>NC_143556.1:71979500-72288000 GCF_054136105.1 Typopeltis vanoorti | reverse complement strand
GTAAAGATGGTTTTATTCCTGGAGGGATAGAGTGGGTTGAAGGATAAGAAGTGAATGAAGAAAATGTATTCCAAATACTGAGCACTCAGGATATCAGTAAGTGTAAGAATTTGGTTGTACTTATGAGTCATACTACTCACTGAATTTTTACAAGTAAAAAAAGGGATGAGCATGAACTAAAGAATGAGGTTTACCTCTAAAAAATGACTTTGTCTTCATGCAAATGACCTAAGTAGTCATGATAGCATGCATGTACAGTCGCATGACCTGGAAGATATATAAGAAGCTTCTTGAGTACCAAAAGGAGAATAAGAGAAAAGTGAGCTGGATAAGAATAAAAAGTAGAAAGTAAGCAGAGAGACTAGAGAAGCCTAGACCTGACATATGGGCCTAGCAGAGTAAATGGGTTAGAATGATGGTTTGAAATCTGGGAAAAGTAAAAGAGAGTGTAGAACTTCAGGATGAAGATTTATTCATACTCTAGTGTAGGAACATTCAATAAAGTTTTGACATAAGACAAGCTTTACAGTATATGAAAGAAATGACACCTGCTTTGCTGTGCATGAGGACTTTCCAGAGACTGTTTATGTATAAAAGGCACCCTCACTGAAAGGAAGAAATTCATTTCTTCTCTTAGTCACACTACTTGCAGTTTTAGCAGGATCATTTGAAATTTGCTCTGCATTGAGTGAGGTAAGATAATGTATCTTGGTATTAATAATGAAAAGAAGTATATGAGCCCTGACTTTTCCAAAATCTTCACCACCACTCCAGAGATACTGATAGGTCAATAGTTGGATACATCAGTCTTTGCACTACCCTTATACAGTGGAATTATCATACATTCCTTCCACTCCTGTGGAATCTTCCTTGTTCTGAGACTCAAATTATATTGCCTAATCAAAGGAATAGCCTGTTCAGCCGAACACTCCTTTAGCATCCGTGCTGATATCCCATCAGTCCCTATTACAGAATTCTTATTTCAGTTTGTGCAGCTGTTCTAGTATCTTGTCCTCATACACCTGAGTTTCTTCATGCAGTGAAGAGGTAGCAGTGAGTGCAATGTTGCATATACCAGGTTAATTGCTTTTGGCACTCATGAGGTGAATGAAATCTGCATCAGTCATCTTCATACCATTTGTATTCAGTGGCGTATTCTTTCATAGCAATAGAATTTTCTTGGGTTGTCTTTAGCTTGCAGAGCAATTTCTTTTCATAATCAGATTTAGCTTTCTGTACAACAGTTGTGACTCTTCTGGTTTTCCTCTTAAAATTTTCATAACTGATTCATCCTTATGAAGGTATTCCTTCCACATCATCTTTTTCTTATGAACCACTTGCTGAATTGCAAGTGGTTCTTCAAACTATTTATCTATTTACCTTCAAACTATTTACGTATTTTTTCTTCAAACTCTAGGGTCACATTCTGATATTGCATCATTTAAGTATTCTTAAACACTTCCCATGCACTGTTGATATCATTCCCATCCAACAACTGATAAGATGGTGCAGAACTCAGCCTACTCCTCAGGTAGTCATAATTATGTCAAGGAAGTCAATAATTGTATGTTTGTCTCATTTGGAATTCAATGTCGCTAGTGAATGTGGCGGTCGTTTTGAGCTATGCTAGAAGAAGTGTCTTTAAATTAAAGTATAGTATGGCTTTTTGTCTCAGATTGTGCTGAAGTTGTGCTTTAGTTGGATACAAGTGTCCTTCAGTGGTGTTATTGTTGAAACTTTGTTGTATATATTGTGTTTCGCTGCTGTTTGTTGCAAAACAAACTTCAGCGGCTCAGAGGACTTCTATACGAAAGTCTGGCTCTGCCTTGGATTTTTCGCAGTGGATGCGTTGCTGAAACTGCTATATATATGCGCTGAAGAATGTGGATCTGTAGACTGTTTGGCTAAAAGAGAAGAATGAAAATGTCGACGTATGTGAGAAGTGTCGGAATAAACTGGAGCAATTAGGAATGGAAGCAGATGTCGAGACTGTAGCGGAAGAGCTTCGGCAGGAGTTCGTGTAAATGAAAACTGACCTTCATCTCCTGCAAGAGGAATTGGAAGTGCTCAGTAAGGAGGTTCTGGAAATTAAAACTGAGTTAAATGTGTTGAATAGAGTAATTAGGACTATGGTGATTACTTTAGCTGAAGTAACTAGAACGGAATTAAGTAAGGGAGAGTCTTTGGTGAATG
This sequence comes from Typopeltis vanoorti, assembly GCF_054136105.1. Lineage (NCBI taxonomy): Eukaryota > Metazoa > Arthropoda > Arachnida > Uropygi > Thelyphonidae > Typopeltis > Typopeltis vanoorti. The sequence goes on along the minus strand of NC_143556.1, from coordinate 72,285,807 downwards.
ATGAAGTAATAAATAGTGATTGGGAGTCAACATAATGAAAGCACAAGAGGTCTAGAAGAAATGAGATGTCATGAAAGTGAGGGAGTAAGCAAAAGAGCATTGAGGGAAAGTAATGAAACTGGGAGAGTCATGCTGAATAGTGTAGAAAATGAGGCCATGAGTGATGCTTTTTGGATTTGAATGAAGTTATGAGTGGTACAATACATGATGATTCTGTGATTAAGGGTATGGAGAGCGGTATGCTTTAGGAGTGCTTGGCTGGTGGAACAATAGAGAGAGTGAGTGACTTTAGCAATAAAGAGAGGGCATGATGCAGAAAAGATGATGGTTATGGTAGGTACAAATGACTCAGGTCATTTGTACCCAGCATGTGGTAGTATTAATCAAGTAGCAAAAGATTTAAGAACATTGTTAGATATCTTGAAGAAGAAATGTGTCAAAGGAAGGATTGTGTGTGTGTGTGTGTGTGTACTGCCTCTTTTTGACAATTATGAGTTAAGTAGATGAGCGATGATAATGAATGATATGATTGCAAGAATGTACAAAAAAGATATCTGGAATTTGTTGGTGTTTGAAGGCAAAAGACAGCTGTATGCAAGAGATGGGTTGCATCTGAACATGAAAGGTCACAAGTGATTGAAGAAGTTACTGTTTTCTGAACAAGTTGAAGTAATTGGGCAGGGAAACTAAAATTGAAAAGGTTGAGTGTAAGAGGGAAAAACTTATGCAGTGAATGTATATTTGTTGATCCTTATTCGCGAAATAAATTGCAGAATAGATTGGATAAAAATCAACATGGGACTACAGAAATTAGTGACATGTATATCAGTTCTAAAGCAGAACTAAATTCCCTTTAGTTCTGGTACAAGAACTAAAGGGAATTTTTTTGAATCTGCAATTTTTGTATACTAATGCAAGAAGCATTCGAAATAAGAGGGAAGAATTTTTGGCATTAGTGAAATTTGGCTGTCAGCAGATGTTTTTACTGGAATTGAATGTGATGGATACAGTATTTTCAGGGAGGATAGAGAAGGTAGAATGGTGGTGGGGAGGGGAGCAATACTGTTGATGATAGCCAAAGAAAGTAGTATATGAAGAGGATAGACGTGAATGTTAGTTCATTTGAGGCGGTCTGGTGTAAAATAGTGACCAATGCAACCAAATATAGAGTTGGTTGCTGCTATAGGCCAGGGGATACAAGAGTGATATTGAATTCATGCATCAGCAAATTAGTGCAATGAGTGCAGGATTAGTGATTATTATGGGGGATTTTAATTATGGTGATATCAATTGGAAGGAGGAAATATCACGTGGCAAAAAGGAAATGGAATTCATACACCTTCTAAGAAATAATTACTTGAAACAGCACATAACTCAAGGGACTCGTGGTGTGAGAGTGTTGGACCTGGTCATTGGTTCAGAGAACATGTGCATAAGTAAGGTGTCATTGTTACCTCCAGTTGGTGAGAGCGATCATGTGGTATTGACTTGGGAGGTTGCAAAATTTGTGGATTTCTCTCTTACGAAGGGGTATATACAGAACTACAGGTTAGGTAATTATAACAAGCTTTGAAGCGAACTTACAGCCATTCCATTTTTATTTTTTTTTTGGAGTTCATGTAGGGCTTTTGGTTCTTCAATGAGATATTTAGAGGTGGAAGTTTAGTATTATGAATAATTTTGGAAACTTCAAGAAATAGTTTATTTCTGTCATCATAAAAATCTTGTTTTATTCAATATTATGCATAAAATCCAAATAAGAGAAACATTTTGGTTCAGTAGCAAATGTGTGGCCTCTAGCAAGAACATTTGGTTCAGCTTCTCTTAGTGGTCGATTTGAAACATTAACAACCTATTTATCATGGGGAAGTTTGTTGGAATTTAAATGTTGTTTATACGTTGCTGTAGGTTATCGAATCTATCATCAAGATATTGAGAGCAGTTTATTTTTATTTTATTTTATTTATTATTTTTTTTATATAATCACACTCATGTTATGCACAGTTCATCTGAACTTAATAGTTTCATTTTTTTATCCAACTGTCTCATGACTGCTTACAAGGAGAGATTCCATTCTCCACATACTTTTGTCATTTAATTTTTTGGAACTGTTTTACACTGATGATCCACAATACGTGAATTGAAATATTTGTATTAATCTTTAATCAAGTGTTTTCAGCTGTGGCAACATATTACTTATTCAGATTGAAAATGCACAGTTATCTATTAATAAACTTACACTGTATCTCCTGGCCACTAAGATCACTTCTGTTCTCACATTCTCATCTCTTGCACTATTCTCCTCTCTATCCAAAAACACTATGGTCTCATCTCTACTTATCCCTCTAGCAGCAGTCACTTTATTGATTTAGATGAAATCCATTCAAATACAATCCATCTCTTTTCTACTGATATGGCCAACTAACTTGGCTTCTTGATAACCTCATTAATGCTCCAGCATGGCTATTAATCCTTTCTTTTAATCCTGTTTGCATGTATATTATGTCAACTGCATGTGCTCTTTTTTTGTGGGAAGAAAAACCCAAGTTTCTCGCCACATCCATATCAGACTGGCTAACTCACCTTTAGCTGAAAATCCCTGATAAAGGTTCTTTGTATCTTAGATGAGATTTGATGCCAGATCTTTCCAATCAAAGAGCATCATCAAAACTCGGTGAGCTACAGAAACTCCAGAGAATGAATGTTAAGAATGCATAATTTTCACATGCACAAAATGAAAACAATATTCTGATTTTTTTTTTAAATAATGACACAGCAAGTAACCATATGTATCATATTTTTTTAAAACTACTGACATATGTACAGAAAAACAATTTATTTAACTCCAATATATTTCGTCCTATATTGCAAGGACATTATCAGGGAAAGATGATAAGATCATTGACAACATTCAAAATATAAGCTACAAAATAAGTCGTACAGCACATGCTTATTGCTTGTATCTCAGTCACAGCTGAGTTAACAAGAGCATGCACTATTAGAGTTCAGAGGGAAACCATGCCTGACTTTTGTAATTGAAATATAAGGTTACATAACTTATTATTAAAAAAATAAGTAAAAAGTTAATTGCGATTACATGCCAAAACTTAGGGGCATAAAAGACATAAAAGCAATCAGAGCAGTTAAGAATCAGGTGATGTGTTAAATTTTTCACAAGTTTCAAGAAAAAGATTATCAAATTGAAATCTACTGGAGGGAAGAATCTTGGTTGAATTCCAACGAATTCTGTCAAAGGCATGGTAGACAAGGCTGAGAATTTTAGATTCCAAGAACTCGTTTTGTAGTCCTGATGCTACTATATTCTAATCTCAGAAGAACAGCCCATTTACCAAGTACTTGTTCATGAAATGAACATGACAGGTACTTGGGAAGATGGGATGGGAACATTGAGTGTTTGTTCCCATCCCATGGCCTGTATCCATTGTGTATATTGTCTTGTATTTGTACAGTATTAATATAGTTTAGGTTTCCTTTCTTGTTCCTTTTAATTTTAATGCATTTATTAACACAACACATTTATCTTTAAAACATCACAGGCAACTGGTGATCCTTATTACTTGGAAGCAGGTAAAAAGGTGTTAGAGAGTCTGCAGCAATATGCAAGGGTTTCATGTGGATTTGCAGCTGTCAAAGATGTGCGTACAGGAAGTCATGAAGACAGGTAATAAAAATTTCTTTTCTGTTTTAATGTGCATGTTTCTTGAATGTAAAGCATGTTTTGCATAATAAACATGTCGGTTTTTTTTCCTTTGTAGGATGGACTCTTTTGTACTTGCTGAAACATTCAAATATCTCTATCTCTTATTTACCACTAAGGAAGAGTTACTTATTGATGTAGATGATTTTGTATTTACAACAGAAGCTCACTTATTTCCTCTTAGTCTTGCTAGGCTAAGTAATGTAACTGCTGTGCCTGTAAGTTCTTTCTTACTTAGTATGAGAAAGTTATTTCCAGTAGTTCATCACAAAATCGATTTATTTATTGAATTTCTTTCAGAAAAAAAACAAGTAATGATTATTATTGAAAATATTTTACCCTAGTGGAATATTTTCATGCCTAATGATTATTTATATATTATCAACATTTTTATATTATCAAGAAAATTAAATAAAGTCCATAGATTCTTAACCCTTTAACTGCTGATTTTATATTCTACTGACATTGTCCCATGTGCTGAATTAATTTTGCAAAAAATTTATAAATAAAATGAATTAAAATTCTTACTGAAGTAAGAAGTCTGGACAGCATCATACATTCTTGATATACACTTGTTCACTCACAAAAATGGCAATAATAGTGTTTTATAAAATTTGCATAATCAAGGGGTGTCTACTTGATTAAGCAAATTACACACATTAATTTATGTAGAATCACCAGGTTCTTCATCTGAAGTACACAAGTCACTTAACTCGGACAATTCTTCTCTCGACTCATTTGTTGTTAACAATTCATCAGTTTCATCATCAGTAAGATAACATGGATATTTACTGGTAGATGCCATATTGTGACATCCCGGGAATCCCCACAGTCACGTGGTTTATGCATCATGCTTCATATTATTATTATTATTCGTGACACCTCCAAGGAGTCCGGAGACTCATCGTGGGAGGACACCTACTGTACAACTCTCGGTCCACCCGAACCTCTACTACCAATCATCCACATTAACGCCATCTACCGTCCTCCACCACAACTAGTATTTTTTGTCTGTAAATTGCACATGTTCTGTAGGGCCGATTTGTTCGTATGCGGGACGAAAAATCGAGTTAAATCGATTTTTTTATCGATCAAGTTAACCTGCTTCCAGTTAAAGGGTTAATTAAGTGCAAATCTCCATACTTATCTCTGTTGTGTAGGTGTGTGTGAGAGAAACCTTGTGAAAGTTAATGACACTAACTTAAATTTTGTCGTATTAACTTGCTGCTTTGTGTGGAAATATCTGATCTGCTATTGACTGAACTTTCAGTATCTTTATGAGGCTAGCTTCTGACAATGTGACTTCAGTAAAGGTCAAAGCTGATCTGAGTAGTGACTCAACGTAATGCCTAGTATTATACAAGCCTGAGAAGTACACAGTCCATGATTCATATTTTCATTCCTAATGGTTATTTATTGTAATTTCCCATAGCCATAGAATATAAAGAGCAACTTCATGTGAAGTCAGTTGCTCTATAAATACAGTTGGCTCTCACTGTAACAAATTTATAATGACCACAGGAGTAATTTGTTATAGTGACTTTTTTTTAACACACCTTTTAACACCTTTGGGACTTTTCAGTAGTTTGTTATAGCAGTGTTTGCATAGTGAGAGTTGGTTGTAAAAGTATCCTGGACAAATTTTTTTTCACATGCCAACTTTTGTTTGTTTACATATGGTAAAGTAAAGATGAAAACAAGAATATAATTTTTGTCTAGGATAATTTATTATCCTACTAACAAAAAACCTCTTTCTATAGAAAGCGACTCTTCTACCCACTACTTTATATACACAATTAAACCAGTTATTGCCATTAAAACAGGTATGTACATTTTAAACCAACAAATGAATGAATGAAGCAATTTTATCAATTTAGTGATTGTAATTTCACATAGCCATAGAATGCCATTTATTTGTTAAAAGTGGTACTTGGAAATTTTGGGGAAAAAACCTTATTCTGTTCAGAGAATAATATATCCCTTCTCCTTTATTAATTCACTTCATTATTTTTTTTTTCTCCAACTGTTTGATTACACTATTCACATCACATCACACACATGTATGCACACGACCACACACTTTATTAATGCATTTCACTTGTTGGGTTGACTGGAAATTTGGAACCTGTGGTATTTGCTGGCTAGGGCTATCAATTACTTGTATGGACCACAGCAGTAATTTGTTATAGGAACACCCACCTAATAACACATTGGTCTACCTCTCTGTGCAGTTATGGCTTGCAGATGCATAGGAATAGAATTCACAAGGTATCGAACATCCTCCATACATAACTCATGTCTGCTGCAGCAACTTCATCAGTTCATGCTCATTCTCATTCTGTGGAGAAGGAGGAGGATCAGTAGTTCTCACACCCTGTTCTAGCATATCCCACATCTGTTCAATTGGATTACATGCAGGAGTTTTGGGGGTCAAGGCAATGTGGCAAATTCGTTGTCGTTCCTCCAAGGTGCACCTATATTGTTCTATTGAAAGACGGCACTATGGCCAGGGTTGACCTCCTACAGATATGGATGGAGATGGTTGGCTAACAGGTCACTCTAGCATTTGTTCACCATTCAGTATTTGTAGGATGATAACCAACTGACCTAGGGTGTGCCAGGAAAAAACTCCCAAGACCATAACACCACTCCCATTGGCCTGTTGAACCACAACTGTGCAACCAGGGTATAGAGCTTAGTGCTGTTTATGCCAAATGCAAACCCAGCCATCAGCATGGTGCAGCAGGAAACAGGACTCATCACTCCACACAACCTTCTTCCATCTGTCGAGGGTTCATTGCCAATGTTCTTTGGTCCATGCGAGTTATTGTGTGTGATGCCTGGTTGTCATCATGGGTACCCTTTTTGGTCTCTGGTGTGAAATCCCAGGTGAAGCAAGGTATGCTGCATGTGAAAATGGGTTACCCCCCCCGTTACTGGTTGGTGAGCTGTGTGACTGTTGCATGTCATTGCCAAGATACCAGTCACGACACCAGATGCTCATCTCTAGGATTAATCACGCATGGTTGACCAATGTGAGTCCTTCTGCTGGATGTCTGTTCATGGTTAATCCAGTCCTGGTACACCCTTGATACAATAGTACAGGAGCAACCAACTCGTGCAGCTGTTTACAAAATACTGGCACCTGCTCTCCGTGCCCCAACTATCTACCTGCAGTCAAATTGGTTTATGTTGCCACATTTCCCCATTACTAGCAAACGTTTACTGATTATGTACAGAGGATAGGTGCACCCAGTGGTGAGCTAATGGAAATTTTAACAAAGGGCTCGCATCGTCGAGCAAAAAAAAAAAAAAAAGCCGTATTTCACACAAACTTTTATTAATACAGCTTGTGTACAAATTCTAATCAAAAAGTATGAGGACAATCAACCTCTAAAGGCTATCATTTTTAAACAAATATTTCATGATCTAAACATGAAATATTTGCACACAATCAACTGTGTTAATTTATCTTGCATAAGAAAAATATTTTTTAACTATCAAAATATAATAAGAATGAAAACTTTTATAATCTTTTATAAAACATTTGATTGGCTACCAGAAGGGAGAAGGGTAATGATAGCGCATCCACTTATATTATTTTCAAACTTGGGCGCATTCATTATAGAGGAGTAGAAACAATAATTCCAAATAATCTATACACTGCCAGTGTATAGATTATTTGGAATCAGTGTATATATATTTTTCTTTTGAAAAAATAAAAAAGTAAACAAGAAGAACAAGGGGCTCGCAAATTTGAGAAAAATTTAACAAAGGGCTCGCGCGAGCCCCTTATAGCTCACCACTGGGTGCGTCCATTTATAGTAGCTGCACACCACGTTGATATCATGTGGTACTCCATTATCATGCCGAATATATAAATGGGGGGGGGGATTCCTAATGTAAAGCTAACTCTACTGTGGTGGAGCATGGTTTTTTCCCCCAGGAGATCCTGTGGGTTGTATCCAAAACGTGGTCTGCAAGGCCAGATTGACAATAGCTGTGACTGCAGGTGTGTGATTTGTGTTCTTCTAAGCAGATGATTTCTGATCTACTGTCCAAATAAGCCAGCTTGCAGGAACAGGGTATTTAATAAACTCCAGGCACTGAGAGAGGAGGGAGCTGATCTTTGGTAGAACTGATAAGGGTAGCAAATTTATGGTGGAGCTTAAATGCTGTGTGGAGGTTGTACTTTTTTATGGACCTGGCTATTTTTTCTGATGTGCCACGGATGTAGGGTATGGTGATGACATTTCTGAAATCCTTCTGAATCTCTACTGGGGAATGGGGGAGGAACTGATTTTTTTATTTTTTTAAATTCTGTAATCACTGTAGCCATTGAAAAAGGGAGGTATCACTGGGACAAAGTTTGTGGGCTCTCTTGGATAGTTTTAATAATGCCATATTGTCGAGAGGGATGGTGGTGGGAGAGTTTGTGAATGTATCTGCCTGTGTGAGTAGGTTTTCTATATACAATGAAGGAAAGGTTACCATTAGGAAGGCATGGTACTAAGGTGTCTAGGAAGTGTAAACTATTGTTATTTCCCTTTTCCATCGTAAACCGGATTCTTGGATGTAGGCTACCGAGGTGACTGAGGAAGGAGTCTGTGTCTTGGCCATGAAGCCAAATAGAGATTGCATTATCTACATATCTTAGCCAGATATAAGGTTTGAGAGAGGCTGGGTGTATGGCTTGTTTTTTAAATTTTTCTATGTAAAAATTGGCAAGGGGGGTGCATAGCAGTTCTCTCTCTGTAAATTTTGTTCTTCCAAGAAAAATAACCAGAATTGATGGCAAAGTAAAAGAGATCTAAGATATCAGAAGGAAAAATTTTTTTTAAGAGTGTTAGTGTCATTTAAAGGAATATTGGTAAACAGTGAGGTGATGTCAAAGCATACCAATATATCTGTATTATTTAAAGTTAGATTAGATTTTCAATCAAGGTTTTAAAATGGGTAGAATAGAGTTTTTTATATAGGATGTAAGTGCAGTGAGGGAGGAGTCAGAGTTAGCCAGCTTCTTTGACAGTTTGTAGTATAGTTCATCAGTGGCATCTACTATAGGTCTTGGGGGAAGGGGAATTAGGTGTGTGGATTTTTGGTAAACTGTATATTCGGGAATGATGAGAACTATGAAAGGTTTCAATTTTTTTTTAATTTTTTAACTTGCATTTTTGTGGGATCATGTTCTGGTGGGATTTAGGTAGTGCGATCTCAGAGGATAATCTCCATTTTTCGGTTATATTCTATGGCATTAAGGATGACAATGGCATTACCCCTATCCACTCCAGTGATGACGATACTTTTTTCTCTCCATAATTTTCTGAGAGCAGTGAGTTGGCTGAACAATAAATTACTTTTTGGAGGCGACAACTAGGTGAGAATATTGGCAACATCAAGTCTGAATCTGATGTTATTGGCTATTTCCAGTGCTGAGCAACAGATTCCACGTTCAATGTTATACATTATATCTAGCACCGACACTTCCTTTGGTGTGATGGCAAAATTGTGGCCAAGGCTTAGGGCACTGACGGCTTTGTTGAGCCTTTTTGAAGATAGATTGAACTTGCAGTTGTGGTTTCGATTTACACAGATTGTTATTTTTTTTTGACCTGCTTATTTTTTTATTTTTTGGAATTCTTTCTGTGTAGAAGCGTTTGACATGTCCAAGAGAATGGACCAAAGTTGAGAGTTGAGGGAATGATAAACATACTGACTTTAGAAAGCAAGGAGATAGGTCTTAAAATAAATAGAGAAAAAACAAACAAGAATTATGTTCAATAGGTACTTAAGAGCAAAAACAATACAACTTAATGATGTACCAATAGAAATAGTCTCCTCTTATGTGAACTTGGGGAAACTTTTTGACATTGAAAATGGATTACAGAGCAAAATTAGAAGATTAGAGTTAGCCTGTATTCATTTGGGAAATTGAACTACACTTCAAAAATAACTTACCCAACTACCCGAAAAGTGAGGTATTCAACCAATGCATATTACCAGTACTCACCTGTGGCTCAGAAACCTGTGCACTAACTAAACAAATGGAAGAACAAATACTGAAATACTGGTGACAGAAAGAAGAATGGAGAGAATAATCCTAGAAATGAGACTAATGGATAAAAAGAGAAAGGAATTGATCTTTTATATGATAACTAATAATTAAGGAATTGACAGCATACACTAGAAATATAAATTAAATAAACTTTAATATATACTTTACGATATTTCAGCAAACGTCACGTTGCCATCTTCATGGGAACTTAATACAAAGACACGTGCACACAAGTACTACATAACAACAAATGAGAACCGAAGCTAGGAAGCTAACGTTTTGCTAAAGTCCTGATGGGGCCCCATGGCGGGCTATATTGGTAGTTCTTGGTCTTTGGGCTGAAGTTCTTCTGATAAATGTTTCCCAAATTTGGGGCAGTCTCATGCATCCAAATTTGTTGAGGTTTGGCATGTTCCTAAGGGCTAAGGCTGATTCCATGAATAGTCTTTCATATTTGAACTTGCTGTGGTGTATTACTGTGGCTTTCTTCCATCTTATTCTGTGGCGAGTATCCAGAGGGTGGTCTGCAAGCCCAGAGTGGCTGTACTGGTGAAATCGGATGTAATCCTTGTGTTCTGCGATTCTGATATTTGCTGTCCTGCCTGTTTGGCCAAAGTAGGACAGTTTACAGCTGCAAGGGACCTGGTATACACCAGGTAGGTCTAGGGGAAGTGGTTGGTCTTTAGTGGAGCGGATAAGGGATGCCAATTTTCAGTGTGGTCTGTAACAAGTGGTCAAGTCATGTTTTTTTTTTAAGATTTTGTTGATTTTTTACGAGGTGCCTGGGATGTAGGGAATGGTGATGGATTTAGAGTAATCTTTTTTGTGAAGGGGGGGGGGGGTTGGATAACTGGTTTAAGTATATTTTTGGATTCTTTGGGGGGGGGGTAGCCATTTGTTGAGAAAGTGTCATGGGTGTGATTTAGTTCAGTGGTTAGGGCTTGATCATTTGAACAGATTATTTTTGCCCTGTTGAATAGTGTCTTAATAACTCCATATTATTGTGAGGGGGGGGGGGTGATGGGATTGTTGGTGAATGTATCTGCCTGTATGGGTGGGTTTTCTATAAATTGAGAAAACCAAGGTTCCATTAGGTTGGCGGGTGACTAGTGTGTCTAGGAAAGAGAGGTTATTGTTTTCCTCTTTTTCTAGGGTGAACTTGATTCTAGGGTGTTGGTTGTTTAAATGTGTTAGGAAGGAGAGGAGTGAATCCGGGCCATGTGGCCAAATAGCGAACACATCATCAATGTAGCGAAGCCATATGGTAGGTTTTTGTGGGGCTGAGTTTAAGGCTTCAAAAGTCTCCATGAAGAAGTTGGCCAAGGGTGGGGAAAGTGGTGAACCCATGGCTGTCCCCTGTATCTGTTTATAGAATTTTTCCTGCCAAATGAAATAGCCTGAGTTCATTGTAAAAATAGGGCTGAGATATCGGGAGGAAATTTAGCTTGGATTAGCTCTAAGGTTTCTTTGAGAGGGACATTCGTGAATAAGGAGGAGACGTCAAAACTGACCATTATGTCATTATGTTGGAGTGTAAGGTTTTCTATAGTGGCTTTGAAGTGGGCTGAGTTTTTTATGTGTGATGGTGTGTTGCCAGTATAGTGTGAGAACACTTTGGCTAAATGCTTGGCTAGTTTGTAAGTGGGGGAATCAATGCCATCCACTATGGGACGTAATGGCACATTTTCTTTATGTATTTTTGGGAGCCCATATATGTGGGGGGGGGGGTCTAGAGTTATATGGTTTCAGTCTGTTGGTAATCTCAACAGGCCAAGAAGTGACCTTCTTAAGGAGCCTATGGAATTTTCTAATTTGAGAGTTGGTGGGATTGTATTCAATAGGGAGGTAAGTGAATCGATCTAATAGTAAAGCCTTGAACTTACCTGTGTAGTCATTAAGATTGACTACCACAGTGGCGTTTCCCCTTATCCGTTCCCCGGATAAGGGGAACGCCACTGGACTTGCAGACCATGCTCTGGATACTCGCCACAGAATAAGATGGAAGAAAGCCACAGTAATACACCACAGCAAGTTCAAATATGAAAGACTATTCATGGAATCAGCCTCAGCCCTTAGGAACATGCCAAACCCCAACAAATTTGGATGCATGAGACTGCCCCAAATTTGGGAAACATTTATCAGAAGAACTTCAGCCCAAAGGCCAAGAACTACCAATATAGCACGCCATGGGGCCCCATCAGGACTTTAGGAAAACGTTAGCTTCCTAGCTTCGGTTTTCATTTGCTGTTATGTAGTACTTGTGTGCACGTGTCTTTGTATTAAGTTCCCATGAAGATGGCAACGCGACGTTTGCCGAAATATCGGAAAGTATAAATTAAAGTTTATTTAATTTATATTTCTAGTGTACGCTGTCAATTCCTTAATTATTAGTTATCATGTTTAACCAGCGTATAAGCCTCTCTACAAGAATTATGATCTTTTATATGTAGAATAGTTTACTTATAGAAAAGAACAAATACTGGTGACAGAAAGAAGAATGGAAAGAATAATCCTAGAAATGAGACTAATGGTTAAAAACAGGGAGAAATTGATCAGATCACAGACACAAGTCTTGGATGCAATAGAAATTGTAAAAGCATTGAAATGGAGATGGGTAGGACATCTGGCTCAAGGAACGAACAATAGATGGACCAGAAAAGTAACAGAATGGATACCAGCCAGAAAGAGAAGTCAAGGATACCCAAAAACAAGATAGCCAGATGAAATAGAAAAACTGGCTGGAAAGAGATGGATGGTGGAAGCAGAAGACTGAGAAACTTGGAAGATCATGGAGTAGGCCTTTATTCAGTAGTGGATCAAAAATGGCTGAGAAAGAAGAAGATATAGGTGATGTGGCTCAGTGCCATGCAGAATTAATCTGCTTGACTGGTGCAGCAAAGAATAGAAAGGTGAGGTACAAGAAAGGAGGAGAGAATATGAAGGGGGGGGGTCATTTAGGAGGCAGTATAATATGCTGATGATTCAGTGATCATGAGTATGCATGATGAAATTGTGTTTACCTGGAATGAAAATTGAAAATTATCTCTCCAAGAATATATATATATATACTTAAAGAACAAGAATGATAAATATAGAATAGTTTACTTATAGAAAAGTTGCATAGTTTTATTTATAGAATTTTCACCCAACGTATGGGATATCTTCAGTAGGATTTGAAAGAGAAGATGTAGTAGAGCTGCACAGCGTAATCATAGCTGACATACTAGCAGGGTTCATTAAAAGGTATACAAAGGAGAGAAAGAGAGAGTCAATAAAGGATACTGATGAGCAGTGTTAACTTGAAACTGCTTTCCACAACATGGATAAGCATAGTTTGTCAGAATTAGGATGATGTAATAAGGCTTCATAATTTTTCTTATATAGCATTTCTGTGCAAAATCTGTTCTGCAAGCTTAGTGTGTTGGGTTTATAGTATCAGATGTATTTCTCTTTTTTTCCTCATGAAGAATAAGTGCAAGGAATATGATAACACTGGACACATTGTTACATCATCCAGATCCGATAAGCTACATTATCCACATTTTAGGAAGAGCATTGCTTAGCACCACCACTTGTTATTATTAATTTGTTATACCTTTCACTGAATCTGCTGGGACTTTAGTTGTATTTAATCTGTGCTGCTCTTCCATAACTCATGATTCCATTTTCTGCATTTTATTCTTTGTCATATATAGTTGTGTTATTTTTCCATCTTTCAAAAGCATACTGAAGATTTTTGGGACATATGGTGACAGTTCTTAAATAAATGATTGTTTTTATATAAGCAGTCTGTATTTTTTTTTTTTTTTTTTTTTTTGTTAATCAACTCAGTAACAGATTAAAGTGAATTCAGATGAAGTGGAATGTAGAAAATTTGAAGTTCTGTGTTCAGATTTTGCAGTTTTGTATTTAGGAAATGGTCTTGGTTTTGTATTTTAGATATTACTTTCATAAGCATTTTAATAAACCCTCTTATAACAATATTGTGAAGGTAGTTCAATTGGGAGCAAACTTCCATAATTATTTGCAGTGTGCACATGTGTGTGTATCTGCTAAATGAACTGAATAAACATTAGATGCGAAATATTTCTATAATTACATGCGTAAATAAGGTCCTGTTGTTTACATTGTTTGTCATCATGGTTTAGTTCTTCAAATAACTTATTTTGTGGATAAATAACATAACTGTTCTTTAAAATTAAATTTTTCTCTTTTGTTGACATTTTATGAACATTTGTATTATGATATATGACAGCTTGTTTGGAACCCACAGATATATTATTTTTAAGGTATGATAAAAATATTAAGTCAGAACAAGATGTGGTAAGAGGCCTTACTTTTTTTATTTATTTATTTTTTATTCTTGTTTCTGATTTTAGGAAACATGTACAGCTTATATAGCTACAAGTCTAATACACTTCAGAACAGTGTTACAACACAAAAGCATCACAATATCAAATTTTTCAGGCTTTGGTTCAGTGAATGTCTGGCAAGTCCAGTGTGTCTGCCGTTCATTTTTAATCTTCATAACACCAACCTATTTAAGATTTCAGATATTGAAGGACAGTAGGTAAGAAAATTCAGTGATACAACTCTATTGTAACTATTAAATTTATGGAATCAGAAGAAGCAATGCTTTGTATAATCAAGCATTCATGTTTACCATAAAAAAAAAAAAAAGTCTAAGAAACACACTTAACATATTCATGTAGATGAACACATGGTTCATAGCCTTTATGCCTATAGGTGTGGCAGAATCATTTGCAAGAATTTCATGTACATTGCTAAACACCATATTTTTTATTTCTTGACTTAAGGTACAAAGTTATTTTTTTTTACTTTCCTGCATTTCAATCTTGGCAGTTGACATGAGTTACTTGAAGGGAAATATTTATTATTTAAATTTTTCTTCATATTTGTAAATATCTTTTGCGGTTTTTGTTTCATCATTGTCATTAGAAAATAAATGAGTTTTATGGGGGGGGGGATAGTTCCAGCATCAATATACTGTGTAAAATATATATGCACTCTTACAATCTTGGACTCCTCTGATTATAGGATAATGAATGCAGTTATGCAATATGCATAGTTGCATTCATTGTTAACAATAGTGAATAACATTTTCAGTTTATGTGAGCCAAGACACAAAGTGTGGACCATGTAGCAATGGAAATTAGTCATATAAAACAATGAGTCATTTCATGTACTCTAATTCTAATGAATATGTTTGTGTGTAGGGACACTTGTAGAGTACTTTTTACACAAGCATGTTGTTGCAATCAATGATGATATTTGGAAGTGGTAGTGTAAATTATTTTGTGGATTAGTTTTATTGCTTGGTTCAGGAATTCTCTGCTAGAAACTACACTGATGTTCTACATTATGGTGGTTTTATAATACTGACCACAAAAAAAAATAAAAATAATGCTGCTAGGCAGCGATTATAAACATGTGGTTCGAAGAAGATAATATCAAAACTTTGCAGCATCCAACATAAAGTAGCAACCTAAAAGACCTGCATGATGAACTGGGAATTAGGACTTGGCAAAGAAGGCTCTCTTCATTAGTGGTAATCACTGATTTAAAGAAGCAGAGCATGATACCTTCATTCCACAGTGCATTGCAGAAGTTTTTAACAAAAGTGGGACAACATGTTATTAAGTGCTGCTAATAAATAAACACATACTTTGCTTACATGTGCATGTAAGGAATCCTTGACTTTTGATTAGTTAGTTTGTGTGTGTGTTGGAGGGGAGGAACATGATACATTACATATCCTTACATAAAAAATTGGTACTATTTAGTTATTACTATTATTACGGGCAACTCCAGGGAGTCATTGGACTCATCGAGGGAGGCCCCAAATCATATTCATCACAACTATTTGACATTCATACAGTATCTATCATACCTCGCCTTAAACTCATTCACTGTCACAGCATCCACCACAGACTCAGGGAGCGCATTCCACTCATTCACCACTCTAAAAGTAAAGAACCCAGCTCTAACACCTTTACTAACCACACTTTTGCCCAGTTTCCATGGATGTCCCCTAGTCCTCCCAAAACCAGCCCTGTTCTCAAAAATATCTTCTGAATTAATTTTATAGAAACCCTTCAGTAATTTGAATATCTCAATCATATCTCCCCTCCTCCGCCTATCAACCAATTTTTGCAACCCACAAATCCTCAACCTGTTCTCATATGGTTCATTCCACAGACCTGCTATCATCTTGGTCACTCGCCTCTGGATCCTCTCCACCTCCTCCCCATCAAGAAGAAACCTAGGTGACCAAATCTGAGCACAGTAGTCCAGATGGGGTCTTATCAAGGCTCGATACAGAGGAACAATAACCTGCTTGTCTCTGCTTGTCATCGTATTCTTCAGCAACCAAGTGATTTGATGAGCTGTTTTGGTCACTTTTGCAATGTGTCCCCTAAATTTCAATTACTTATCTACCAACACTCCTAAATCTCGTGCCTCATCAATTTCCTGGAGCACGGTTCCACCAATGCAGTAAACTGCTGCCAATCTTTTCACCCCAAAATGCATAACCTTACATTTTGCCACATTAAACTGACATCCATTCTCCTTAGCCCAGACCTCCATTCTATCCAAATCATCCTGCAAAATTTTGACGTCATCTGCATTCACTATTGCAGATGTTTAAGATGGGGTGAAATGCTAGAAAAACAATAAGTCTGTTGAAGGAGAAGGAGAGAATTAACTTGATTACATCTTTATTTTGATAAATGATAACTTGCTTCAAAATATTATATTATGTGTAATTCTGCAAACTTGAAATATTTTGAAAGAAAGAAAAAAAAATATTCACAGTTTATTCCAAAGTAATAACTATTTCTGTTTCACATTTAACTTGAGAATAAGTAATATTGAAACAGTTCAATTGCATAAGTAATTATCCTTATCCATGTATATATTTGAAGCATTCTTTCCCTCCCTAAATTTCAAGAATTTCTTAAAGTTGTCCCCAGTTGTGTTTGACAAATGTAATTTATAACCTAACATAAATGTGTTAATTTGATTTAGCATTTATTTATAATACTTTAATTTTTATAACAATTTTTATAAAATATAGAATAAGCATGAAGAATAAAGTGGCAAATTAAAAAATAAGATTTTTTATAAACACGTACTTCTTTAATGATCAGTGCTTTCTATAATGAAGAGAGTTAATGGACATAAATATGTTACTCTATTTTTTACTATTATTGAACTCATATAAATACTTTTAGTTGCTGTTCTATTTCATATTTTCAGTATTTAACTTTCCTACCATATAGGAATTTTTTCCTTAAAATTCTCATACTCTCTTGTGCTTATCGATTTTTAGTTTTTTTTATAGACAGGTATGTTAAAATGTGCTGTGGGCTGTTTCATGGATGTCTTGGTTGATGTATATTATGTGCAGATGTTTAAGATGGGGTGAAATGCTAGAAAAACAATAAGTCTGTTGAAGGAGAAGGAGAGAATTAACTTGATTACATCTTTATTTTGATAAATGATAACTTGCTTCAAAATCAAGAATTTTCAATAGCAGTATAATCTTTGAAAACTATTTCATGGATTTCGTTGCCTTAAATACGTAATGGAAAGGAACTGTTTATTGTTATTTATATTACTGATTGATTGTCCTTAGAAGTTTTGTTACTTCATAGTGAATGTAATTTAGAGAGCTGGATAAGTAAGTTATGATCCTAGTAGTATAGTTAAGATAAGTTATGTTGTGTCCATAAAAGAAAATAACTAGGAAGTAAGTTTTATACAAACTAGTATTTAGGCTTAGGTGCTTGTTTACATTTATAATTATGTGTAATAACTATTATTTTTCAGGAAATTGTGATGAATACTAAATATTAATTATGGTAACTCCCTAGTGGGCTAAATTGAGTGTCTTGGCCATTGGACCGAAGATTTGAGGATGAGTGTGCTTCCCAAATTTGGGACAGTTTCATGCACCCAAATTTGTTGAGGTTTGGAAAGTTTCTCAGAGTTGAGGCATATTCCAGGACTATAGGCCCGATTTTGGTTACATTTCTTCAGCCTCATTTACCCAGTGTTAGTGACTCCAGGCACATATCATTGTTTTTGATCCCTGAAGATAGCAAAATTAAGCAAAATATGGAAAAATAACTATATCCAAAAAGTCTCAAACTAAAACTCTATAAAACCATTATTATACCTAACAGCAATGTATGGAGCAGAGACTTGGACATTCAATTAGAAAGAAATACAGAAAATGAGAGAATTTGAAATGAAATGCTTAAGAAAATGAATAAGACTAATTGGTCAGGACACAAAACAAATGAGCAAGTCAAACACAAATTAAACTATAGAGAAGATATCAAAGCTGTAATTCTTAAACAGCATTTAAAATGATTTGGATAGCTCCAGAGAATGTTTTTCAAACATTGCCAAATATAGTTTTGAATGGAATCATTGGAGGTAGACCAAAAAGAACTTGACTACAATCTTTAAAGGAAATGTCACAATTATTGAGCTTCAGACAGCTTCATCTCCACTTGTCATCTTACAGATGAGAAAGAAGAGATGATCGCAATGTAACAGCCAAAATATAAAAAAGTATTAAAATTATTATAATTCATATTTAGTATATGTTGTAATTTAATGAAAAATAAGTTATGAATAACCAATGTATAAACCTTTCAACCAGAATTAGGTTTAATGGAATGAATACAGCACAAAGAAATAATTAAACACAAGTTTAATTATTCCTATATTTTTTCTCTCTCACAGAGGCATCTTTAGGGATACACAAATAGCATAGTTGCAAAGATACTTCATATGCAAACTTTGTTCGCTTATATTTAGATAAAGGATTAAATAAATAAATTAAACTTGCCAGGAAGTTATAATTTCTAACCACATGGAAAAACTTTCTAGCTGGTAGTTAATTTCATCACATGGTATGCGCTTACCACTGCATAATTATTAAAGGTCTGAAGTGACTTGCAAAAGTTCTACATTTGGTCACTAGAGCAGGCAGGGTTCTTAGATTATCTAATCTTTCACTCATTTACAGTACTATTGGTCTCCAACCTTTAGTATTGACATAAAAACTATACATAAAACCTGAACTACTCAAGCAGCTCATTGTAATAAATGATAGAGACAGCTGACACAGACTTCTGGGAATGAAGTGGAGGACACTGACTTGTAGAAGTAGGGAGATTCTTGTTCCATTGTATAAGGCTTTGATTAGGCCACACATCTGAACTAGTGTGCCCAGATTTGGTCACCTGGTTTTCAAAAAGGACGAAGAGACGTTGGAAAGTGTCTAGAGGCGACCGACTAAGGTAGTTTCTAACCTCTGGAATGTTAAATATGAGGAAAGATTGAGAAGATGCAATTTACAGAGTCTGGTGGATAGGAGGAAGAGAGGAGATATGATAGAGACCTACAAGTTAGTAAGGGGTTGTTTTATAGGATCAATGTTGGAGAGGTTCTGCAGAAAATAGTGGAAGATCAGGGTAGAACCAGAGGTCATCCTGGAAACTGTATAAAGAGGGTGTGAGAAGCAGGTTTTTTTGTGTGCAGAGTGATCATTAGAATGCCTTGCCTGAGAGTGTGGTGTCTGCAGAGAATTTGAACGTGTTTAAAGTGCAGTTTGATGAGCTGTGTGTATGATAAAAGGATCTTCTAGATGAGTCTTTGACTCCATGGGGTCTTGGGTAATAATAATAATAATGTTAGAGTAATCACTTCAATTTAATATAAACCAAAATAATTATACATTTTGACTTCACAACCAGGTCATCATCAGGAGTGTATCTATCTATATGTATATACAGTCGATTCTGCTTAAGTGGGACACGTTGGCACTAATCCATTTTGGCCCATTTAAGCGGCTGCCCCAATTAAATGAACTAATAATAAATTCCTAATTATTAAATAAAATATATAATATGCAGGTAAATGAATAAGTAGGTAAAAATAATAATTAGGTACCTATTTTAATGGTTTATTAAACCAAAATACAGAAAATATTTGTACTATAAATTGTGCAGAAAAAATAATGCATACATGATAACTTTTACAATTTCAAATTTTAATTCTGCAAAAATGCATCAAGTGTAGTCTGGTTTTTGCTTTTTTGCTTTTGAAATTTTGCAGTTCTACAAAATCAGCACAGATATTCAGTGCGGATGTAGGGCTTCCTGCATAAAATAACGCTGTAACCCAACTATAAATTTTTTGGCCTCACGATTGGTTACAAGCACAGGTGGGTCATCATCCTCATCATTGCATTCTTCGTCAAATTTTTGACATTTGGATTTAATGACTTCAACAATTGCATCTTCAAAGTTTTCGTTTTCATTGTAACATGGTAAATTGTAATTATTGTTGAAAATTCTTCATTATTCATCATAGGAGCTTGCAGTATGTCTTCATTTTCATCACTACTCAAAATTTCAAGAACTTCCAAAGGTTTTAAACTGCAAACAGCAAAGCAGTTTTGTATTGTGCTGCTTTTTATAGCTCGCAAACTGTCAGAGACAAACTGTATTGTTTGCAAAATCGAAATTTTTGCACTGGTCTCTCTGACTGTTGATGAACTGGTTAATAGGTTTTCATCAATGGATTCCAGTATGTAATTAACCAATTTTCCTCGATACAGCATCTTTAAATTTTTTATTATCCCCATGTTCATTGGTTGCACTAAGGATGTTGTATTAGGAGGAAGAAATTCCAGCCTTATATTTTTTAGATTATCTAAATGAGGGTGTGTAGCACAATTATCGAGAAGCAACAAAATTTTCCTCTGCTTACATTGTAATTCTATGTCCCAACTTGTAAGCCAGTTCCGAAAAATTTCAGGTCATCCATGCATTACTATTGGCATGGTACTCTACTGGTAAACTCTCTAGCATTTTTTCCTACGATTAGTAGTTTTCGTTTGTCCGTACCCGACATATTTGCACAGCATAACACAGTAATGCAGTCCATTGCCCTTTTATATCCTGACAGTGCAATGTGCTTATAACACAGGGAACCGTCTGCTTAGCACGATAATAGAGGCTGGTTTCATCAGTGTTGTAAATATCATCTGAACAGAAATTCTCTAAAAAAAAGTAAGGATTTTAGTATTTTGCCATTGTTTAGCGCTTACATTGTCGGCACTGCCCTTTTCGTCGTGCGCCCTTTTAAATTTGATATTGTGTCTTGCTTTCCATCGAGACAACCAACCAGCAGTTGCTTTAAAATCGTTGCGGTCCAGCTTTTTAGCGATCGCCTCTGACTTCACCTTCAACACTGGGCTGCTGATATTCATTCCTCGCCTGCTAACTATAGAAAACCATTGATCTAATGCTTCTTCGATTCTGGATCCTTTCCATCACACTTTCTTTTGGATGTTCCTGGAATTTTTTCTGTAATGTCCACTCCTCATGCAGTTGATTTTCTTGTTGTAGGAGACGTGCTATGGTAGATTTTGGTACACCAGTTATATCAGCAAGTCTACGATGGCATGTATTTAATGGCTGGCTTTTAATTTTATTCAGCAAAGCAATTTTACTTGAAAGTGTAAAATCATTTCTTGGCATCTTGGCAAAGATTTAAAAATTTTAAATAAAATTGACACAATAAATCAATATCGCTAGGTACAGTATATAGTGAGGGTAGATTCTTAAGCAGATGCGTACTTGCCAGATGCACGGCAAACAATAACTGATTGGCATCACGCCAGTTAAGTGAAAAGTTGTCCCAATTAAGCGTTTAAATTATGTATTAATATGTTGGTTTGGTTTCCATTCTTTGAGATTTGGCCCAAAAAAGCGGCTGGCCCAATTAAACGGAATCGACTGTGTATATATATATATATATATAAAAAATTTCTTGACAAGTTTAATTTATTCTTGTTAAATCCTTTGTCTAAATGTAAGCAATTACATATGAAGTATCTTCACGTCTGCTACTTGTGTACAGAGGCTGATTACTGTACGTTATATATACAAAGGTGTTCTGAAAAGTTTTTGGCCTAACAATGAAAAAACGAATTTATAATTTCAAAATTATTTTTATTTTTCAACATAATCTCCCTTAAGGGGGATTTCAGCGATGCTCCAATGCCATTATCCTGTCCCTGTAGTGGTTCTTAGTAAGATCTGCAAAATACCCCTCCAGCTGCAGTCACCTCTTGATTCGAAGAAAAATGCTGACCAGCGAGGAAAGAGATTTTTAGTTTTGGGAACAGATAGAAGTCAGAGGGAACCAAATCTGGGGAATAGGGTGGATGTTTCAACAATTCATAGTGCAGATCCCTTAATTTTCCCATTGCCAAAACACCTTTGTGGGCAGGTGCATTGTCCTGATGAAAGATGATTTTTTTCTTCTGCAAAACAGGTCTTTTTTCAACGAATTTTTTCATCTAGTCTGGTTAAAAGATCGGAATAATATTCTCTGGTTATTGTTTTATCCCCTTTTCAAGATAATTAATAAACAAAATGCTTTTAGCATCCCAAAACACTGATGCTGTTAAATATACGCCATTGTTAAATATGCATTTTACTTTACTTTAATTACTTTTACTTATTATCTTTGAATAACTCTTACTTAATTCTTTTCTTAAATCTCTCTAGCTTTGGTTCGACTAAATAATATGCTCTATTTATCTATCCGTGTTAAGATTCACTCAATGGTGCACTTGGATTTTGAAGACTAAGGGTTTACTACTGGACAATGCTGATCCCCTTTTGTTTCAATACTGGTTCTGATTCCTTATTCGGATTCAGGGAAAATTTCTGTTATACTGCGCTACCCTGAATCCTAGATTGTTGAACAGCGCAAAATCAAGGAACCAGAACTCAGTTTAGTACACTATCTTAAATCACTTAAGCTTATTTTGCAGTCATAGCCTCCCTAACATTTATCTCCCACTATTGTTCGAATTTTATGAGAAGGTGCAATAGAAATATAAAATCAGGCAAGTCACTAGTTAAACTTAAAGGAAAGAACATTTAATTTCAATTCAGACATTTACACATTATAAATAGACACCGACATATAATTTCACTAATATCAAAGAATGAATATAATAATCAAAACCTTCTAAATTTCACATAGCATGCAACACACATCAATTCAAGTATGCAATTTTATCTATGAACAGCTATGCACTTTTATACACTTCATGTCAAGGCTAAGGATTATTCACTTATTAAATCACAAAGTAACCTCCACGTACTTCTGCACTAATTCCTTCAAATTTTCATATATTATCACTACTTCAAAATCTAACCATCTCTAAAGTCCTTAGCATAATTAATGACCTCAGAAACTTAATGTCCTTCCTAAATTTACAAGGCTTTCTCCCATAACATAGTTACTTAACAAAACATAGGGTTTACATTACTATTTGCTGGAGGACTATTCTTGGCCATCTCATTCATCACGACTGAACTTTCTCTTCTTGATTCCTGGCTTGTTCTATATTATCTGTAGTGTTCCACTGGTGGTCCGGACATAACATATCTCCGCCGCCAAAAGTAATTGCCCGTTGTTTTCTCGTCAACTGGTTCAACATGGCTCAGCTATTTCCTGGGGAATCGGAAACTGCCTTCTGCTGGACTAAGCGTTAACCGGCAAGCTTTCATGAACATCACGGCATGCTCCTTTGGTCTTTGTCTCAATGACCTCGTCGAAGCATGGGGCGAGAAGGTGCTACAAGGAGGTTCCAGAACCAAACGAAAAGCGACCAAAAAGCCTTCTCTTAGGTGCTGCTACTGTTTTTAAATCACGCGCCATCCTTTCTTTCTACGTCATTGCTTTTCCTCTCCCTTTTGCCTGAGTCACCCTACGTCTCCCAGTACGTAGCGCCGCACTCTCCCCTAGTGTGCTCTTCAATGTGAGTGTGTGTGTGTGGGGGGGGGGGGACATGCGTGCTTGCCTTACTCGGTGCAGGCGTACTTGTTACACATGTTCAGCTTCTGGCCATCTGCACCTAATCCGATTAACTAGTCTCCCAGCAAATTTACAAGCATTTACACAAAAGTAACATAGCTTAAATCACAGACAATTCACAATATTTATATTACAACATGAATTATGGATAAATAACCTCAATTTAGTAATGTTTCTGGTAAGTCACAAGTAATTTAGCACATCTAATATGTCAATATATGTTAAAAATTTCAAACGCACGTTAAGTCTGAAAGAAACGTAATTAATTAATTTTCAGTTAAATTCAGAACTTAACAATGCCATGACCTTTCCTGCTGATGGAACCAACTTTGTCTTCTTTGGTGCTGAACAACTGGCTTCTGTCCACTGTTTGGATTCTGGTGTGTAATGGTGAATCCAAGT
Source organism: Typopeltis vanoorti (assembly GCF_054136105.1). Classification (NCBI taxonomy): domain Eukaryota; kingdom Metazoa; phylum Arthropoda; class Arachnida; order Uropygi; family Thelyphonidae; genus Typopeltis; species Typopeltis vanoorti. The sequence goes on along the minus strand of NC_143556.1, from coordinate 72,261,691 downwards.
CTCATCCGTAGTAATAAATCGACACACAATATCAGTTTTATTCTTGTTAAAACCCTCCAAGCACTGTTCAGAGATTTTCATGCGAGTGCATTTTTGATCTGCTGTCAGCAAGCGCGGTGCCTATCTTGCACAAAGCTTTTTCATCGCAATTCTTCATGCAAAATATATCCTACACATTCTTTTGAAATGCCTATAGTCTCAGCAATTTCATGCACTTTGACTCATCAGTCATCCAATACCATATTGTGCACTTGATCAATGATTTCTGGTGGTGTTACACCTTTTGGACATCCTTCACATGGATCATCTTCAAGACTGGTATGGCCATGTTTAAACTTGGCAGCCCATTTCTTAATTGTCGAAAATGAAGGAGAAGTGATTGATTTTATCAATTTCAAGGGATACAGATAACACTTTTGCTTCAGACAGCTGTATAAAACAAACTACTTGATAGAATGACTTGCAATTTCACATGGATTCTTATGACAGATGTTCCAACTTAGGAAAAAAAAATCTTGCCAATAGTGTTGCCATCTATGGTCGAGGCTGAGAACTTTTCAGACCAAGCCAAAAGGCTGCAAGTTCAAATCCTGCCTTGGGCATGAATGTTTGTGATTGCTGTGGAAATATTAGTGGTGGTGGGCAGTAGATGGCTTTGGTATAGATGATGTGATTCGTGTAGTTGGATTTGAGTGGTGGAGACGGAGAGCTGTAGAGTAGGTGCCCTCCCTCGATGAGTCTTTGGACTCCTTGGAAGTGTCATGTAATAATAATTGTCACAAATAATGAAGGTAATATAACATTTTTATTATTGATTAATATGTGGGCGTTTGCACACCACGACGCTTGGCTGCATGAAGGAAGACTTGGTTTCGAGTCTAGTCGGTGACTAGAGGAAATTTTTCTAAGCCTTTTTTCGACCGGTTCCCAAGTTAGTCGATCTCTGACACGGGCAAGCGGGTTTTTCCTCTTATTAACCTGCAACAAAAACTAAAGCTTTTTAAGTACTAAACTCAATTCAGTTGGTACATTTTATGATTATAATAGCATTATTTACACTTTTTACCCTATGACAAGGGGCAGAGTCATCCTGAAAAATTTTCTAGTACACTTGTGCATTCACTGAACCTTTTGTGAAATGCAAGTGACCAACAATGTGATATGACATGCAGCCCCAGATCATCTGATTGGCTGAGAATTTGACTGTTGACACTAGACAGCCAGGGTTAAATTTTTTCCTCGATTCTACTGATCAGCGGTCCATTTAGCATGCTCTTTGCACCAATATAGCCAAACTAATCTCATTTTTATGGTTAACAAGGACTTCTGTTTAGGACGCCAGGCTATCAGTCCCTGTCAAATGAATCTTCTCGTGACAATTAGAGCTTGGCACAGCTCCTGTTGTGACAAGCTCTGTCACCTGTCCTTCAGAACTTTTACTGAAATAGTGGGAGCACCAGTAGAACCAATTAAAACTGTATGTGTGTGTATGTATGTATATATATATATATATATATATATATATATATATATATATATATATATATATATATCGGAGTGGCATAAAGAAGAGTTCCTGGATCTTCTAATTCATCTAGCAAAGACACCACTTTCAAACAAACAAACTATACTTGGTAAAATCACAAAAAAGTGTGCGACAAAATCATCCAGATTTTATCCTGAAAATTCCAGGACTTCAGGAGCCACTTTCCCAGTCAAATATGGGTGAAACAACATTAGTTGAAATTACTAATAATGAACCTAGTATAACAACTGAACAGATACAAGATGAAATGCAAACAAACGAAGCTATTATACATGGAGAAACTGGAAAAGAAACAGAGAACCATCTCATGCTATTAAAGGAAAGCAAGAGATGCAATTAAAGAAAAAATAAAGTTTACTGACTAAGTTTTTTCAGTACAATTATCATCTGCATGAAAAGAAAATAACTAGCTTCTAAATCAAGAATGATATACATGAACCTGAAATAACAGAAAGCAACTGTAAAAAACCTGGAAAACAATTTACGAGAAGCAGGCTACACAATTTCTTCACAGATTGAAGCCCTCATCAGCTTCATCCGAAATCTAGAAGTTAATGACTTACCAGTAACACTTCACTAATCATAGCATCTCCTTTCTGCATTGTCTCATTAAATGTATGAGGATTCCATAGGCAAATTAAACAAGAAACTATATGGGAACTTCTGCTACATCATAATATCAAGTTTTTGTTTCTCCAAGAAACATACTTCTGCAGATATAAAAAGTTTAACAGATAGATATCTACTTCTTTCCTATTGGAGCTGTTATTCTTGCCCCCCCCCCCCCCGGGCCATTCTATAATATTCAGAGGGATGCAGAAGGGAGAATCTTGACAGCAGACTGTAAATACTGTGGATATGTAATAAGGTTTATAAATGTTTATGCTCCATCAAATGGAACAGTTAGACGAAAATTCTTCCAGGAATTGCATCCATATTTATATGGCTGCAATTCCTGGAAGAATTTTCATATTGAAATTCTGTATTGAAATACTGGAATTGTATTGAAAATCCCACATTAGACAAAATAGGACACCCCAAGATTGGAAAAGTAGGATATGCATAGTTAAAAAGTCTCGACAATGCTCAACTAGTAGACGTATGCCAAATTCTCCAGGCTTACATGTGCATGAATCAAAGTATGTTACTCTTCTTAATCAAATTTATATCTCTTCTTCTCTTAATAAGAATAATTCAGATAAAACATCTTGACATCAGCCTGTCAAATAATCCATTTCTACTTAAATTCCACTGCATGGAACAAGTACAGATCAGATCTGGGCTATAGAGACTTCAACCAAATTCCATACCCTCTGTTCAAACTGAAATAATGTTACCTAGAACTGGGATATGTGGTTAAAATTCATACAAGCAGTAAAACAGAATATGATTGAATTGGGAAATAAACAGGCTTTCCTCAAAAAAAGTTGAAAGACCTGTATAAAGAGAGAAGCTGTAAATTAAAGATACCAAGAAATTATATACTTGGTTTAATCCTTTATCCAAGTGTAAGCAAACAAAGTTTGCACCTGAAGTGTTTTCAGGACTGGTGCAACTCGTATATAGAATCTAATGACTTCACATCAGTTGCCGTAGTATCCCATTACTTCAACTCACCTCTGGGTCTGGTTCCCACTAATGAGACCTCAGTAAAGGTCAAAATAGTCTGGGTAGTGATCCTTCCCACAATGCATAGCATTATACATGTCTGCAAGGATATGTGCTTTACATTATGGGATACTAAGGCAAGTGATGTGGAGTCATCAGCTTCTATATATATATATATATGAGTTGCCCCAGCCCTGAAAATACTTCATTTGCAAACTTTGTATATTTATACTTGTATAAAGGATTAAACCAATTATATAATTTCTTGGTATCTTTTAATTTATAGTATAACAAAGTGGAAAAACTTCCAACAAGAAAGAAGCTGATTTGTAGCAAACTAATGCAATGTCATAGAATGTAGCAACATCATTAGAAACATTAACATGGAGATAGAAGTGGAAAGGAAGAAAGAAGTAGAAGAAAGAGATTTTAAAATAAGGATACAGCAGCAATTAGCAGATAGCCCTTCAGCTTCATTCTTCAATAGAAGTTCACTAAATTCTGTGAAGAAAGGACTGTTACTCAAATCTTCATTGACGGTGAAGACATGTCTACCACTCAAGACATCATGGACTCCTTTCAAAAACACTATAAAAATCTGTTTGAAGACAATAGTACTGTGTAAATATGACTTCTGCATTACTTCAACCTTGGTATCTCTTCTGTATCTGGCTGCTACCACTGATGACATTTATTAATGCTTGTCATTGAGTTTGCTTAGTTTCTGAGGAATAGAGAAGCTCTATTCAGTGGCAGGTTTTTGTCTGTCACTGGGTGGAATCACTGCTGAGTTTCCAGTCCTGGAGTGATTCAGGTCAGGAGCGACGAGTTTAGTAGCGATCCTTTAGGATCACTCAGTGAGATTAAGAGCGATCTTGTAAATCACTCATATAATCACTCAGGTGTGTATAATACTATGCATTATGGGAAGGTCACTGCCCAGACCAGTTTCAACCTTTATTGAGGTATGTTCAGTGACCTTCCCATAATGCATAGTATTATACACACCTGAAAGGGTGCGCACCTTGCATTATGGGATATTAAATAGTTTTGTATACAAAAAAATTGATGTGAAGTCATTGGCATCTGTATACAGATAGCCCAGTTGTGAAAATACTTCATGCACAAACAGTGCTAGCTTACACTTGGATAAAGTATTAAAACAAGAATATAATTTCTTAGCATCTTTAATTTAAAAATGCCATCAACCAAACAAAAACAAAAGTATGCCTAATTAAGCGCCTCCGTAGCGCAATTGGCAGAACGACGGTACATTGCGCCCTTCGATTGGAATAGGCCTAAGTTCGATTCTCGTCGTGATGGGAGGAATCTTTATCTGGTCGATTTCAATCGATGGTGAGTTAGCCGATCTCATACGGAGGTAGCAGTGTTTTTTCTCCCGGAAACTCGGGTTTTTCATCCCGCATACATACAAATCGGCCCTTCAGAACACACGCAATTTACAGACAAAAATTACTAGTTGTGGTGGTGTTGGAGGTGGGCGGTAGATGGTGTTGATTCGTAGTAGAGGTAAGGTGTAGAGACAGTTGAAGATGTCCTCCCGCGATGAGTCTTCGGACTCCTTGGAGGTATCAGGAATAATAATAATAATAATAATAATAATTTGGTTCTGGCTTAAGCATTAGTGCAGATGTGTGAATAGACTGTTGTACACCACTGGAATATGCTATTATAAACAGTAAGAGTTCTCTCAGCTTGCAAGGTTTTTGCTAGAAACTTCTGGTAAATATTCTTTATATTCCTACATGGTTCCCTAATTAAATAATCATGAAAGCATGGCTGTGTTTGAAGATATTCCATCACTGATCTTAAACCATGCTATATTAACTCAAGAATAAAATGAAAATAATTATTTGAAGTAATGCATGTTTTAAATTATGTATTTTTATTTATTGTGGATTTTTTGCACTTGTTGGTCATTCTCCTTGCAAACTAAAATTGTAATGAGTATTAATTAAGTAGAAGGAAATAATTTCTGGCCTGTTGACAAACTGCCTAGCACTAACAACAAACTGTAGATTTGAATTCCATTGTGATATAGATCAGCGCTTTCCTAACTGTGGGCCGCAGCCCCCTTGGGAGGCATTAGTTTTGTTGAGGGGGGGTCGTGAAATAATGAAAACAAATTTAAAACGTTTTACGACTAAGTAGATTTTTTTTTATCTTAGAAGAAACATATTTAATTTTTAGTATTATTTCTTTTTTATTTTTTATATTTTAATGGAAAAAATCGCATATTGGTGTTGGTTCACAAATTTTGCTTCCTGCGTATTTCGGCGCTTAATGAATATTAATAAATATATGCTTATTCATATAAGTTTCATTTCAAAGGTATTGATAAGAAGCACAAAAAAGCTTACAAACAAAATCTTGTGCTCATTTAAAATGACCAAGTTTTTTACGCTTTAAATTAATGTTTCACTGCTAGTGTATTCAGGTGTGGGGGCAATGTGCAGAAAAGAAATATGCTTGGGATGCTGGGCGACTACACTGATAGCACAGATCACATGCATCAGAACTATAAACTCCGGGATTCTCTTATTCACGTAATTCACTAATTTCATCTTGTTAGTCTGTGGTGTGCCGGTATCGGTATGTGGTGCTATTATTGATCTATTCTAGGTTAAAAATTTAACCCTGTGATGAATAAGTGGCTGATGGGGGGGATAAAATAAAATCCAGTGATGGGGACCATGAAATGTTTTAATCTTTCCAAAAGGGCCTTTACATCCATAAGTTTGGGAAGTACTGATATAGATTATTGTGAATGTTTTTATATGGCAGTGATTTTTTTCCTTTTGATTTCATACAGTTTTTATAACTTATGGTTAGCATGCACACTTCCCACTATTTCTGTTATCCATGAGAAGACACTGACCATGTGACACATTGGCTGGGAGATTTCTTCTGTTATAAGAAACAAATATTTCCCTTCAGATAGCAGATGAATACAATGAAGTGCTTGAGTTTAACTGGGTTATATTGATAAAGAATGTCTCCACATGCCTGCAAAATTCAAACATGTTCAAAAGTTGTTTTTGCAGAGTGCAGCAAGGATGCTATTTTGAACTGCTCAAGATAATTTGAGCTTAGCAGTGAAAAGATTAAAATTTTGTTCTTCTAGCAACTGTTTTAATGATAAAATGAGGCAAAACAAAATTGTCTACAGTACATACATATGAACAGTACATACTATCTAGGTTTGTAGTTATCCACTTATATTGATGTTTAGTGGAGAAAACACACGTCCAGAGGTAATTATTATTACTAACTAAATTTATTTAGCTACAGAGTGTAGATCACTTTTTTCATACTTGGTCTGTGTTTGCCTTCCTCTTAGTATGCATACTTGTGCTTAGTTTTATTTCCATGTACCCGTGAAGCTTGGTGAACCAAGGTGAAATACTGGCTTAATTTATTAGCTAAATAAATTTAGTTAGTAATTATTATCTCTATACATGTTTTCTCAATTAAACATCAACATGAGTGATGATCAACATCCAAGCATCCATACTGGGTTTGTTTTCAGTTATTGTGATGAAAGCTTGTTACAATAATTTCTTTGTTGTTATTATATGGTCATCTCTGTCTCTCTCTCTCTCGGAAGTCAGGATGATCAATGCAGTACTTATTAGTTCATTGTCACTACTCTCACGACTTCCTTTGCCAATCCATTCCACCCATTGACCACTCTCCAAATATACAGTATAGTCCTCACAACCTTGGTAACCGCATGCTTAGTCAATTTCTGGAAAGATTCTTCATTTTCATGCCTTTATAGTTTTCTTTTATCAATGATGTCCTTTGGTTGGAAGGACGAAAGTTCAATTCTGTCTAGGATACAAAGAGATTTTACTATAGCTTTTCAAGAAAGGTGAGCTATCTGGTCTCATTGTTGGGGTGGCAAGGTTTTTCATTCTGCAAAATATTAAAAATAGCAAGAATACATGTGATTTAAACATAGTAAACAGTGCAGATTTGATTAACCACCCTATCATAAGCAGCGGTCAGGTTTCTAAAAAGTTGCATTACTTGTCTATGGTAGTCCATCGAGCCTAACATGAAAGGAAGATGGAATTCCTCAGTTCCTTCCTTCTTATCATCCATAGAAAAATTTCTTCTCTGTCTTCTTTATAGAATCCTTTTAGTAGTTTTGAATGCGAAATATTCTATATTCTTAATGAATTTCATCTTCCTTTACTAAAACATTATAGTTGAAATATTATAATTCCCATGTGGGAAATTATAATTTTTAATCGTCATTAAACTTCAAAATTAACATGATTTTGCTTCCATCTGTTAAATTATTTTTCATACAGATTAAGTTAACCGAATGTTATAATAGTGAATTGTACTCTTTTTTAAGAGTAATTGCAAGAAATTCCAAATTTAGAATCACCAATCCAATAACATGTTCATGGCTGAACTGTGTCATGCACTAGTACAGCATGAAATGTGTTCTTGTGCGAATGTGTTAAATCTGAATTCAGGCACAACTGGTTTTTTTGGTTACATTGAAAATTTGGATGGGAATGACATTTAGCAGAAATTTTCTATTATCCATTCATTAATATGTGTACCATGATTAATTAGTATACAACAAAAAAAAGCATGAATTTCAAAAGTGGCAGGAATGGGAACAGTCCCTTCCCATGCAAAAATTGTTGCTACTATAATGATATGTAGATTAATAAAGAATATGTAAAAGAAATATGTTCATGACCTTCTCCCCCCTCCTTTTTTTTTTTTCAAGAAAATATATCTGTAATGAATGCAACTGTAAATTACATTTTAATTATAACCTTGAAAAATTTAACGCAGTTATAATATAATCACATTTTTGTGATTACATTATAACTAGGAAACTAGTTATGATGTGATAGGGAACTGATTCACTAATTCATAAAATTATAAATTAAAAATTTTAAATTGACATGCCCTACACATTCACCTCTTCATCCTGTTCTGTAACATAAAATTTCTTGTATTCTAGTTTTGCATTTATTCAAAGCATATTTACTAGCATCATGTTACATTTTTGTGATTACATTATAACTAGAAAACTATTATATACTAGGGAACTGATTCACCAATTCATAAAATTGTAGTGAATGGCTAAAAGTTCACTTTAAATAATAAAAATTGTTCAAATGTTCTGAAATTCAAAACAGCATACCTTACCTACTCATGAGTGCAACTTCTTGATGCATGACCAGAGAATGTTTTTTAACATTTCTTTTTTCACTGTTTTACTATGAAATATATTAATATATTTCACTATGCATGATGTGTCTTGCTATCTGGCATATGATGAGATGGAATATTTATGTTATTCCATCTCATATTAATATTATTATATATTAGAATATATATATATATATTAGATCAAAATTTAATTGTGATGTGCATTCATGCACATTCTATTTAATATGTATCCTATCAATGGCATCTTGTGGGTTCAGTGCTTTACTCCCAAGTACAAACATTAATGAGCTGTGTACACATAGATACAAGACTATATTAACTGAAACCAATGCTGCTTCAATTCCTAATGTTTATTTAAACAGAGTGCTGAAGCCCTACTACATTGTCCTAACTTAAATTGGAAAATCTGGGAAAGTCTTATTATCAGCCATCAATAGTTTTTCATCCTTATATCAGTTCACTATATCTCACCCAAATCCCATTGTTTACTGTATCATCACTCAGCTAATATTGTTTTTAGATAATCTGTTGTTAACATTCTTATAATAATGATGCAGATGTAATAATCTGCATCATTATTAATTGAAAAATTCTCAAAAAAACCCATTGTTGCTAATAGAAAGGATCAAATTTTTCTCCTTTGATTCAGAAATTTATTTTATTAATTTTTTTTGCATGCCTTGGAAAATCTCAGTCAAGTGTATTTAACCATGATTTTTTTATAATGCAGTCCAAAAGAAAAATTTCAGTGAGTAGTTATGCAGACACCTGTTGTATGTGTTTTTTTTTTTTTTTTTTTTTAGTTCTTTTAATTTTTCTATTAAAATTCTAATTTGAATACCCAGTGATATATTGTTTCTTTCAGTCAACAAAGCATGGTAATCAGGATAACGGAGAAGACTTCATTCACAGCTGTCCCAATACCCATTACTTATTTTCAGAAGGTCGTAATTTTGCTCAATCTGTTAGACAACCTTTAAAAAATTTGGTGGAAGGAGTGTGTCCCACCAAATCCTCGTAAGTTATTGGCCTGTTTTAGCTACATTATTTTTCTCATAAACATTTCATTCAATTTATAAATTTTTTTGACATTATAATTTCTTAATAAACTTTTTCAACATAATTTGAAAAAAATTTAATTTCCTCTTAGTGTTTATGCTTGATGTGTCATTGTAGATTGGTAAAGAGAATTCATAAGAAATTCTCAACACAAACTTTGAGGAAATTACAGCTGATTTTTGGACTCCAAAGAAACATGCATTTCTTTGGAATCAAATTCTCAACACAAAATCAAATTTCTTATGAATTCTAAAATCTGAAGGAATTTTGAAACAGATTATCTCTTGGCATGTATTAGTTGACTCCATTGGGCCATGTGGTTGATGGCAAGAGATTGTGTTCCAGCTGCATGGTTCAAACTATTTGCATTAAAATCGTAAATAAAATGGACCTGACCTTCTGTAGCCAAACTTAGGCTGTGTATATGTTAATAGTGTATTTTTTGTTAGTTAAACCTAGTCATTGGTAGAGGTAGCAATGCTACTTCACTAGGATATACTTACAGAATAAGGCGGTTTCCCATTGCCTTCCTTATCCAACAGATATGTGCTTTCACTGGGCTAATTTGCCTATTTTGAGAGATGAAAAATCCAAGTTTCTGGGAGAAAAATCCCTTCATTTCTGTATGAGACCTGCAAACTCACCTTCAATTGAAATTAAATAGCTGCATGTTTCTTTGGAATCCAAAAATCAGCTGTAATTCAAACCCAGGTATTTTTAACCAAAGAGTTCCATTGAAACAAACTGAGTGAGAGGTACTTTAGGAATATGATGTACATATTTTTTTTTTATTTTTAATTTAATGAAATTTAAATAAAAAATTACATTTAAATTTAATATTTAAGTGCAGGTTTCATAAGTGTCACAGATAAGTACATTTCTATTCTGTAATTAATTTTTCAATAACTAAAAAATCTAAGAAATTTTGTAACAGATTATATCTCTTGGCATGTATTAGTTGATTCCGTTGGGCCATGTCTGGTTGATGGCAAGATAGTGTTCCAGCTGCATGGTTCAAACTGTTTGCATTAAAATTTTAAATTCAAATAGTTCAACTCACTCGGTTGACTATCCCTGCTAAATATAGGAATTATTCATATCTTGTAATAGTGTCAGTGATTGTTTCACCAACATCTGTGCATGCATCTGTTGGGTTTTTCTGTGCTTGTGGGCCTCGAAGCAAAAAATCTACAGCAAAAATTAACAAATATAGAACTGAATTTCACCAAACTAACTTTTTCACAATTTCATTCTTCTCATTAAGCTTCTTTATTACTGAAAATTTAAATTTCCTAATTTTTCTACTGTGTGTATTATTGGATTCTTATAACTAAAATTTAAATTAAAATAATTGTTTTATGCTTGTAATTTATTATAATGCAAATGTTAAAAAATACTTTTAATTGTGTTTGAATGAAACATTATAACTAATTCTAAATTGCCTTTGCCTGAGGAGGGATGGGTATGCCATCATTAGTTTGAAGGGCGAAAGGACTTATACAAGATGGATGGCCTGCATTTGAATGGACTTGGTGTGCAGAGACTGGAAAGAGGGTTGCTGAATGAAGTGAAAATGGATGTGCAAAACCAGGGAAACTAGAACTACCAAGGAGGGGGGGGGGGAAGAATGGATATGCAGACTCAGTGAGACAGATGAGTGTAAGAATGTATATAATGTACCTGAGCCAGCACTAAGCACAAAAAATGGGAATGGGTCATTTAGAATAACGTATCAATATAGGGGTGGGACTAATGGATCACTGCATTTCATGTATACTAATGCCAGGAGTATTAGGAACAAGAAGGAAGAATTTTTGGCCTTGATTGGCTCTTCCTGACCACAGGTTATTGGCATTAGTGAAACATGGCTGACGGAAGAAGATATAGTTAGTGGGATAGAATGTGTAGGTTATAGTGTGTTTAGGAGGGACAGAGAGAATAAAATGGGGGGAGGGGTATTATTGATGATAGCTGATGAACTGCAGCCAAGGAGAATTGAAGTTGTATTGCAGGATAGTGAAAGGAGCTCATTTGAGGCTATTTGGTGTGAGATTGAGACTGGCAGAATAAAATATACAGTTGGGTGCTGCTATAGACCAGGTGATGGAATAGATGGTGGAGATAGTATGCATAGGGAAATTGATGAAATGAGTGGAAGGAGGGTAATTATTATGGGGGATTTCAACTATGGTAACATTGATTGGAAGGAGGAGAGGACACATGTGAGGAAGGAAAAGGATTTTATTCAATTATTAAGGGATAACTATCTATCTGAGACAGCATGTAATTGAAAATACTAGGGATGTGAGAGTGCTTGACCTGGTAATAGCATCTGAGAATTTGACTGTAATGAATATGACCATGTTGCCACCTATTGGTGAGAGTGATCATAAGGTCTTGACCTGGGAGGTGGCTAAAGGTGTGGAATTTTTGATTAAGACAGGGTATATGTGGAATTACCGTGCTGGCAAATATGACAAGCTTAGGAGATTGCTTGGATCAGTGCCATGGCATGTACAACTGCAAGGGCTGGACGTCGATAGAGCATGGGAAGTGGTCAAGGAGCATTTACAGAAGGTAATGGCTGATTGTATACCTAGGGTCCGAACAAGTAGGTGTTAAATGGATGAATAACACCATTAAGCTTGAGCTGCAAAAAAAGAAACAACTGTGTAGGGAATTTAAAGAAAGGGGTGACCTGCAGGCACACGAACGGTATAAAGTGCAGGCCAGAAAGGTAACGAGTGTGGTAAAAAAAGCAAAAGCGGATTATGAAAGGAAACTAGCTTTGCAAGCAAAAGAGAATCCAAAACAGTTCTTTCAATATGCTGCAAGCAAAAAAAAAAACTGTACACGGTAAAATGATTTTAAGGAATGACGATGGTAAGGAGGTCACTGAATCAGTCGATATAGTGGAGTTACTGAGCACGCACTATGCAAAAGCATATCATCCAGGTGGTGACATTGAAAAAATGAAGGAACCATTAGTTTATACGGGAATAGTGATGAATGAAGTGGAGGTGACTAGTCTATTACAGAACCTTAATGTGAACACATCTGTGGGATTGGATGGTATACCGGCACGGGTCTTGCGTGAAGCGGCTAAAGAATTATCAATGCCCTTGACCATGTTGTTTAATCTGAGTCTCAGGTCTGGCTTAGTCCCGAAGGTGTGGAAAGAGGGGAAAATAGTTTCACTGCATAAAGGAGGATCCAAGACTAAGGTTGCAAATTACCGACCAATCAGCATATCAGGAGTCGTTGTCAAGGTCTTGGAGAAAGTTGTCAAGGGAAAAATACAGGAATGGATTGATGAAAACGAGATACTGTACAGGGGACAGCATGGCTTTGTGAAGGGTAGATCATGCTTCAGTAACTTGCTCAAGTTTTATAACAAGGTGATGGCTGAACTGGATAGGGGAAATGGGTTTACAGTGATACTGCTGGACCTGGCAAAGGCATTTGACAGGATACCACATGGAATACTAATCCGTAAACTACAACATATGGGAATGGATATAGGGTTGGTGAGGTGGATAGGTGGTTGGTTGATGGAGAGATATCAAAGAGTAGTTTATTCAGGAGTGGAGTCCAAAAGACAGCCTGTGACTAGTGGTGTGCCGCAGGGTTCTGTTCTTGGACCACTACTGTTTAATCTGTTCATTAACAATATAGGGAAGGATCTAAGTGGAACAATTCATTTGTTCGCTGATGATGCAAAGTTGGGTAGGGCAATAGTGAATGCAGAAGATGTCAAAGTCTTGCAGGATGACTTAGATAGATTGGAGTTCTGGGCTAAGGAGAATGGATGTCAATTTAATGTGACAAAATGTAAGGTTATGCATTTTGGGGTGAAAAGATTAGCAGCAGTATACCACGTTGGTGGAACTGTACTCCAAGAGATTGATGAGGCCAGGGACTTGGGAGTGTTGGTGGATAGGGAGATGAAGTTTAGGGGGCACACTGCAAAAGTAGCTAAATCAGCTCATCAACTCACTTGGTTGTTGAAAAATACCTTGACAAGCAGAGACAAGCAAGTTATTGTACCTCTGTACCGAGCCTTGATAAGACCTCATCTCGACTACTGTGCCCAGATTTGGTCATCTCGGTTCCTTCTTGATGGGGAGGAGGTGGAGAGGATCCAGAGGCGAGTGACTAAGATGATAGCAGGTCTATGGAATGAACCATATGAGAACAGGTTGAAGATTTGTGGGTTGCAGAAACTGATTGATAGGTGGAAAAGGGGAGATATGATTGAGACATTCAAATTGCTAAAGGGATTCTATAGGATTAATTCAGAGGATATTTTTGAGATCAGGACTGGTGGTGGGAGAACTATGGGATACCTATGGAAGCTGGGCAAGAGTGTGGTTAGCAGGGGTGTTAGAGCTGGGTTCTTTACTTTTAGAGTGGTAAATGAGTGGAATAAGCTGCCAGAGTCTGTTGTGGGTGCTATGACGATGAATGAATTCAAGACAAGGTATGATAGATACTGTGAGAATGTAATCGCATGGTTGTGTGGACATGATGTTTAGGGCCTCCCTCGATGAGTCTAAGGACTCCTGGAGTCACCCGAAATAATAATAATAATTATTACTAAAATTTTAAAAAGGCATATGTGGATACTGAAAATTTGGCAAACACTGCACTAAGACAATGGAAATTAGAATTCTTGAATTTGCAGTGAAAAATATGTTCTACTTTCTATGAAAGGTTGGAAAAAATTTCAAGTGAGTTTATTGATTTCTTTTTATAGCCATATTGTATTATTAATGACTAATTCATCCCATGAACAGTAATTGTAATTTACTAACTATGTTATTTGGAACAGCCTTCCTCATACTGGTTTTCCAGAATTACAGCCTCCTTGAGGGTCAAAGCTATATAACTGAGAGGAGACCTCCACATAGCCTTTAAAGAAATGCGGAGAGCGGACGGCTTCTGACCTAATGTCCAATCCTCACCTTCTCGTGGTGCACCCTATTAGGTATCTCCCTGGATACTGAAAGAACGAGGATGGGCTGGTAATTTTGGATTTAGCCAACAAAATTGTATTATTGGCTTAAATCAGTGTTTCTCAATGTGGGGCAATTTGAATATTTTGGGGGCCAGTTAGAAAATGTACATGTACATATTCGTACATATTTATATTATACTTTTTCAGAATTTGGCTGACTATTATGCTAGGGGGGCGGGGGGGGGCATCAAAATCTTTGAGATGTTGAGGTGGGGCATGATCCAAAAAGGTTGAGAAACATTGGCTTAAACCAAAATAAAAAATGATGATTCAACATGACAGAATTTCATGCCGGCTGGGGCGTTGCCTGGTTAAACAAAGCCTCCATTGTTTTTTGCCAGGGAACCAGGGCAAACAACGAAAAGTCAGCTACTGGAACAAATCCTAAAACACACCCCAACTCAACTTCACCAGGGTTCAAGATTGGTACTATCAACATAAAAAGCCTGAAGTATACTTGAGAAACAGTTGAGAAGGATTGTGGAAGAGAAGCTTGGTGAAGAACAAGCTGGATTCAAACCAAATAGAGGCTGTCAGGATCAGATTTTCACTTTACGATAGATGGTTGAGAATATTATGGGAAGATCTGTATTTAAGTTTTGTAGATCTGGAAAAGGCATATGACAAGGTGCCAAAGGAGAAGCGATTTGAAACTCAACAGTTATATGTCAATATGCTTCTTGAGCAGATCATCATCATCAGTGGGGCATTATATCAAGCAATACTTAGTCTTTATTTGAGTAGTAAGTCAGCAGTTAGAATTGAAGGAAGGATAGGAAGGTGGTTTAATGTTAAATCTGGTGTCAGACAAGGATGTACTTTATTCCCTCTGTTATTCCTCATCTGTATGGATCACATTATGAAGGAAAATGCTATTAAACCTGATATCAAAATTGGAGATGTTAATGTCAGCTCTTTGCTTTATGCAGATGATGTTATACTTCTAAATAAACCCACTACTACAAGTCTGCAAGATTCCCTGACTAAAATGAATAACTGTCGTAATAGATATGGTATGGTGGTCAGCATTAAAAAGACAAAGACAATGAAAATGGGCAGAAACATTGAAAATATCAACTGCATTGTGAATGGAGAACCTATAGAACAAATAAAACTTTTCAGCTACTTTGGCACTATTTTTAGTGAAGATGGTAACATAAATATGGAAATAGACAACAGAATCAACAAAGCTGATATGTTAGGAAGTCAACTGAATAAATTTAAATGGAATAAGAGAGAAATTAGTCAAAACACTAAATTAGCTATATATACAAGACAGTATTCAAGTCAATTTTAACTTATGGATCTGAGAGCTGGGTCAGAAGCAAAACACTTCACCAAAGACTAGAGACCGTAGATATGAGAGTCCTGAGAAAGATTAGGGGAGTGAACTGATGGCATCAATGGCAATATCGTATTAAAAATGAGGATATTAGGATAGAACTTTACATTGTGAGCATCCAGGAATGTGTTAACAGAGCTAATCTCAGGTGGTATGGTCACTTAAACAGAATGGGAGAGGAAAGATTAGCAAAACAAGTGTTCTCTGCCAGGTTGGCAAGAAAAAGGAAACAAGATATTGGAGTGATACAGTAAAAAGTGCCTTAGAATATAGAAATATAAGATCTGATAATGTTAGTCTTGACAGGTAATGGACTGATTTGGAGGAAAATTGTAGATAGGAAGTTAGTAATATGTAATTTTTCATGTAGTTCTATCATATCCTGTACACCCCTTGAGGGTATATATATCAGAAATTTGATGATGATGATCTGTTGAAGAAGCATATTGAGAGATTCTTTCTTTCTTTCTTGCTAATCACTTTTCCACATAGAGCATTGTTCTGTTATCGGTATTGCAATTTTTCATCTGTAGATCGATATATAAATGTTAATTATACCCTTATTACCAATAACAGCCTTAGATGTTCAATTGCTATAAGAAAAGAAAGAAAAATCCATTTAGTGCATTTCATTTTTAATTTTTCTTCATTTAGCTTATCATTTGAGCATTTTGGAAACACATTTAGCTGAATACTCTTTCTAAATAATCAGCATAAGAACCTGAAGAGATGTAAGCAGAATTCTTGTCATGCAAAACCTGCATGCTGTCTACTCTCACTAGAGAAAACACTGCTATAACAAATTCACAAACTACCAAAAGCCCTGACTGTATATCTCCATAGGTGGAATGCAGTGCTGAAAGAAATTCATTGTAGCTCACTGTCCTAACTATTCTTGTGGTCCTTCAAGTTTGCTATGGTGAGAGATAACTGTAATTGGTATTTTTGTGGTCTTTTGAATGCAATATACTTCCTATATTTCTTTTTTTAATGGGACTTAACTGTATCTACTGATGAGATCCAGTAAATTATCAACCACC
Source organism: Typopeltis vanoorti (assembly GCF_054136105.1). Lineage (NCBI taxonomy): Eukaryota > Metazoa > Arthropoda > Arachnida > Uropygi > Thelyphonidae > Typopeltis > Typopeltis vanoorti. The sequence goes on along the minus strand of NC_143556.1, from coordinate 72,244,853 downwards.
ATCCAAAACAAAATATTTTTGCAGCATTGCACAGGAGAAAATTTATAGATAGTTATCAGCAACCATTAATTTTAATGTCCGTCTAAGATTACCATTTGCTTTATGAAGAAAGATGAAAGGAGTGCATTCAAAGTAGAAATGTATGGCTCAATAATACATTTAAAATAATGTCTGCATAAGAAGCATCTTATACTGTTTAATAATGAAAATAAAGTTTTGCAAGGGAATCACTGCATAGCATTGGTACAAGAAACTGAAAGTATGATTTCTGTGAAAGTACAAGAAATTTTTATATAATTTCATCATCATAAAAAAATAAATAAAAATAAAACAAATTTCTTCTCCTTCCGTTGAACTACTTCATGGATGTTCAAGAGCATGTGACTGATCCAGCAGTGATGTTTCCAGAGAATGAAAAAGACTGAATTAGAATCATAATCAACATAACAGAAAGATAGAAAGGTGGCCTGTAAATCCATGGAGAGGAGAGACAAATAATGTTAACTAGAAGTTGACATTATACTTAGTGCAGGTACTCTTATGAGAAAAGATTTAATAGATTTATAGATGCTGGAAACAAGTTGTCTTCAGCATCTGTAAAGGGCTGAGTAGGTTGAGCTTATACTTTTATGGGTTAAGTAAAATTCGTTTTATCTCCTTTGCCACAGGAATGACATACTAAATAATTAATCAAGTATAGCTGATTATTGAAACAAATTTCTGTTTGGTGGAATATGCCTAGGTGAACTTAATAAATTTACAAAATGGCTTTACAAATGTTTTAAGGGGAAAAAAAAAAATTTAATATTGCTAGTGAAACCATATATTGGATTCCCCATAGGACTTTTCTTTGATATTAAATTTATTATATGGTAACTAATATAATAAATGAATAGGAGTTTATATATACTTTCAAATTTCTCAGTAAGGGTTATAAATTAACTTCAATTTTATTATTATTATTTTTTCATTGCAACCATGTTTTATTTTATCAAGACCTCGAAAATTACATGCATCAGAATTTCAAGCCACTAATAAGGAACATCTAGAAGTGATTAAGAGAATGGGTATTACTGTTGTGATGCTGTCAGATGGAAGAATTCAGCTTGTTCATAATACTGCCCAAGTAAGACACATTTTTTGCTTCATAAATTGTTTTATTTTATGTTAAATAAAAAATGTTTGAATATTGTTAATATAAAAATCAGATGAAAGGTAATGAACATATGTTAACAATGAAACATAAGAATGAGAAGATGATATCGAAAAGCATCTTATGAGGAAGAAATGTAATGTTTTATCTAATTAACAGATAAGGAACTGTTTTTTTTTTTCTATTTCATCGCTATATTGAAACTCTGTCAGCTATTTATTTTAATACAGCTGTTTGCTAAAAAGGCTTTTGATGACCTGTTAACCATATGAAGTAAAAAAGAAAAAATTCAGTGCTTTAATTTAACATTTCCCTACAGTAATGGAAGTATTTTGAGGATAAGATAGCATAGTAAACAAACTAGTATTGAATAAGCTCACAAAATTTGAATCAAGTATTAAAATATTTTTTACTATTCCTTGTTGGTATGGTCAAAGGTATTCAATTTTTTTGGTTGATTTAAAGGAGGAGTGCTTAAGGGTCAAAGTTGGATAACTAGGAGGAGACCCCCTATGTCACCTTGTAAGGAATGTGGTGAACTTATTAGGGCTTCAGACATAATGTCCGGCCCTCATCTTCTTGTAGTCCACCCTGTTAGTAGATATCTACCACCATGCTGAACAGATGAGAATTCAGCTGGCAATTTGTGATTTACCTAAACAAAATTGTATTCATCTTGGCTTAAGCCAAAATTCAAAATGATGGTGCACAATAACAGAATTTCATTCTGACTGGGATGTTGCCTGAGTTTCTCTTTGGCAATTTTCTCAGCCTTTTCTCAAGAATGTTTCAATACATCTTACCTAGAACATTTAGGAGAGAAATTCCTCTGTAATTCTCACATTCAGCTTTATTCCCCTTTTATAGATGGAACTATAAGAGCTCTACTCTAATCTGAAATTTGACCTTCTTACCAAGCCCTTGGAATTATGCAGTATAGTCACTGCAAAATGTTTCTAATCTGATCCTGTGGCTTCCTCTCTTTGAGAGGGTTGCAGCTGATTACTAGGGAGATAGTGATGCAAGGTGGTTTCCTGTTGCCTTCCTTGCCGTATTTTTTATGACTGTAGCCTGCGTGTTCACAGGTCCGGTTTGCCTGCTTGCGGGATGAAAAACTCCAGATAAGCTGGCAGAAAAAACCCTGCTGTCCACGCCCAAGACCGGCTAACTTGGCTATGGCTGAGGAAGATCCTTAAGCTCCTCAAGTTGTCGATGGGAATCGAACCTAGGACACTCCTTTCTCAGGCATATGGTTGCAAAGTGCAAAGCCACTCGGCTAACCTTGCGGATGCAAAATGTTTATACCTCCATATTTGATTATTTCTGGTCAAATCATCTACTTGAGATTTCCCATTTTAGGCTTTTAATACTTTTCACATTTCAGGATTTTGATAGCTTTTTCTACTTGATATGTACTCCTGTTTGCCTTCTTGAATATTTTCTACTTCTGTTATGTCACTGCTTGTTTCATTTAACAATCTTTCAAAGTAATTACTCTAAGCATCTATAGTATCTTTATCTTGAGTTTTCATGCCATCTTTATCATCGTTAATGTTTTTAATAGCCTTCAGAACATTTTGCCACCTTTCTGATATTTATCTTCTGTATTTTTGCTGAAGTCTTCGCATGATTTGTTTAGCTACTTTTACACTTAGCTTAATAATCTTACATTTTTCTCTGTATTCTTTTAGGGCAAATAGATCAGATGGCCTTCTTCAATATTTTGAAGAAGCATTCCTGGAAAATAATGCTCCTTCAGTTTCTTGTGTCCATCATGGTTCTGTCCTTTTTTCTATCCTTGCAGACAATTTCACTGCATGACTCTAGTTGAATCAGTTATTTTTTTCTTCTGAGTTTGTCACTGCTACTGATACTCCAAGGTTTGGTTCTTGTTTTCAAACTGTTTAATTTTTTTCTTGGATAATATTTGTATAAAAACTGCTCAAATTTAATTGTTTTTAAAACTTTCTGGCATACTGTTCTTTTCAATTTGATATTCATTTTTATACTAAAAAATAAGTGATATTCACTTTTAGTTTCAAAACCTCTTTAAACTCCTATCTTGAACCAACATGAAAATATCACCATTAACAACAACATAGTCAGCAAGGCTTTTCTTATTTCTTGTGTCTTCTCCCTATGTGAACTTGTGCACATCTTTGTTGGATCATGGTGTTAGAAATGAATAGAGCATAGTTTGCCAGATCTGAACCCCCTGTGACTTTTGGCTCTGGTGGACATTACAAAGACGTCTATTGTGGATACATAACCAACTTAGTGGACATCAAGACCAGCATTGCATGCCATATCCACAATATTTTGAGTGAAACTCTACTTTCTATGGTTGAGCATGCGATTTCAGCACGTTTGCTGACAGTGGAGAACAAGGTGCAAAATGAAATAAGATCTTATAACACTACAAAAATAAAAGAAACAATTGAAAACAATAAAAATGTGAAAATACTAAGAAAACATTTATTAGTTAGCAGAAGTCAAATAACTGCAATAAAAGATAAGAATGGAACTACAATAAAAAACCAAGAACAAATCCTAAGCAGGCTATGCTCAACCATAGAAAGTAGAGTTTCACTCAAAATATTGTGGATATGGCATGCAATGCTGGTCTTGATGTCCACTAAGTTGGTTATGTATCCACAATAGACGTCTTTGTAATGTCCACCAGAGCCAAAAGTCACAGGGGGTTCAGATCTGGCAAACTATGCTCTATTCATTTCTAACACCATGATCCAACAAAGATGTGCACAAGTTCACATAGGGAGAAGACACAAGAAATAAGAAAAGCCTTGCTGACTATGTTGTTGTTAATGGTGATATTTTCATGTTGGTTCAAGATAGGAGTTTAAAGAGGTTTTGAAACTAAAAGTGAATATCACTTATTTTTTAGTATAAAAATGAATATCAAATTGAAAAGAACAGTATGCCAGAAAGTTTTAAAAACAATTAAATTTGAGCAGTTTTTATACAAATATTATCCAAGAAAAAAATTAAACAGTTTGAAAACAAGAACCAAACCTTGGAGTATCAGTAGCAGTGACAAACTCAGAAGAAAAAAATATAACTCTATAGTGATCCTTCAATAGATGAATTAAATATAAATAACTCTTCTCCTCGCATATGGAATTCATCCCCCCCTCCATTCACTTCAGATGAAATAAAACAAGCATTAAAAGAAATGAAAAATGTCCTGGTGAAGACCTAATTCACATAGAATTAATTAAATTGAGAGGCAACAACATAATTCACCATGTCACAAACTTACTACATCTATAACTACAAGAGGGGAAGACCAGAAAACGGGAAAAATGCTACTCCGATACTGTTATTTAAAAAAGGGGACAAAGAAGAAGTAAAGAACTATATATCAATTAGTATTCTCTCTCTAATCTGTATAAAACTACCACAAAAGTAATAAACAGGTTAACCCTTCTTCTAAACTCAAATCAACCAGTAGAACAAGCAGGGTTCCATCAAGGCTTTAACACCATTGATCATATTCATGCAGTAAAACGAATAATAGAAAAAGCAGAAAAAAACCAATTGCTTCTCTGTTTAACCTTTATTGATTAAGAAAAAGCATTTGATTCCATCAAAACTAATGGAGTGCAATAATTGAAGCACTCCAGAATCAGGGAGTTCCTGGAGAATATATGGACCTCCTTCAGGAAATATATCACACTGCAACAGCAACAATCCAACTCCACCAGTAGCAATAAAATATCATATCTCCATGTCCGACAACTCTCTATCACCAAAGCAGTCCTTCAAGAAATATTTAATAATAATATAAACTGGACAAACCTTGGTATAAAAATTAATAACAGAAACTTAACACACCTAAGATATGCAGATGATATAATTTTTGCAAACCCTCCAGAAGATCTATATCATGAAAACAGAATAGTCGGTCTAAAAATAAACAGAGAAAAAACTAAAATCATGTTTAATCATTTTGTAACACCAAAAAACATAATAATAGAAAACAATTTCTTTGAAAGAGTCTCTTCATATACATACTTAGGTCATCTCATTGATCTAAACTGTGGACTTCAAAAGGAAATAAATAGGAGAGTTCAACTTGCCTAGAGTGCATTCAGAAAACTGAAAAGCATTTTTCAAAACAATGATGTCCCACTCTGTTTAAAAAGGAAGACATTTAACCAGTGTATACTTCCAGTCATCATATATGGTTGTGAAACTTGGTCTTTAACAAAAGCACTGGCAAATAACTAGCAACAACTCAAAGGAAAATGGAGAGGTTGATGCTAAGCATCACATTAAAAGATAAGAAGCGAAACACCTGGATAAGAAGCCATACTCATATCCTGGCATAATTTTACCATAAGTGACTAAAATGGAAATGGGCTGGACATCTATCCAGAAGAGAAGATGAGTGATAGACCACCATGCTAACAAACTGGATTCCAGAAGAAGGGAAACGAGGCCGAGGATTTCCTAAAAGAAGGTGGAGTGATGAATTGTCAAATTTTGTTGGGGGAAATTGGTCAACCATTGCCAAGAACAGAGAAAAGTGGAGAGATCTGGAGGGGCCTTCATCCAGCAGTGGACAGAAAATGGCTGAAAAAAAAAAAAATATATATATATATATATATATATATGGAATTAAATTATGGAAATCTAATCTCATCTCAACATATAATGTACCGACACTCAAGAAAACTGGAAAATTTTTTGAGCTACTTAGAGGAGCAGAAAAAGTCAACATAGACATTATGTGTATACAAGAACATAGATGGAGAACTGACAATCATGAAATGAATGAAATATCATTAGCTGACAAAAAATGGAGATTTATTTATAACTCAAAAAACAATGATGGTACTGGAGGGATTGGAATAATGCTCAAGAAGGAACTAGCAGAAAAAGTAATATCAATTGAAAAAGTGTTTGAAAAATTCTCCACATAACCATAAGTACCAACCCAAAACTGACAATAATATCCACATGTGCTCCACTAGAAGACAAAGACACCTATTATAAAGATCTTTCTGAAACTGTCATGAACATCCCAGTTCACAGAAGGTAAAGACATTGCCAATACTACTAAAAATGTGGATACATATACTTATCATGAAACCACAAATAACAATGGACATTCTCTTATGAATTTCTGCAATAGCCATAACATAGTAATCACCCAAACCAAATTTCCCCATCCAAAAGGAAGACTATAGACCTGGGAACATTCAAATGGTTCTCATTCCCAAATAGACCACATCCTAATCAATGGAAAGTGGATCAGATCAGTCAAGAACTGTCGAGCATATAATACGATTGAACTAAACTCTGACCACAGAATAATCAATGCCCACATTAAACTTTTTCTAAAAGCCTCTAAAAATAACAGGCCTAAAAAGAAACAGTGCAACTGGGACAAACTAAATAACCCACAAATTGCAGCATGTTTCCACAGCACATTAGAAGACAATATGGAAAACATTCTTAAAGATCCAGTTAATAAAAAGTATAAGGGTATCATTGAAGCAATAAACATAACATCCAACAAAATTCTTGAAAACAGCAGCAAAAAAGACTGGGGGGGGGATGGATTACCCCTGAAACTGAAAAATATATAGATGGGGGGGGGGGGGGGCAGAGCCCTCCTAGTATATATATATATAAAGTTCTATGCATACGTCTTAAAAAACAAGTTTTTGCAGTCCTGCATGATTTATAAATAATTCTTTTGTTTTTATATTTTAATACTGAACTGTAACCTTGTTATCTTGGTACTGTCATCATCAAATTCCTGACATGTACCCTCAGGGGGATGTACTGGATATTATGATAGTATTATGTGAAAAGTTACATAATTACTAATTTCCTATCAACGATTTTCCTCCAGCTTAATCTGTTATCTATCATGACCCCAATATTATCAGATATTTTATTTCTGTCTTCTAAAGCACTTTTTTACTGTATCAGTCCACCTTGATCTTTGTCTTCCTCTGGGACTTTTTGCTGCCAGCCTGGCAAAGAACACCTATTTTGTGAATCTTTCCCCTTCCATTAATTTCAGACAAATTATGGAGGCTATAACGATGTTGTAATTAATTACTTTAATTTCCCGACATTTCGACCTTCATATTAAAGTCAGAAGTAAACACGCATATATACAGAGACAGTATTTTGATCAACTGTTATTCTACTGGCCTGACTTCTAGTGGAAAAAAAAAACTACATCAAAGCTATATTCTATTTATAACATCAGAGAACAAATTCATATAGATAACTTTATTACAGCAAAAATGGTGCCCTAATGTCACATGAGAGTGTTATATTAGAGTTAAGATCCTGGATTATTTACAGTTCTATTTATAATTATCTCTTAGACAAAAAGGTTATGTGGGTAGAATATGTGCCTTCCATATTGGAATTTTTAGACCATCATTATTGTTAAGATTAGGGTGGTTGATAAGAATTTCACACGTCTCCTTAAATTTACGCTCATAGTACGTTTTGGCATGATGTAAACAACGGATGCCTTTCCAGTCAGTTCTGTGTAGAGTATTCAGGGCATGATCAAAAAGGCAGGATTTACCATAGTTTTATATTTAATGTGCCGTTTATGTTCCTTTTTTCAGATGGGTATTGTACGCCATGTTTCACCTATATAGGGCAAATTACAGGTGCAATGCATATGGTATACTCCAAGGTGGGCCAGCAGAGGGAGTGGATCCTTGGATGAGTTGAATAAGGCTCTGTAATTTTGCAGGAGATTTAAAGGTGGCATTAAGGTTGAATTTCTATAGTATTCTGTTTATTTTATCTGATATCCTTTTAATGTATGAAATGGTTATAGTTTTATTGTAATCTAGTTTATTTTTGTTTTTAAGTGCAGAATCTTGTGAAGAATTTTGTCGATAGTATTTTAGTTGTAGCCATTTTTCAGGAAGGTATTGCTAATAACTTTTAATTCATCTTTAAGTACTTGTTCACTGAAGCAAATCTTCAAAGCCCTGTTTTTTAGCGTGTTAATGACACATGGTTTTTGTGTTGGATGGTGTTAAGAGTTTGTGTATATATTGGCCAGTATGTGCAGATTCCCAGTAAACAGTGAAAGAAAGACTGCTAGGAGGAAGACATATGACAAGTGTATCTAGAAAAGGAAATGTATTCTGATTCAATCTCAATTGTGAATTGTATGCATTTGTACTGTTTGTTTAGGTGGCTAAGGAAATTGTCTAATGTCTAGTGGCCATGGGACCAGATAGCAACAACATCGTCAACATATCTAAGCCAGACTTTGAGTTTTAAAGTAAGGGAATATAGAGCATGTTGCTCAAAAACCTCCATTAAAAAGTTAACAGTTGAAAGGGATAACCATGAACCTGCTGTAAAATCGGGCAGGAATTTGTCCTGTAAAAGAAGAATTTTGTCATTGATTTTGACATTTGTGAAGAAGGCAGAGATGTCAAAAATGAATAATAAATCACTTTTTTTCCCCCAGCATGATGGCTTTAATTTTGTTTACAAAGTGTTGTGTGTTTTTAATATAGGAAGGGGGGGAAATGACCTGCCAGTTTCTTGGCTAGATGATAATTGGGGCTGTCTGTACTTTCAACTATCAACCAGAGCGGTACATTCTGCTCGTGAATCTTGGATAAACCATAAATTCTCAGGGAATGAGTGTAGTGTGGAAGTAGTTTTTTAACTGTATTCTTGGGCCAAGAAGTGACTGATTTAAGTAATTTTTCTGTTTTCTTTTTTTATTCGATTAGTTGGGTTATAGTTAACAAGTTGATAGGTGCTGTTGTCTGAGACTAATTGATTTATTTTTTCCAAGTATGTTGTTCAGTTTAAAATAACAGTGGCACTGCCTTTATCAGTTCTAGTAATTATGATGTTCTGATTTGATAACGATTTCACCACTGCGAATTCATATTTGGTTAGGTTGCTAGTTATTGTTTTCGTATTATTTAAAATTTTCAAAGTTTCCAATTATATTTTATCAGCTATGGTGGTTGGGATACATCTTAAGCTTCTTTCAATATGATATATAAAATATAATTTGTTAATAGTCCTGGGTGCTACAGCAAGTAGTAAGAGTTCACCATGATTCAGGGTGTTATTAGAAAGGTTGATCACATGACTGTTTATTGAAGGCAGTTGGTGGCTCCTGGTATCACTTAATTCTGGTTGGTTTCCCCTTCCATTCTGTTTAAGTGACCATCCCACCTGAGATTAGCTCAGGTGGAATGGTCACTACTAATACATTCCTGAATGCTAACAATGGCGAGTTCTTTCCTAATATCCTCATTTTTGATGTGATACTGCCATTGATGCCATCTGTTCACTCCACTAATCTTTCTCAGAATTCTCACATCAGAGGTCTCCAGTCTTTGATTAAGTGTTTTATTTCTAACCCAGCTCTCAATCTATAAGTTAAAATTGGTTTAAACATTGTGTTGTACACAGCTAATTTAGTGTTTTTACTAATTTCTTTCTTATTCCACATAAATTATTCAGTTGACTTCCTACCATTCCAGCTTTACTAATTCTGTTGTCTATTTCCCTGTTTAATTTACCATCTTCACTAAAAATTGTGCCTAGATGTCATAGTGCAAAATGATGATGCTTTGATATTAAGTTAATTTTTATATTTCCTGTCTGAATCCTGCCTTCTTTCTCCTTTATAATATTCTTTTGAAAATCTTGTGTGTATAAGAAAATTATCCACACATTATATAAACCACATTATATATATTATATAAATCTATGGGAGAGGGAAAAAAAATCTCAAGCATTAAAAGCTCAGCATGGCAAAATAAGTCTTTCATTTGTAATTTCTGTGCTGCTTTCATATTCAACAACCTTGCATATTAATAAATTTTTATTCATGTTTATATTTTTTTCTCCTTATGTTTGAAAATGATACTAAAGATGATGTAAAAATAGGAAATATGAGTTAGTTCTAAGCTCTCTTAAATAAATCTGATTAAGTCTTTAAGCAGATTCATTAACTAATAAGTGCCCTTAACAAACCTGAGATGAAAATGAAATAAAAAGACAAATTATTCAAATGGAATTAAGTCACTCATTTCAGTGAACTGTGAGTAAAAAGCATAACGGTAGATAATAGAATAAACAAGGCTGCTTTGTGAGGAGCAATTTGAGTAAATTTGTACTCGGCAAAACAATTGAGAAACCAAACACAACATCATATTAGCATTATATAAAGCAGCTTGTAAGCATGCATATGTTAAACATATCAATTATGTATCTTAGAATTATGATTGAAAAAAAAAAAAAAAAAAAACTTAGAGTATTATATAATGATGTGTCAGACAGATGGACAGAATAAAAGAGACTTCTGAGATGAGAAATTTGAGGAAAAATTAGCGAAGTCAAAAAAAAAGGTATCAATAGAAGAACTTTATTAATAAGGAAGATGGCAGACAGAGAGGAACATAGTGGCAGGAGAAATTATAACACTTTCTTGATAATTATGCTACTTCCCAAACAGACATTTGCAGAATAAATGAACATAAGCCATATTGTACCATCATTTTTTATTTTGGTTTAACCAACAATAATACAATTTGGTCGGCTAAATCTCAAATTGCCAGCCTGATATCAAAATTGGAGATGTTAATGTCAGCTCTTTGCTTTATGCGGATGATTTATACTTCTAAATAAATCCACTATAAGTCTGCAAGATTCTCTGACTAAATTGAATAGCTGTTGTAATAGATATGGTATGAAGGTCAGCAATAAAAAGACAAAGACAATGAAAATAGGCAGAATCATTGAAAATGTCAACTGTGTTGTGAATGGAGAACCTGTGGAACAAGTAAAACATTTCAACTACTTAGGCACGATTTTTACTGAAGATGTTAAATTAAATAAAGAAATAGACAACAGAATCAGCAAAGCTGGTATGGTGGGAAGTCAATTGAATAAATTCATATGGAATAAGAGAGAAATTAGTCAGAACACTAAATTAGCTGTATACAAGACAGTGTTCAAACCAGTTTTAACTTATGGATCTGAGAGCTGGGTCAGAAGTAAAACACTTGACCAAAGACTAGAGATCACAGATATGAGAGTCATGAGGAAGATTAGAGGCGTGAACAGATGGCATCAATGGCAATATCATATTAAAAATGAGGATATTGGGAAAGAACTTGACATTGTTAGCATCCAGGAATATATTTACAGAGCTAATCTCAGGTGGTATGGTCACTTAAACAGAATGGGAGAGGAAAAATTAGCAAAACAAGTGTTCTCTGCCAGTTGGCAGGAAAAAAAGCTATAGGAAGACCAAGATATAGGTGGATTGATAGGGTACAAAGTGCCTTAGACGATAGAAATATTAGATCTGATAATGTTGGAGTCTTGACAAGTAACAGACTGATTTGGAGGAAAATTGTAGATAGGAAGTTAGTAATGATGTAATTTTTTCATGTAGTACTGTCATATCCTGTACACCCCTTGAGGGTACATGGCAGGAATTTGATGATGAATATAAGCACAGAATAATTCTAGCAATGAGATGCAGAATACTCAAATGCATTAACCAGGTGAATACAATAAATTCACCATATACCTGAGAATAATAATTAAATTTAAACAAAAAACATGAGGTGATAATCAGCATTAAGAGAGCCACACCAGGTTTACAGGGTCTGAAGGTTTCTTTAGTTCTTGACCTGAAGCTGCTTGGGAAAAATTAAATATCTCTCATTAAGCATACCAGTTGAACTTCATTCCTGTGGGTGTACGTGATAAAATCAATGAGGTCTTATACTTCCATTTCTTAAGCATCTCTTGTACTTATTGCCAGTTCAGTTTTTTCTTATATATTTGGCATATGCATCTATACATGACAGGTTGCAAAACCTGTAGCAGATCATTGCTGGTACTGCATGTAGACCAGCGGTTAAGAAAGAAGGAATCTGTTGATGTTTTTGTTGAACAATTGGAGGTGTTGTAATCATCATCATTATAAATTTCCTGATGTGTACTCTTAAGAAGCCTTCAGGTTACTATGACAGCATGCATGATTAATTCATTTTAGAAATTATGGACTTTACAACCATGTTATAAATAACTCTTTTAATATCCCAACGTTTTGATCTTCATATTAAGATCATCATCTGGAGCATATACAAATATACAGGACAAGCTAGGTTACATTACGTACAGTAAGCTAAAAAAAACAATGAGTTGGCATGACCTCTAGTGAAAAAAAAAATTATTTATAAACTATTTAAAGTTAAATTCTATTTATGATACCGTGAATAAACTTTTTTTTTTTTATCATTTCAGCTTTGCTGTTGTCTATTTTCAGATTTAACTTGCCATCTTCACAAAAACTGTGCCTAAATAGCGCATATTAAAAGAGTTATTTATAACATGATTGTAAAGTCCATAATTTCTAAAAATGAATGCTGATCACCGTGTAACACTTAAAGAAAGGAACATGCGTGATTAAGTTTACGTTATTAAATTCCTATCCACAATTTTCTTCCAAATTAGTCTATTACTTGTCAGCACTCCAATACTGTCATATCTAACATTTTGTGCTAAGGCACTTCTAACAATCAGTATTTCTAACTTGACTCGAAGATCCATAATTTAAAACTGGTTTGAACACTGTCATATACTGCTGGTTTGGTGTTTTGGCTAATTTCTTTCTTATTTCATATAAATTCATAAGGCTGGCTACCCACCTTGTCAGCTTTGCTTATTCTGTTGTCTATTTCCAGATTTAACTTGCCATCTTCACAAAAACTGATAAACAAAAACAAAAACGTGCCTAAATAGCTGAAATATTTTACTTGTTCTATAGGCTCTCCATACAGAATCCAATTGATGTGTTCAATGTTTTCATAGTTTTGATCTTTTTATTCATGCCAAATCTGGTACAGCTGTTATTCAATTTAGTTAGAGAATCCTGGACACTTGCACTAGATGGGTTTAGGAGTACAGCATCATATGCACTCCTCAAAACAAAGAGCTAAGTTTGACATCTCCAATTCTAATATCAGGCCTAATGCCACTTTCTTTCATAATATTGAAAGTTTTCCATTTGGTTATACTATAAATTAAAGACGCCAAGAAATTGTATTCTTGATTTAATCCCTTTATCCAAGTGTAAACATGCAAAGTTTGCACGTGAAATAACTTCATGACTGGGCAACTCGTATATAGAGGCTAATGACTTTGCATTATTTGCTATAGTGTCCCATAATGCAAAGCACATATCCTTATGGACATGTATAATACTTTGCATTAAGCAAAGGGTAGGGTCACTACCCAGACCAGTTTCAACCTTTATTGAGATCTCACCAGTAGGAGACAGATCCTGAAGTGATACCAAGGCAAGTAATGTGAAGTCATTAGCCACTATATACGAATTGCCCAGTTGTGAAGTTACTTCATGTGCAAACTTCATTTGCTTACACTTGGATAAAGGATTAAACCAAGAATATAATTACTTGACATCTTTAATTTATAGTATAACCAATCTACTCCAAATTCTAATCCTGAGTATTTTAGTAATAAGCTGCAACACCTTCTGGCTACTTGTATATCGAAATATGACTTCTACATTACTTTGACCGTGGTATCACTTCTGGTTCTGGCTCCCACAAGTAAGGTTGTCCTCTTATTCCATTGTGTAAAAGAAACTTGAACAGGCTAGGTTCAATCCAAACAGAGGTTGTTAGGATTGGATTGCTCACTATACAATAAAAAGTTGAGAAATCATGGGAATATGAAAAGGATCTGTACTTGAATTTTGTTTGTAGTAAAAGGCATATGACAAGGTGCCTAGAGAAAAAGCTTTTCAAAACACTACAGTTATATGGGGTAAGTGGAACATTATACAGAGTAGTGCATAGTCTATATTTAAGTTGTAAATTATACATGTCCATAAGGATATGTGCTTTGCATTATGGGATACTATGGCAAATAATGTGAAGTCATTAGCCTGTATCTACGAGTTGCCCAGTCTTGACGTTACTTCACAAGCAAGGTTGCCCTCTTATTCCATTATGTAAAAGAAACTTGAACAGGCTAGGTGCAAACTTTGTTTGCTTACACTTGGATAAAGGATTAAATCAAGAATATAATTTCTTGGCATTAATTTATGGTGTGGGGATAATGTACATCCTGATTTTACATCAAACCAATTTTCTGTATTTCCTTCCATTCTAACTGCTGACTTACAACTTAAATATAGACTGTGTACTACCCTGTATAATGTTTCGCTTATCCCATATAACTGTAGTGTTTTGAAAAGCTTTTCTCTGGACATCTTGTCATATGCTTTTTCTTATAAAATTTAAGTACAGATCCTTTTCATATTCCCATGATTTCTCAACTTTTTTATTGTAAAGTGAAAAATCTGATCCTAACAACCTCTGTTTGGATTAAATCTAGCCTGTTCAAGTTTCTTTTACACAATCTTTCTCAACCTCTTTTCAAGTATGCTTGCAAATCTTACCTGGAACACTTAATAGACAAATTCCTCTGTAATTCTCACATTCAATTTTATTCCCTTTTTTATATATGAGAACTATTAGAGCTCTACTTCAATCATCTGGAATTTGACTTTCTGACCAGGTCCTCTGAATTATTGAGTGTAACCACTACAAAACTTTTATACCTCCATACTTAAGAATTTCTTGGTCAAATATCATCTACTCTAGCTGCCTTTTAACATTTCAAGTTTTTGAAACATTTTCAACCTTAGATATTAATATGTACTCCTCTTTGCATTCCTTTTGAAAATTTTCTAGTACAGTTCTGTTATTGTTTGTTTCATTTAACAGTCTTTCAAAGTAATTACTCCAGACATCTAGGATTATTATGTCACACCTCCAGGGAGTCCAAGGTCTCATCAAGGTTTGGCACCTACTCTACAACTCTGTTGTTACCAACTACCACTATCATTTCCACATGATATCCTTATCTTCAGGTTTCGTGTCAACTTTATCATCTTTGATTCCTTTTACTCCATTTCTCAGTTTTTTCAATATCCTCTAGAATATTTTGCCACCCCTTCCTGATATTTATTTTCTATATTCTTACCAAAGGCTTTCCATGACTGACTTTTGTTGAGCTACTTTTTACAAATTTCTTAACTTTCTTACATTTTTCTCTGTATTCTTTTAGGACATCTGCTGAGTTATTTGCTATTTTTCTTTTCCAGAACTGCTTTTTTAACTTCGTGTCCACTGTGGGATTCTTATTTTTCTATCCTTACAACTTCACCACCACATACCTCCCTAGTTGAATCAATCAATGTTTTCTTCAGAGTTTGCCACTGAGACTCCAAAGTTTGGTTCTTGTTTCGAACTGCTTCAAATTTTTTTCACTAATGTTTATATAATCAATTATACAGTTTACTTGTAAAAGCTGCTCCACTTTAATTATTTTTAAAACTTTCTTACATACTGTTCTTTTCTATGTAATATCCATTTTTATCCTGCTGAGCACTGAGTAATGGTCTCTTCCTATTTCAAATCCTCTGTACACGCACGTATCTTGAACCACCATGAAGATATCACTATCAATCATGCAAATACTTACCGTTATTATTAGCTTTGCCCTTTTCTCCAAATTTTCCCAAAACATTCTTATAATGCCATGTGAGATTTCATTTCCTACTCTACTGTGTAGGTCTCCATGCTATTGTAATCCTTTGGGAAATACACTGTTGAAGGTGGCCATTCAAAAGAACATAAATAGAATGAAAGAAGATGAGAAGTTGGTTTAGTATGCTTGAAGCTGACCTCTGTAATTGAGCAGTATTTGGTATTTTCATACATGCAAAGAAAAAGTGGAAGAATGATGGAAACAAGTTTGGTAAAGCAGAACCAATTGAAAATACCTATAGAAATGGCACAAAGTCCAAATTGTAGATGGGATATTTCTTAGCAGGAACATTTCTCATGTATATGGACAGTACTGCTAGACATTCCTTTAGCATATTGCAGTGTCATGCAAGATCAATGAAATCACTGGCTTGGAAAATATAAGAGTTAAGATTATTCTCAACAGGAAATTTATTCCTTGGCTTTCAGAATTAAGATTGACGAAATGCAGCTTTTACTTTGACAAGTGTGTCAGCTGGTTTTAACCAATGAAATATTTTTCACTTTAATATCGTATAAACTCAATTCAGTGAGTTTATTGTTATATTTGTTTGCCGCCCATTTCTTAATTGTCAAAAACGAAGGAGAAGAGTGCCCATAAACTTTTATGAACTTCGAATAAATTTCTTTTGGCATTAAACCTTCTTTTACAAAGAATTTTTTAACCGCACAATACTCAATTTTATCCATTTCAAGGAATACAGACAACACTTTTGCTTCATACAGCTGTATAAAACAAACTACTTGATAGAATGACATGCTTATGACAGATATAACAATTTAGGGAGGAAAAAATCATGCCAATAGTGTTGCCATCTATGGTCGAGGCCAAGAATTTTCAGACCACCCTCGTATACAAGGCGCAACAATTTAATTCCAGCAGTGTACCGTGAAAAAACTAATTACGTTTAGAACTATACATTAGTGGCTACTGTCGCTTTCAAAGTAGTTCCCTTGTGCATTTATATACTTTAGATGGTGTTCCCATTTTTGGAAACAGGCCTCGAACACTTTTTCCAGAATACTCTCGAGTTTCTTTATCACATTATGCTGGATATCAGCGATATCAGAAAATCTTTGTTCTTTTAGCACAGTCTTTAATTTTGGAAACAGCAAGAAATCACAGGGAGCTGAGTCGGGTGAATAAGCAGGAAGACCTAATTTGTTAATTGATTTTTTGGCCAGAAACTCTTATGAGCGCACTATGGCTTGTTACATTGTCGTGATTTCTTTCGAATACCCAGTTCTTCAGTTAAAATTACCCTGTTTCTTGATTCATTTGCAATTCATCAGCCATTAAATACACACTTAATTGTCTGTCAAACTATACCAAATCTCTCACTCTGTTCACATTTTTATCCATCATTTTTGTTTTTGGCTGCCCACTTTTGAGGTTGTCATTCACGTCTTATCACCCACCTTTGAATATCTTATGCAACTCAAAGACACTCAGCTTTTTCAGGGCATCCACACCATGTGCCACTTTCAATAGCTCCAATGTTTCAGTTGCAGTTTTGCCGATTTTCAGACAAATTTGGATGTTAACATGCTGCTCCAAATTTTGATCGCACATTTTTATGCCAAAGTTTACATGCAGATCTCTATTGTTTTTGCAATAGCCAACTAGTAAATGGCTTTATTGGCTTGAGGTTTACACACACACACACACACACACACACTAGTTAAAAGATGTACAAACATGATTACTCACATGATTCCAACCAAATCACCATGCAGACGACACTACGCAGCCATTCCTGGGATTAAATTGTCACATTTCGTATATATATGTATGTTGGAGAGCAAGTGCTTTGTAAGGATTGGGGGTTTTGAGCAGTGTGGTAAATGAAGACTCATTCCAGTAAGATTATTTCAGTTGTTTGGTCTGAGCAAGTGTTTGGATTGGGAGAGCAGAAACAAGCAGACCATGGAAACGAGGCATAAAGATCCCAGTGGTTATCTTAGTTGGCACTATTGTAATGCCATAGGACACAAGACTGGAATAAGGTCAATCTGTAGGGAAAAAAAATATGAGAAAGGTTGTGATCTAATATCTGCAGTTTATTTGGAGGGCATGCCAGTTAAGAAATGGTCTAAGATGCGGGAGAACGAAGATTATCCAGTATCCTGGTTGGTGAATTTATGTTAGATCTTTATTGATAGCAAATATTCACCTTCCTTTCTAACTTAAATCTGTGAATTTACAGAAGGAAATGACAATTTGAATGGTACCAAAGATTTACAACCTTTTTTTGGGTGTTATTTACATTAAATAAGTAAATAAAATAAACATTTAAAAGTAGCCAAATCAAAGAGAACGAAGAACATGATTCGTAAGTGATTTATCTGTAATGGGTTAGAGTGGATTTTTATTGGAAACCAGATTCCCAAATTTATAGTTTATCATCACTTGTCTTATCAGATTTATCCAAGTTTGGAGAGACAATCAGTCATTAGGAAAGAGAATTAGATTGCAAAACATCAAGTTGTTAAACTGTACAAATCTGGTCTTGCACAACATTGAGTGGACACTAAACTGACAAACTAAGCCTATTCAAATATGAACATTTCTTCAAAACAATTTCAAAGGTTTAGTACACTACTCACATATCAGCTACAGTGATATATACTTTATATATTCAAAATATGCTGCAAAATAGTTCTATTAATTTAAGTCACCTTATACTAATCTGTGTGTGTACATACATGCACACTTTTTTTTTTTTTTAAATCGTATAGTATATTATTTTAATTGCTACCATATCCGCCTCTCTGGCATCTAGTAATAGCTGTTGTTTGTTCAGTTATATCCACAATTTTTGAATACTTACTTTCTTGTTTCTTTTCTTTATACTGATAAAAAAAAAAAAAAAAAAAATGTGTATGCTGATATAAAGCGTGTAGTGAAATATTATTTATGCATTAACATGATTTAGTTATGAAACTGATTTATGTTTTCACAATTGGTTATTTGCATTTCTCTCCAGTATTGGACTATCCATGTGTTTTGTTATTATTTGCTCATAAAATCCAGCTAAATTTTAGATATCAAAATAATCATATGGTTGTTGTAGCTCATAAAAGACACTAAAAGAATCTTTCAAAATATATTATGAAATGCTTTAGTCCCTAGTCTCTGTGTAATTAGCTAACTACTCAGCTTTTTTTTTTTTTTTTTTTAATATTTCATCGAAATTTTCTGTGATGATAAATCAGCTTATTTGAAATTTTTATTTAGGCAGAAACTCCTGAAGAAGCGGAAGAAGGTGTATATTTCATGCAAGATATGATAGAACTCTCAAAATCTCAAAGTCAGCAAGGTAACAAATAAATAAATAATATTTTCTGTTTCCAAATAGGATTAGTTTTAAATATTTTTAAAACTGTTAATTAATATGCTAACAAAGCCCATATATACAATTTGAGTATTATGTAGAAATTTAAATAGTTGAGAAAATTTCTTGCTTAGTTAATTTTTTATAATTTATTTATTTATTTTAATATCAATTCCACTCACAAAAGGTTGGAACCTATAGCACATCATTTAGCACCATTAGTATGCTAAGGTTTAAGTTATTGAGGAACTCCATCTTATACACCAATAATGAGACTGGTGGGTCTCTTGCACTGGGTTGTAAAAACCAGAAACATAACAGACGTCATAATTTAGTTAGTTATTCACATGTGATGTCATTATAATGCTTTATAGTCACTCCCATGATTAGTATGAGAATCGCAAACATCCATTTCCCTAGAGGGATTTGAACCTGCAGTCTTGTGACTGGAGAGTGGATAATCTAACCACTTGGTCAACCAGACCACCTGTTATAATTTAATGACTTAAACATAAAATAAAATAAATCTAAGTCAAAAAAATTCAGTGAAAATCTGTAAGGTGCAGTGAATAGTAGTATAGTGATTGACCCTCTTTAGTTGAAAATATAGAATTTTATTCAAAAACCTTGATATATTTCATCCAATGTAACATGGACATCATCAGGAAGAAAAATTGGTAACCATTCAAAACATGAATCATAAAAATGAGCCATGAAGCATGTGTTTACTAGCTTGTGTCTTGATTGCAGCTGAGTTGATAAGATTATACTACTAGAGTTCAAAGGAACAATTGCGAAAGTTGCATAGATTAATAAGATAAAAATAATTGTTAGCTTATTTAAATTCACCATCAATGCAGGCTAGTTTACATGGTGGAGCATGTTGTTTAAACAAATTGAAGGAACAGCAATGACAGTTCCATTTCATCAACTTTAACTGATTATTTAATGGCACATCTAGCAAATCAACTCTTTCATATTATTTTTCTCATCCTAAAAAAAAATAATAATAATAATAATAATAAAATAAATGAATTAAAAAAAAAAACCTTTGTACTCTCGTATCAGGTTCACTATTGAACCTAAATTATTCATTTGTCTACCCTTTCTGGATACCTTAATAATTTGAAATCCTACAGGTGATGTTGATGCAGTCATGTTGTTAAAAGCAGTCTGATGTCTAATGGATACAATGAAACTACCATACTAAAAATTATTGATAGGTACTATCCATCAACCAGACCACAATCTGATATGAAAAGAATTTCAGTACTCTACCTTAAAGGAACCTCTGAATAAGTAGCATGGGTTCTTTGCAAATTCATTCTACACACTTCCTTCAAACCAGCTCAAAAGCTGTCTTTTTTCTTACCATTTACAAAGGATGCATTCCTTACAGGTGTCATGTCTTCTCTGCTATTTTGTACAGACTGGCCACTCTGCTTTGATTAGAGTCAAACATTAAGACTATTGCATTTTTGGAATCAGACAAGTCTGGCTATTCTCCTCATACTATTTGACACTAGGTACAGAGTTCTTCGGACTACAAAAAGAGTCTTCATTCCCCAAGGTTCAAATTTGATTGTCTTTTTCTTGAAACATTGAACAACACTGAGAAATCATCCAGTCTATGCCAGTCTCCAAGTTTTGAAAAGTGATTATTAATTGTTCATAATTTTTAAAATTATTTATTTTTAATCTATGCAACTTTCACAATTGTTTGTTTGAACACTTAGTGTAATTCTATCAACTCAGATGTGACCAAGACATGAGCTAGTAAGCACATGCTTAATAACTTGTTCATGAGTCATGTTTTGAATGTAGTTACCAATCTTTCTCCCTGATGATGTCCATGTTACATTGGATGAAATATATCAGTGTTTTTGAATAAAATTCTATATTTTTCTACATGTGTAAGTTGTATAAGTGTCTATAAATATGTTTGGTACACGTGTTCCCTGTAAAATGGGCACACCAGTCAGAGAATGCACTGTGGAGATACAGATTAACTTTTTTTTTTTATTTATTCACTTTTTATATCAATCTACACATGAAGTTGCAAAACCTTTAGCATGTTGATGCAGCATGTGTGCAGATCATGGTGGTCAAAGAAAAAGGGACAATCATGTTATGTATTTGAAGACAGACTTGGAAGTTGTAATGCTTAGGAAAAGCTGTGTGAGGAAGACTGTTCCAAAACAAAAACACAGGAAAGGAACAAAAAGAATAGGATGAAAAGTTGTCTCAGTAGGTGTGTGGTGTCAGAGATATTTGATCTTATGCAGAGATCTAGGTATTATCAAATTTGAAGGAAATGGTGTGTGTGTGGGGGGGGGGGGGGGTGTTCGGTTTCATTGAAGTTCACAAGGTTTTTCTTGCTCCACTGAAATTTGTCAAGCAGATCAGAGTAAGGGATTGACTGTGGAAGATCTCTTAGCTTAGGATGAATACCTTAAGGTTTGTCAAATTATTATCAAAGCTGTATAACTGAGAGGAGACTCCACATAGCCTTTAAAGGAATGCAGAGAACCTACCAGGGCTTCTGACCTAATATCCAGTTCTCACCTTCTCGTGGTGCACCCTGTTAGGTATCTACCTGGATACTGAACGAATGAGGATAGGATGGCAATTTAGGATTTAGCCGACCAAATTGTATTCTTATTGGCTTAAACCACAATATTAAATGATGTTACAACATGACAGAATTTCATGCCGGTTTGGGTGTCGCCTGGTTAAACAAGGCCCCCATTGTTTTCGCCAGGGAACCAGGACAAACAATGAAAAGTCAGCTACTGGAACAAACCCTAAAACACATTTGAACTCAATATCACCAGAGTTCAAGATCGGTACTATCAACATAAGAAGCCTGAATGGAAAAGAAATGGAACTAGCTGAGGAATTTGATTAGTATCAGATCGATATAAGAGGGGTGACTGAACCAAAAAAGGCAAAAACTGGTGAGATCTTTCTAAACAATAAATACAAAATGTTATATTCAGGCAATGACAATCAAGGAAAAGAAAGAGTAGCCATAGTATTCAACACTAAATATGAGGCTAATCTTCATGAATGGCAGGCAGTTTCAAGTAGAGTGATGTGGGCAAATATCAGAATGGGGAACTGATATTTGGGGATGATAAATGGGGACATTGAGACTTATCTGAGCCTATGGTCCCACAGAAGGTCCTGCTAAGGTAGAAGTGGAGGAATTTTTTGAAGCTTTAGAGAAAGCAACTGACACAATCAAAAATGAAAATTTGGTCCTTGTTGAGGATCTTAATAGCAGAGTATGTCTGACAATCATAAAATGATTGTCAGACATACAAAAATATTTTGGGAAAATTTGTGAAAAGAGCAAATCTAATAATAATAGCAAATACTAGTTGGATTTCTGCTCAGAACATGGAATGGTTATTACTAACACAATATTCCAACATTAAAATGTGTACAAATTCACATAGAGAGAAGAGGCAAGGAATAAGAAAAGTCTCATTGGCTATGTTATTGTTGATAGTGATGTTTTCTCTCTGGTGCAGGACACTAGAGTTTTATTTCAGTGATAAAATTGAATTTCATATTGAAAAGAAGAACATGTAAAAAAGTTTTAAAAACGAATAAAAATTGAGCAGATCTCAGATATGAACTGTAGACTGAAATATACAAATATTATTCAAGAAAAAATGAAAGAGTTTGAGAACAGGAATGAAACCTTGAAGATTCAGTGACAAGCTCTGAAGAAAACATTGATTCAGCCAAGAGGCATGTGGTGAGGTTGTCTGCAAGGATAGAAAAATCAGAACTCCTTAGTGGACACAGGAAGTTAAACAGTTAGTGAAGGAAAAGAAGAAAGCATATCAATTTTCCTGGCAAATAAGTCAGCTTGTGCTCTTAGAGAATATAGAGACAAATGTAAGAAAGCTGAACATTGTGTAAAACTAGCTGAACAAAAGTCATGGGAGGACTTTGGTAAGAACATAGAAAATAAATATCAAGAATTTGGCAATATGTTCTGGAGATTGTTGAAGAAATGGAGGAAAGAGTGCTGTAAAAGGAATTTGAGAAGATAAAGGTGACATGAAAACTGGAGAAAAGATATCCTTGAAGGATGGAGTAAATACTTCGAAAAATTGCTGAATGAAACAAGCAGTGACGTTGACAGCACAGTGGTAAAAAACATTTACCAGGCATGCAATCAGGAATACATATCCATACTTCAAGTAGAAAAAGCCATCAAAAGTCTGAAATGTGAAAAGGCAGTTGGAGTAGATGATATTTGACCATAAATGCTCAAGTATGGAGATATAAAAGTCTTGTGGCTGCACTGCATAGTTCAAAGGGCCTGGACAGAGAGTGAGAGACAGATTCCAGATGATTGGAGTAGAGCCCTCATAGTAACCACATATAAAAAGGAAATAAAACTCAATGTGAGAATTTCTCTACTGAGTGTTCCTGGTAAGATTTATGCCAGTATACTTAAGAAACGGTTGAGAAGGATTGTGGAAGAGAAGCTTGGTGAAGAACAAGCTGGATTCAGGCCAAAGAGGCTGTCAGGATCAGATTTTCACTTTACGACAAATAGTTGAGAAATCATGGGAATATTACTAAGATCTGTATTTAAGTTTTGTCGATCTGGAAAAGGCATACGACAAGTTGTCAAGAGAGAAGCTATTCAATACACTACAGTTATGTGGTGTCAGTGGGGCATTATATCAAGCAATAGTCTTTATTTGAGTTGCAAGTCAGCAGTTAGAATTGAAGGAAGTACAGGAAGATGGTTTAATGTTAAATCTGGTGTGAGACAAGGATGTACATTACCCCTCTGTTATTCATATAGATAGTGAATCACATTATGAAGGAAAGTGGTATTAAATCTGATATGAAAATTGGAGATGTTAATGTCAGCTCTTTGCTTTATGCGGATGATGTTATACTTCTAAATAAATCCACTACAAGTCTGCAAGATTCCCCGACTAAATCGAATAACTGTTTTATTAGATATGGTATGAAGGTCAGCAATAACAAGCCAAAGACAATGAAAATAGGAAGAAGCATTGAAAATATGCAACAGGATCAACAAAACTGGTATGGTAGGAAGTCAGCTGAATAAATTTATATGGAATAAATGAGAAATTAGTGAAAACACTAAGTTAGCTGTATACAAGACAGTGTTCAAACCAGTTTTAACCTATGGATCTGAGAGCTGGGTTAGAAATAAAACACTTCACCAAAGTCTAGAGACTGCAGATATGAGAGTCCTGAGAAAGATTAGGGGCATGAACAGATAGCAATATCTTATTAAAAATGAGGATATTGGGAAAGAACTTGACATTGTTAGCATCCAGGAATATATTTACAGAGCTAATCTCAGGTGGTATGGTCACTTAAACAGAATGGGAGAGGAAAAATTAGCAAAACAAGTGTTCTCTGCCAGTTGGCAGGAAAAAGAGCTATAGGAAGACCAAGATATAGGTGGATTGATATGGTAAAAAGTGCCTTAGAAGATAGAAATATAAGATCTGACAATTTCGAAGCCTTGACAGGTAATAGATCGATTTGGTGGGAAATTGTAGATAGGAAGTTAGTAAAGATGTAAATTTTTCATGTAGTATTATCATATTCTGTACACCCCCTTGAGGATAAATGTCAGGAATATTGATGATGATTACTGTGTTTGAAGGGGTCCAACCGAACTGTTTGCAGCAGCAATTATTGAAATATTTCCCAACTTTCGTAGTCTAGCGTATAGGAAAATTTTGTCAAACATAATAATTTAGCAGTGATAGAAGTGTTGCAAATGGTAAAAGACATTAAAATCAGCATTAACGACAGGGAACACAATTTGATGAAAGAGTCATTCGAACTCTGTCAAAACTTCATTCTCTAAAACTACAATATGAACATTTAAATCAGCAACAACATAAAGAAGATCTTGTCATAAACGGGCTTCCTGAAACTGCACCTACAGAAAACCTCAAAGACATAGTTTTAAAATTAGGCCATCCAGTTGATATCCTCCAAATCTTCATGACATTAAGACTGTAAATCAGATTCCTAGGAAGAGCAAAAAACAAGGCTTGCCATGACTTGCACTAGTTATAGTTCGTCTTACAAGCAAGTCCACAAGAGACAATCTAATAAAAGCCAGCAGACAGAAAAAAACAGTTACGAAGGACTTGAATGCATTGCAAGACAATACACCAATCTTTCTATCCGAATATTTAACACCATTCAACCAGAATCTGTTGTATCAAGCAAGAAAAGCAAAAACAGAAAAAAATTACCAATTTTTGTGGATCAGAGATGTCAAGATATTCTTGAAGTCACAAACTTCAAAGCCAATACAAATTAAAAGCTCAGAAGACATAGAAAGGCTGCCACAGTGAAAAAAAAAAAAAAAAAAAAAAAAAAAAAAAAAAAAAAAGTCTCCTGATTAGTTCAAAAAGAAGACCATAATAAAAATGAATATGAACCATCAAGACAGATGCAGTAACACCAGAATATATACCGGCAATTTCACTTTGATCAGGCCTTTCAGATCATTCATTTGACCTCCCAAACATCAGCCTACTTCCAACACAGCAACCAAATCAATGAACAAAAAAAATATATATATATAACCGGTGTCATCCTCAGATAAGCTTATTAAAAAGCTTCAAGGATGCAAGCTGAGACATTACATCTCAACCGAGAACAACAACAACAAAAAAAAAAAAAAAAAAAAAAAAAAAAAAATTACACGGCCACCTCTATGTAGTCCAAAGACTCATTGCAGATCTCATCTCTCCACACAATCTATCATACCTCTCCTTGAACCCATTAACAGACAAAACACTTGCAACTGATTCTGGCAACCCATTCCACTCATTCACCACTCTCCAAACAAAAAATCTAGTCCTCGCACTCCTACTGACCACACTTTTATTCAACTTCCAGGATGACCCCTTGTTCTGGGCTCTTTAGCCAAGTGCTGAAACATTTCCCCTGCATCTATCCTATAAAATCCTTTAAGCAACTTAAATGTTTCTATCATATCCCTCTTTTTCTCCTATCAACTAACTTCTGCAATCCATACACCTTCAATCTATCCTCATGGGGAACATTCCACAGGTCACTCTCCTCTGAATCGTCTCCACCACTTCCTCATTCTGCAAGAAACTCAGGAGACTATACTTGAGCATTAAGATGTGGACATATCAAGATGTGGACATATCAAGATGTGGACATATAAATTTCTACTTTTTACAAGTAGCCCATAAGATTACAAGTAATCTTATGGGCTACCACCCCTAAATCTCTAGCTTCGTATGTTGCTAGAGTACAGTGCTATCAATGTGATACACAGCTTGTAATCTATTTATCCCAAAATGCACAACTTTACATTTCTCGACATTAAACTGACACCCATTAAGTTTTGCTCATACTGGCAGCCTATTTAAATCTTTCTACATTGCCTTGATTAACTATTACTCTGCCTAATTTTGCATCATCAGCAAACCATTGAATATTTCCTTTCAGGTTATTTCCCATATCATTTATGTACAAATTAAACAGCAATGGTCCCAGCACTGAACCTTGTGGCACACCACTGGTTACCTGTTTTCACCTCAATTCTGCCCCTCCATATACCACTTTGATATCTGTCCAGCAGCCACCCTCTTATCCACTTAACTAGTGTCACATTCATCCCCATTTGTTCTAATTTGCATAACAGTGTTCCTTGTGGTATTCTGTCAAATGCCTTTGCAAAATCATTGTGTAGCCAATTCCTATATCCAACTCAGCTGTTACTCTATTAGAAAAAGTTAGTAAATTACTAAGGCATGACCGACCCTTCACAAAGCCATGTTGGCTCTCATACAGTATCATATTTTTATCTACCCATTCTTGAATTCTCTTTTTTACCAGTTTTTCTAGTACTTTTACCACCATGCCCGAGATACTGATTGGTCTGTAATTTGCTACTGTAGTCTTAGAACCTCCCTTATACAAAGGAATAATTTTGCCTTCTTTCCACTCCCTTGAAACTCTACCAGAGCTGAGACTTAAATTAAACAGCTTAATTAGTCAAAAGGCATTACCAGTTCCTTTGCACATTCTTTCAAAACCCTATCTGATATCCCATCTAATCCCACAGGTGTATTTACATTGAGATTCTGCAATATTCTAATAACCTCCAATTCATCCACCTCTGTTCCCACATTAGTGTCTGTCACTTATGTTAAAACAGTAACCTCACTAGGAAGATATATGCTTGCAAAGTAGTCACTCAGTAAATCAACTATTTTATCTGCTGTCTGTCTCCTCATGACCATCATCATTCATTAAGGTTAATCTTTTGTAGTTCTTCTTCTTACTTGCCACATAACGAAAGAACCCTATGGGATTTCCTTTGGCCTGCTCTGCTAAATTCTTCTCATAATCTGATTTTGCCTTCCTTGCCATGCTGGTCACTTGTCTTGCCTGAGCCATGTACTGTTCATGAGTTTGCTGGTCACCTTTCTTTTTATATACCCTCCACAACATTTTCTTCTTCTCCAGCTCGTGCTTAATGATATTATTCATCCATCTAACTCCTACCTGATTAGCCCTCCTTACCTTAGGTGTACAATTTAATACTGCTTCCTCTAGATGACCCTTAACTATATCCCATGCACTACAAAATCCTTACTCTCCAGTGTTTTGTGCCATTGTACAGATTTAAGCTTTTTCCTAAGCATGTCATAATCACCTGCCTTGTAGTTCCAAATACCCCTTCTTGATAGACTATTCCTCATGTTTTATAATCTCTGAAGTCCAGACTATATGGTCACTCTCACCAATTGGTGGTAATGCTGTCACCTTAGTTATGAATAGCTCTTCTGATTCTATGACCAGGTCCAATACTCACCCACCCCTAGTCCCCTCCATCACATGCCTCCTTCAGTAATTATCCCTCAGCAGATGTATAAATTCTGTTTCCTTCCTGCCGTGTGATCTTTCTTCCTTCCAGTCTATATCTTCATAGTTGAAGTCCCCCATAATAATCACTTGACCTCTACTCATTGTACTAATTTGACATTGCATGTCTTCCAGATCATCTGGGATTCAAATGAAAAAGGAATAAAGCATGCATGTTGTCACTGGCCAAACTATGAATTGGATTTATGGATAATGAGCTTAGGTGAAAATATGGAGTTGACAGTACATGATATAGAAATCTGAAGAAAGGAAGCTATTCACCATGACACATAGTGAGTGACAAAAGAGTAAATTGGCAGTCTGCTTGCAAAGAGTGAATGATAGGCCATGCAGTGGTAGTTTGATAACAGAGCCTTTATACAAGACCAAGTCAAATGCCTTGGAAATGTCTAAAATGGCTACACAGGTTATACCACAGGTTTGTGGGCAGTGTTTGGTATTGAGACCACATTATAATATGAAATAAAAATTTATTATAATTTTACATCAAGTATGGTCTGCTTTCATCAAAAATTTAACTTCCACAGACCTAGGATATAGCACGCGTGATGAGCACTTGCTATACCCTAGGTATAGCAACTAGCAATGTTCTGACATGCATAGAGTAATTTACCATTTGTATTCAGATTTATTATTATGTAACACCTCCAGGGAGTCCAAAGACTCATCGAGAGAAGGCACCTACTCTACAACTCTCCGTCTCTACCACTCCAGCAACTGCAATTACCTTCATCCACTACACCAATGGCATCTACCGTCGACTACCATTTTCACAAACATCCATGCCATGGCAGGATTCAAACCTGCAGCCTTTTGGCTGGAGAGCAAATATGCTAACCACTCTAACTAACAAGACAGTTGAAGTTATTAAAAACATCTAATATGTGTAATTCGCACTGTCGGTGTTAATATCAGATGGTGTGACAATAGCAGAACACTTTCTATCTTGCATTTATTTCTGATTCCATTGTTGGCCATGAGTTGACCTTGACCTCTGGTTAAATCTCATTTAACCGATGAGAAAAAATGATCATAATGAGATAATTGGTTATGAGTAAACCAATTAAAGAAATAGAATCAAAACACATAAATACAGACTGTATTTTGATAATACAG
The DNA here is from genome assembly GCF_054136105.1 of Typopeltis vanoorti. Lineage (NCBI taxonomy): Eukaryota > Metazoa > Arthropoda > Arachnida > Uropygi > Thelyphonidae > Typopeltis > Typopeltis vanoorti. The sequence goes on along the minus strand of NC_143556.1, from coordinate 72,215,646 downwards.
TTGTGCAGTGATTGTTAATGATACTTTTTTTTTGATACAGTTATTAGGATTTGGCTTTAAAAATAATTTTAACATTCCAATATGTTTAATAAAAGAAAAAACAAACTATCAGGTGCAGAATATCGCAAACGAAAATCAGAAAAAAGAACTTGATATTCAGAAAGAAAGTGGGGCTTTGCATAAATATCTAAAAACTGAAACGGCCATCAAAGGCTTGAAATGTGGAAAGGCAGCAGGAGTAGATGATATTCGACCAGAAATGCTGAAGTATGGTGGCATAAGAGTCTTACAGTGGCTGCACTGCATAGTTCAGAAAGCCTGGGCAGAGGGATGAATTCCCGATGATTGGAGTAGAGCTCTCATAGTACCCATATATAAAAAGGGAAATAAAACTGAATGTGAGAATTACAGAGGTATTTCCCTACTGAGTGTTCCTGGCAAGATCTATGCAAGTATACTTGAGAAACGGTTGAGAAGAATTGTGGAAGAAAAGCTTGGTGAAGAACAAGCTGGATTCAGGCCAAATAGAGGCTGTCAGGATCAGATCTTCACTTTACGACAAATAGTCGAGAAAGCATGGGAATATAACAAAGATCTGTATTTAAGTTTTGTCGATTTGGAAAAGGCATATGACAAGGTGCCAAGAGAGAAGCTATTCAATACGCTGCAGTTATATGGTGTCAATGGGGCATTATATCAAGCAATACTTAGTCTTTATTTGAGTTGTGAGTCAGCAGTTAGAATTGAAGGAAGTACAGGAAGATGGTTTAATGTTAAATCTGGTGTGAGACAAGGATGTACATTATCCCCTCTGTTATTCATTATCTATATGGATCACATTATGAAGGAATGTGGTATTAAACCTGATATCAAAATTGGAGATGTTAATGTCAGCTCTTTACTTTATGCAGATGATGTTATACTTCTAAATAAATCCGCTACAAGTCTGCAAGATTCTCTGACTAAATTGAATAGCTGTTGTAATAGATATGGTATGAAGGTCAGCAATAAAAAGACAAAGACAATGAAAATAGGCAGAATCATTGAAAATGTCAACTGTGTTGTGAATGGAGAACCTGTGGAACAAGTAAAACATTTCAGCTACTTAGGCACAATTTTTACTGAAGATGGTAAACTAAATATAGAAATAGACAACAGAATCAGCAAAGCTGGTATCGTGGGAAGTCAATTGAATAAATTCATATGGAATAAGAAAGAAATTAGTCGGAACACTAAATTAGCTATATACAAGACAGTGTTCAAACCAATTTTAACTTATGGATCTGAGAGCTGGGTCAGAAGTAAAACACTTGACCAAAGACTAGAGACCGCAGATATGAGAGTCCTGAGAAAGATTAGAGGCATGAACAGATGGCATCAATGGCAATATCATATTAAAAATGAGGATATTAGGAAAGAACTTGACATTGTCAGCATCCAGGAATGCGTTAGCAGAGCTAATCTCAGATGGTATGGTCACTTAAATAGAATGGGAGAGGAAAGATTAGCAAAACAGGTGTTCTCTGCCAGGTTGGCAGGAAAACGACCCAGAGGAAGACCAAGATATAGGTGGATTGATACGGTACAAAGTGCCTTAGATGATAGAAATATAAGATCTGATAATGTTGTAGTCTTGACAAGTAACAGGCTGATTTGGAGGAAAATTGTAGATAGGAAGTTAGTAATGATGTAATTTTTTCATGTAGTACTGTCATATCCTGTACACCCCTTGAGGGTACATGGCAGGAATTTGATGATGATGATGATGATGATGATGCAACGGCTAATGTAGTACAAGAGAAAATAAGTGAAAGGACTGAAACCAAAAATTCTGAGCTCATGGCAAGTACTTCTAATTGCAATTCCAGTAATGTCAATATTAGTAACAGTGACGGTGAAAATGAAACTAAAATTTTTCTTTTCAAAAAAATTAAGTGATGAACTTGAAATGAACATTGATCCAGCAAGATGGAAACCCTCTTTAAGTGATGCCAAAAGACGACATCGTAATGAAACGTCCACGGACGAGACCAAAAAATGATTTCGTTTTTCCACATAGCTCTACTTGTCGGAAATTTTCATTAAATCATTACACTAGGGAACTAAGCAATGGAGAGCACATTAATCAGTCATGGTTAGTGTATTCTAAAGAAAAAGATTCTGTATTTTGTTTCTGTTGCAAGTTGTTTTCCAGTAATAAAATTTCACAAAGTGCTGATGGATATAACGGTTGGGAGCATTTATATCTGTATCTTAATGAACACGAAAAATCTAAAATCCATTTAATCCCATAAGAAGTGGATTGAGTTGTCTAGGCTTAAATTAGAACAGACAATTGATTTAACACAACAAAAATTGTTAAATGCAGAGGCTTGACATAGGAGAAGCATAATAGAATGCCTAATTGCCATTGTTCAATTTTTAGCTCAACATGTTTGCCCCTTTTGGGAACATCTGATAAATTGTATGTTCATAATAACCATGATTTTTTTGAAGCTTGTTGAATTAATTGAACCTATACAAGGCAACATGTACAAACAAATAAAGGGTACTTCCATGAATTCTCCTCTTCCTCCGGCCATATTTTATATGAAATATTTTGTAAAATATCCTCTTCTTTGTGCCACTCTTAAGTCTTCTATGTGGGTAAGATACATTGAAGCACCCCTTAATTCAGTTTACTATAAACAAAAAAACGAACAAACTCTAGTCTGGCCTTTCTAGACAATTTAATCACATATCTTCCTAGTGGTACTGTTTTTTGATTTCTCTGTTTGCAGAAAAGTAACTCGCATGGAAAATAATTCACAAACTTTCCCATTATTACATCACCCTCTTCTCATGATGTGATAATATAAAACCTCTAGCTAACAGAACCATCAGCTTCAGTTCTAACCAAGCTTCCTTTGCTGCTGAACATAATGCTATTTGTCACATTTTATCTAATGGGTACAATTCTAAACAAAATTATGAAAATTCTTATTTTTCCCAATTTCACATTCCTCTCAGCATACAGATTTTTTATTTATTTATTTATTTTTTTTAATATATATGTTGGGCCCATATACGAGAGGTTGGCTGGTCAACCTATAGTACTGTATATGGGTAGTGCGATGGAAAAGGAGGAACTTGTTAACATTCGATTTGAAAGCCTGTATATTGTATTCCTTGGGAAATATCTCAGGGGGAAGACTGTTCCACAGTACAGCAGTAGCAGGGATGAAGGAGGAGGAAAAGTAGTTTGTTCTGTGGGTTTCAAGGTGTACTGTGAAGGGATGTTGGGAGGTGGCTGTACGTGTTCCGATGGGTTTAGTATAGAGTGGGGGAAATTATTGATGTTGTTTCAGATGAGCATTTTCCATGAAAATATTTGTAGAATATACAAATTGCAGAGACTAAACGTCTGTGTGAAAGTGGGGGGAGAGTGAGTCGGTAAGAGATGGATCATTTATCAGTCTAATTACTCTCCTTTGTATTGAGTCAAGCATTTTAAGGGAACTTTTAGGAGCCCACACTCCAAATGTGAGAATAGTATTCAATAGCTGGGTGGGCGGATTTGCGATTTGTATAAGGTTAACAGCTGTTTTGAAGTGAAGTAACATCTTGAGCGAAAGAGAAAGCCTAGTTTTTTGGAAGCTGAGGATGCAACGGTTGTGATGTGTTTATGCCAGGAGAGGCCTGATGTCATGGTAATTCCAAGAAGAGAAATTTCGTATTGTCTGGGGATTTGAATGTTATCAAAAATAATACTGGGGGAAAATGATTCTTTTTTTGTGGGAAATAAGACAGAACTGGGTTTTACTAGCGTTGAAGTTGACGAGGTTATCTGAGCCCCACGAGAGGATGTTTTTGAGATCTGCATTAAGGGAAGTTGTGGTTGATGTTCTGTGGGTTGCAGTGAGTTGTGTAGGTTAAGGTTTATCAAATGAAAGGGAGGAGTGCAATGTGCTGTCATCTGCAAAACTGTGTATTGGGTTGGAGGTCAACTTAAGTAGGTCATTGATGTATAGAAGGAAGAGGGTCAGTGAGAGAACTGAACTTTGTGGGACCTCAGAATTAGTTGTATAGTGGGAGGATAGGGAGCCATCTACCATTACACATAGTGTGCGTCCAGACAGGAAGCTGGCAATCCATCTGCAGAAGTCCTGAGACAGTCCAAATGATGGAAATTTGCTTAGTAAGCCTTTGTGCCAGACCCAGTCAAAGGCTTTAGAGATATTGAGTGCAACTACTTGGGATTCGCCAAATTTTTCCATGGTATATGTCCAGAGATGGGTGGTACAGAGTGTCCAAAATTCACACAAGATTTAAATTTAGCGCCATTTGTGCGGTAAAGTGTTGCCAAAGAGAATAAAAGACAGCGTGACAGCTGACAGTTCAGGGTTATTAAAAATGGAGCACTGCACGAAAGAACAACGCATTTTCATTGTTGAGCAATATTTTAAAAATAATGAAGGTTTGGAAGCTACAGTTCGCAATTTTCATACAAAATACGGTCGGAATAGTGATTTAACTTCATCAACTGTGAAAAGATTAATTAAAAAATTCAAGGAAACTGGATCAATTAGTGATCTTATACACTCTGGCCGTCCTTCAACAAGTCGTTCAACAGAAAATACCAAAGCAGTTCGTGAGAGTGTTGCTGAAAGTCCAGGAACATCAATTCGGCACCGTGGTCTTGAATTGGGCATTTCAAGAAGCTCTCTACAGCGTATTCTCACGAACGATTTGCGTCTTTATGCTTACAAAGTTCAATTGACTCGAGAACTGAAGCCTACTGACCACACACAGTGAAGAGAGTTCGTTGAACGGATTATGGAACAACAAGTGGATGCTTATTTTTCGAACAAAATCATCTTCAGCGATGAGGCTCATTTTCATCTTGATGGCTTCGTTAATCGACAAAATTGTCGCATTTGGGATTCAGAAAATCCACGAGTGATTGTTGAGAAACAAATGCATCCACAACGTGTCACTGTTTGGTGCGGATTTTGGGCTGGAGGCATCATCGGTCCATTCTTCTTCGAAAATGCGGCTGGTAAGGCAATAACAGTTAATGGTACTCGCTATCGCGACATGATAATCCAGTTTTTTGTGCCTAAATTGCAAGATATGGATGTGGACGACATGTGGTTTCAACAAGACAGTGCCACATGCCATACAGCCCAAGAAACAATTCGATTACTGCATGAGTCATTTCCTGGTCGTGTAATTTCCCGTTTTGATGATCAGAATTGGCCATGCAGATCATGTGACTTAACGCCATTGGACTTTTTTCTTCGGGATTTTTTGAAGTCTAAGGTTTATGCCAACAAGCCCACGACCACCCACGCCTTGAAGGAGGAAATTGAGCGCTGTATCAACAAAATTCAGCCACATTTATGCAAAACAGTCATGGAAAATTTCGACAAAAGAGTGCGTATGTGCCAGCAAAGCCGTGGAGGCCATTTACCCGATAAGCTATTCCATGCATAACCCTATACTGTATACTTTATGAATCAATAAGAAATTACAATTTTTAATTAAAAACCTGTGGTTTCTATCAAAATTACTTCTTGCGTGAATTTTGGGACACCCTGTATATGATAGCAGGTCACCTGTTGATCGGCATTGGCGGAATCCGAACTGGTGGAGGCTTATTAGTTGGGTACCTTCAAGGTAGAGTAGTATTTGAGAATTGATGGTTTTCTCCATCAATCGAGGTGAGTGAGATAGTGCGGTAGTTAGATGGCAGCAATTTGTCTCCCTTTTTGGGAATGGGTTGGATATAGGCCAATTTCCAGGCTTTGGAATATATACCAGTGGAGTAAGATAGTGTGTACATATGGCATAAGATAGGAGTCAGTTCTGCTGCACAGACCTTCAGGACAATTTTTTGTGTCTAATTTTGACAACAGGTTTATGATCTCTTTCTGGCAAAAGGATACAGAGGGCATTGTATGTTGGGCAGTTAGAATGACTGGGGGGGCATTTGCCATTGTAGGTTATGCGTGCATTGCAGGCAAAGTGTGAAGCCAGATTAGCTTTTTCTGTGGGCGATGTTCCAATTGAGCCATCTGGGTGGTATGATAGGGGGCAGGAGTAGTGTAGGGCAAAAGTTGCGACCAATTGCTTTGGCAAGAGACCAAAAGGCATGGCTGCCGCTAGGACAGGCTGCAAGTTTCCTGCATTTTGCCCATTCAAATTCTCTTTTAGAATCATTGATAATTTTTTTTGCATCTGTTTCACACTTCAGTATAGGCACTGAATGAGGATGGAGGTCTTAATTTGAGCCAGTTGTGGTATGCCTGTTTTTTCATTAGTATAGCCTTGGCACATCTTTTGGAAAACCAGGGTTTGAATAGGGGATGGCAGTTCAGTGTGATGTGTGGAATGTATGTTATCATGCCAGTGAGGATTACTTTGGTGATGTGTGTTCGGTGCATATGTTTGGAGTGGAAGACTGCAAACAATAGTCCAACCATGGGAATGAAGCATAGTAGTCTCGGAGGCTGTCTAATTTGGCACTGTTATAATGCCAGACTACTCTTGTTACGCAGGTATGACTGTGTAAGCGTTGTCGCATGGGGCAGGAGATGAGCAAGGTTGTGGTCAGAATTACGGGGGGGGGGCTCACTACATTCACTGTATATTTGGGTCATTGGTAAGGAAGAGATCTAGGGTTATTTGGGTTAGCTGGTATTCTGGTCAGCTTGTGAACTATTTGTGTAAGGTCGTTGGTGATGGCAAATATTTTGGCATCTCTACCTGCAGGATCTGTACAACTGGAAGAGGAAACCAGTTGCTGTTATTGACATTAAAATCACCTAGGAGGATGATTTCACTATTAGGATAGTGGGACTGGAACAGTCCCACTATCCTAATAGTGAGACTGGAACAGGAAATAGATGGGACTGGAACAGGAAATCAACTTTTGAGAAGAGGAAATTAAAATGTTCGAAGTGGTTGGTGGTATTGAGAGAGCGATAGAGACAGCAGATGAATTTTACTGAGTGGAGGAGGGATATTTTTAGCCAAAGAAGGTCAAAGTTGGGCGATTCTAGGTTAGTGCTCTCTGGCAGGGTATGTCAGAGCAGATATATGTGCGCACATGCCACCGTTGGGTCGAAAGGCGTTAAATAGTGAATAGTTTGGATGGTTGAGATAGATGGTGCCGATGGAAGGTGAAATTTGAGTTTCTGTTAAGAAGAGTAAGTGGGGTTTAGTTGACTGTAGATGATAGTGAACACTGTTAAGGTTGGAGATGACAGTAATGCTAAAGTTATTGTCTGTATGACAATAACAATATAGTTATTGTCTAGAAAATTCTTCAGAGTAAACTCTAACAACAATTTCCTATCCTTTTCTGGCTTTTTACTTTTTTTCTTCTTTCCCTCCCATTTACTTGTTTCGTTATAATGTTATGTTTCAGCATGACAGGTATTAAAATGGTGCTGAATTATCTGGTAAATTATCATCACTAGCTCTCAGATGTGATCTGTAAACTAAAATACACAAAGATTATTGAAGAAAAAATGAAAGAGTTTGAAAACAGGAATCAAACCTTGGAGATTAGTGGCAAGCCTTGAAGAAAGCCCCGATTGACTCAGCTAGAGAGGCATGTGGTGAAGTTGTCTGCAAGGATAGAAAAATTAGAACCCCATGGTGGACACAGGAAGTTAAAGAGGCAGTGAAGGAAAAGAAGAAAGCATGTCAAAAGTTCCCAGCAAATAAGCCAGCTTGTCTTAGAGAATACAGGGACAAATTCAAGAATGCTAAACACTGTGTGAAACTAGCTAAACAAAAGTCATGGGAGGACTTTGGCAAGAATATAGAAAATGGCAAGAAGGTGGCAAAATATTCTGGAGGTTGTTGAAGAAGCTTAGGAATGGAGGAAAGAGGGATAGAAATGATAAAGGTGACATGAAAACGGGAGAAAAATATATCCTTGAAGTATGGAATAATTACTTTGAAAAACTGCTAAATGAAACAAGCAGTGATGACAGCACAGTGGTAAAAAACACTGACCAGGCATGCAGTCAGGAATACATATCATTACTTGAAGTAGAAAAACCAATCAAAGGTTTGAAGTATGGAAAGGCAACAGGAGTAGATGATATTCAACCAGAAATGCTGAAGTGTGGTGGTATACGAGTCTTACAGTGGCTGCACTGCATAGTTCAGAAAGCCTGCACAGAGGGACGAATTCCCAATGATTGCAGTAGAGCTCTCATAGTACCCATATATAAAAAGGGAAATAAAACTGAATGTGAGAATTACAGAGGTATTTCCCTACCAAGTGTTCCTGGCAAGATCTATGCACGTATACTTGAGAAACGATTGATAAGAATTGGGGAAGAAAAGCTGGGTGAAGAACAAGCTGGATTTAGGCCAAATGGAGGCTGTCAGGATCAGATCTTCACTTTATGACAAATAGTCGAGAAAGCATGGGAATATAACAAAGATCTGTATTTAAGTTTTGTTGATTTGGAAAAGGCATATGACACGGTGCCAAGAGAGAAGCTATTCAATACGCTATAGTTATATGGTGTCAATGGGGCATTGTATCAAGCAATACTTAGTCTTTATTTGAGTTGTAAATCAGCAGTTAGAATTGAAGGAAGTACAGGAAGATGGTTTAATGTTAAATCTGGTGTGAGACAAGGATGTACTTTATCCCCTCTGTTATTCATCATCTATATGGATCACATTATGAAGGAAAGTGGTATTAAACATGATTTCAAAATTGGAGATGTTAATGTCAGCTCTTTGCTTTATGCGGATGATGTTATACTTCTAAATAAATCTGCTACAAGTCTGCAGGATCCTCTGACTAAATTGAATAACTGTTGTAATAGATATGGTATGAAGGTCAGCAATAAAAAGACAAAGACAATGAAAATAGGCAGAATCATTGAAAATGTCAACTGTGTTGTGAATGGAGAACCTGTGGAATAAGTAAAACATTTCAACTACTTAGGCACGATTTTTACTGAAGATGTTAAATTAAATAAAGAAATAGACAACAGAATCAGTAAAGCTGGTATGGTTGGGAAGTCAATTGAATAAATTCATATGGAATAAGAGAGAAATTAGTCAGAACACTAAATTAGCTGTGTACAAGACAGTGTTCAAACCAGTTTTGACTTATGGATCTGAGAGCTGCTTAGAAGTAAAACACTTGACCAGAGACTAGAGACTGCAGATATGAGAGTCCTGAGAAAGATTATAGGCGTGAACAGATGGCATCAATATCATATTAAAAACGAGGATATTAGGAAAGAACTTGACATTGTCAGCATCCAGGAATGCGTTAGCAGAGCTAATCTCAGGTGGTATGGTCACTTAAACAGAATGGGTGAAGAAAGTTTAGCAAAACAAGTGTTCTCTGTCAGGTTGGCAGCAAAACAACCCAGAGGAAGACCAAGATATAGGTGGATAGATACTGTACAAAATGCCTTAGACGATAGAAATATAAGATCTGATAATGTTGGAGTCTTGACAAGTAACAGACTGATTTGGTGGAAAATTGTAGATAGGAAGTTAGTAATAATGTAATTTTTTTCATGTAGTAGTATCATATCCTGTACACCCCTTGAGGGCACATGGCAGGAATTTGATGATGTTGATAAAACAGTAAATGCATGAGCAAATGACTAAACGTCTCACTCTGTTTTTAGAAAATAAAATCCAGCAGACTCAGAGGTACTCCAAGCAAGTGATAATTTATCACTGTTGGCTTAGATCAGAGTTTCCCAAACTTTTCCCATGACGGAACACTTCACAAATCCTGAAATTTTCACGGAACACCTGGGTTATTTTGTGAAGTATTAATTAATTGTTAATTTAGCTGATTTTAATTAATAATTGATCATTAATTAATAATTAACATCAATTAAACATAATTGATGTTTAATTGATCGGTCGCTAGAGCACCAGGCGGTTGTTCGTGTTTTCAGGGAGCTCCCGAAAGCTAAGTATAATTTTGATTGAAAATTAGAATATAGGTTAAAATCATAACGCAATATTGTCTAATTTTGGTAGCTTGTGGTGTCAGTGTGATTTTGGTGTAAATTCCGTTATTTAATTTAGTATTTAACGATACGTTTCATAGATTTGAATATGGCGCCAATGAGATGTAAGATAATGGCGTCCAAAAATACGACGCGATTGTTCAAAAACTATGTGAGAGAATTTGTCCATTGTGATGTGTGTGGAATGTATGCATTCCTGAATGAGGCTAGAGTTTGGATTGAAAGTGATAGTGGTGGGAGAATGTGCAGAAAGTGTAAGCAAAGTGAGGAGTTGAATTATGTGTCAGGTTGTGAGACAGCTATGGTTAAAGAAAGCCAGAATGTGAGTGAAAATAGTGGCTTGATAGGGAATTGCGATGTATAAGATGGCAATGAGAGCGGTGATCTAAGAAAGAGTGAGAGCAACTATACAGAGAGAGAAAGTGGTTTGAATGATAAAAAAAATGAGGAATTATTTGTAGGAAGTGAGAGCGCTAGGTTGCGCGCAGTGATACAAAATGCGCAGCGGCAATTAGAGCACCTGCAAAACTCTTTCCAGAGTGATTCGGCTAACGTAAATAACCAGCGTAAGAGTGGGCGAGTTTCTGAAATGAAGGAAAGAGTGTTGTACGATGACTCATTATTAAGAGGAGTGATAGATGGGAGTGTAACTAAATCGTACTTACCGGGTGCGAAATTTAAGGATGTAAGTGAGAGTATTAGAGTGCAAAAACAGAGGGTGAAAGAATTAATAATTGTGGCGGGTACGAATGAATTGAAAGGTGATAAATTTTTTATGAGAGAGGACTTGAAAGTATTGTTAAAGGTAGCGAAAGAAAAGAGTGACAGAGTTAGAATGGTGAGTCTGTTGCCACGGTATGACAGAGAGGAGTTTAGAAGGAGAGCCATAATCGCAAATGACATTATGCGCTGGTTATGCAAATGGTGTGGTGTGGAATTCGTGGACGTGTGGAATGAGTTTGATGGGCGAAAGGACTTATACAAGATGGATGGCCTGCATTTGAATGGACTTGGTGTGCGAAGACTGGAAAAAGTGTTGCTGAATGAAGTGAAAATGGATGTGCAGAACCAGGGAAACTAGAACTACCAAGGATGGGGGGGGGGAGTGGATATGCAGACATCAGTGAGACAGTTGAGTATAAAAATATGTGCCTGAGCCAGCACTAAGGACAAAAAATGGGAATGGGACATTTAGAATAACGCATCAAGATAGGGGTGGAACAAAAGGGTCACTGCATTTCATGTATACTAATGCCAGGAGTATTAGGAACAAGAAGGAAGAATTTTTGGCCTTGATTGGCTCTTCCTGGCCACAGGTTATTGGCATTAGTGAAACATGGCTGATGAAAGATAATATAGTTAGTGGGATAGAATGTGTAGGTTATAGTGTGTTTAGGAGGGACAGAGAGAATAAAATGGGGGGAGGGGTGTTATTGATGATAGCTGATGAACTGCAACCAAGGAGAATTGAAGTTGTATTGCAGGATAGTGAAAGGAGCTCATTTGAGGCTATTTGGTGTGAGATTGAGACTGGCAGAATAAAATATACAGTTGGGTGCTGCTATAGACCAGATGATGGAATAGATGGTGGAAATAGTATGCATAAACAAATTGATGAAATGAGTGGAAGGAGGGTAATTATTATGGGGGATTTTAATTATGGTAACATTGATTGGAAGGAGGAGAGGACACGTGAGGAAGGAAATGGATTATATTCAATTATTATGGGATAACTATCTGAGACAGCATGTAATTGAAAATACTAGGGGTGTGAGAGTGCTTGACCTGGTAATAGCATCTGAGAAGTTGACTGTAATGAATATGACCATGTTGCCACCTATTGGTGAGAGTGATCATAAGGTCTTGACCTGGGAGGTGGCTAAAGGTGTGGAATTTTTGATTAAGACAGGGTATATGTGGAATTACCGTGCTGGCAAGTATGACAGGCTTAGGAGATTGCTTGGATCAGTGCCATGGCATGTACAACTGCAAGGGCTGGACGTCGATAGAGCATGGGAAGTGTTTAAGGAGCATTTACAGGAGGTTATGGCTGATTGTATACCGGGTCCGAATAGTAAAACAAGTAGGGGTTAAATGGATGAATAACACCATTAAGCTTGAGCTGCAAAAAAAGAAACAACTGTGGAGGGAATTTAAAGAAAGGGGTGACCTGCAGGCAAATGAACGGTATAAAGTGCAGGTCAGAAGGGTAACGAGTGTGGTAAAAACAGCAAAAGCCGATTATGAAAGGAAACTAGCTATGCAAGCAAAAGAGAATCCCAAACAGTTCTTTCAATATGCTGCAAGCAAGAAAAAAACTGTACATAGCAAAATGATTTTAAGGAATGACGATGGTAATGAGGTCACTGAACCAGTCAATATAGTGATGTTACTGAGCACGCACTTTGCAAAAGTATATCATCCAGGTGGAGACATTGGAAAAATGAAGGAGCCATTAGTTTATACGGGAATTGTGATGAATGAAGTGGAGGTGAATAGTCTATTACAGAACCTTAATGTGAATACATCTGTGGGGTTGGATGGTATACCGACACGGTCTTGCGTGAAGCGGCTAAGGAATTATCAGTGCCCTTGACCATGTTGTTTAATCTGAGTCTCGGGTCTGGTTTAGTCCCGAAGGCGTGGAAAGAGGGGAAAATAGTTTCACTGCATAAAGGAGGATCCAAGACTAAGGTTGCAAATTACCGACTGATCAGCATATCAGGAGTTGTTGTCAAGGTCTTGGCGAAAGTAGTCAAGAGAAAAATACAGGAATGGATTGATGAAAACGAGATACTGTACAGGGGACAGCATGGCTTTGTGAAGGGTAGATCATGCTTCAGTAACTTGCTCAAGTTTTATAACAAGGTGACGGCTGAACTGGATAAGGGAAATGGGTTTACAGTGATACTTCTGGACCTGGCAAAGGCGTTTGACAGGATGCCACATGGAATACTAATCCGTAAACTACAACATATGGGAATGGATATAGGGTTGGTGAGGTGGATAGGTGGTTGGTTGATGGAGAGATATCAAAGAGTAGTTTATTCAGGAGTAGAGTCTAAAAGACAGCCTGTGACTAATGGGGTGCTGCAGGGTTCTGTTCTTGGACCACTTCTGTTTAATCTGTTCATTAACGATATAGGGAAGGATCTAAGTGGGACAGTTCATTTGTTTTCTGATGATGCAAAGTTAGGGAGGGCAATAGTGAATGCAGAAGATGTCAAAGTCTTGCAGGATGATTTAGATAGATTGGAGTTCTGGGCTAAGGAGAATGGATGTCAATTTAATGTGACAAAATGTAAGGTTATGCATTTTGGGGTGAAAAGATTAGCAGCAGTATACCACATGGGTAGAACTGTACTCCAAGAGATTGATGAGGCCAGGGACTTGGGAGTGTTGGTGGATAGGGAGATGAAGTTTAGGGGGCACATTGCAAAAGTAGCTAAATCAGCTCATCAACTCACTTGGTTGTTGAAAAATACCTTAACGAGCAGAGACAAGCAAGTTATTGTACCTCTGTAGCAAGCCTTGATAAGACCTCATCTTGCCTACTGTGTCCAGATTTGGTCACCTCGGTTCCTTCTTGATGGGGAGGAGGTGGAGAGGATCCAGAGGCGAGTGACTAAGATGATAGCAGGTCTATGGAATGAACCATATGAGAACAGGTTGAAGATTTGTGGGTTGCAGAAACTGGTTGATAGGTGGAAAAGGGGAGATATGATTGAGACATTCAAATTGCTAAAAGGATTCTATAAGATTAATTCAGAGGATATTTTTGAGATTAGGACTGGTGGTGGGAGAACTAGTGGATACTTATGGAAGCTGGGCAAGAGTGTGGTTAGCAGTGGTGTTAGAGCTGGGTTCTTTACTTTTAGAGTGGTAAATGAGTGGAATAAGCTGCCAGAGTCTGTTGTGGGTGCTATGACAGTGAGCGAGTTCAAGGCAAGGTATGATAGATTCTGTGAGAATGTCGTATAGTTGTGTGGACATGATGTTTAGGGCCTCCCTCGATGAGTCTAAGGACTCCCTGGAGTATCCCGAAAATAATAATAATAACCATCGTTAAATTAATTTGTGATGATTTTCATTGACATATCCCATTCTGATCACCAAAAATTTATAATATTATAAATACTTACGAGTGAATGCGGACTTTTTCTCCTGTGTGCTGGTAGTTTTCCCCACCTTTTGTACATCCTATCCTGGAGATCGCTTAGTAGACTGGTGGTGGATGACTTACTGTCTGTTGTATCACAAACGCTTTCAATAAGAGATTTCTTAATGCTAAAATTAAACATAGTCCCTTGTCTCTTATTCATATTAAAATTTAAATCTGCAGGCCTATTACTTTTAAAAAATCACTGCACTGCGGTTTCAAAACTTTCACCCTACAATTACTAGATTTGAGAAGCGGATATTGACTACCTTCAATTTTAGTGGAAAAATTTTCTTTATACTTCCTTGCTGATTGGTTGCTAACATTTACAACACAGATATTATTTCTTTCAGTTTTGAGAACAGAGGATACGCTGCCCATTTTTGTAATCGGCTGGCAGGCAATTTTTATGAACGGTCATAAACAGCGATATTCGCTTTCCTGATTGTTGAAAGATTTCAGTGTGCGAAAATTAACAATTCACAGATGTTATTAGGCATTCTGGGTCTGAGCTCTTTGACATATTCACGAATATTATTCTCCTCAGAATATTTCCACTATAAAATATTTATTCATGAAAAATGAATAAATATTTAAAATTTTTTTTTAAATATTTAACTAAAATGAATAGAAAACTAAAATGACAAATTCCAGGAAAACTTCCTGCAGAACGCTTATTCACCTTCCACAGAACACTAGTGTTCTGCGGAACACAGTTTGGGAAACCCTGGCCTAGATAATTAATATAATAAGCAAATATAATTAATACAAACTGTACTGAGCATCTCCTCTCTTCTTTTTTGACCGATTGCTTCTGTCCTTTGGATAATACTGGTAAATGGTTAGCCCAATTTACTGACCTGTGGGATTCAAAGGGTTAAAACTCAACACACTTCAGAATATGAGAAACTATAATTCATAGCCCTCTCGTGCTGCAGCCATGGCTGCCTACAAGTTTCCATAGACAACATCCCTCTTAAGACTTCAGGCTTTCAGTCTAATCTCTTTCATTTGTCTTTTTTGTTGTTTATGTGCATTACAATTTTCATATTTTATCCCCTAATATGTGTCAGTAACCGAGATGAAATATTGGAGGCATTAACACTTTATTTAATTATTTTATGTTGTCTTCATTCCATTAAACTTTAATATGAACATCCTGTTTTCTCTGTCATCTCTTGAAATACAATATCCATTATGTTCAATTCCCATAATCATTCTCAATTAAACAAATCTGTCTAATTGCCTATCATTTTTGCCCAAGTCAAACTAACCAGTGCTAGAAACTCTTTATCTTCATTATTGATGTTTCTTTGTCATTATACCCATTGGGCTCTTTGTCCTTGTCTTTTAATGAATTTAGATGTGAGCTGGAAAACTGCATTTAGCTTCCTTTGTATTTCTCATTCTCGCACTCACTCATCCCAAGGTTGTTTGCACATGTGCTCACCTGATTTCTTTCCCCCATTCTTAAACCTCCGACACAATAACCATAGCTACCTTCGAGTGCCCACAATGGGTTTTCTCTCTCTCTCTCTCTCTCTTAGCACTTCAGGCTTGCATTCTAATCTCTGATTAGATTGAAAGCCTGGTGATATGAGAATTCAAGTGATTTTGTACTTGAATTCTCATATCACTGAACAGAAGTGCAGTGTATAGTTCTTTCCATTATACATCTGAAAACTGCATGCTGTTTCTCCTACTAACTATAAATAATTAGATACAGAGTTCACTTACCTTGGAAATGAATTATTTCATATGAGCAGAATAAAGAGAAAAATAAAATAACAGTTGAAAATTATAACTTGAATTAGTATTGAGCAAGATAACTTCCCAAAATTTATTCTTTTATATAACAAAAAATATAATAAAACAAAATTTATTCTGTTCACATTCGGATGATGAATATGAGGTTCACTGCTTTATAAATCAGAGTTGGCATTTCTATAAAGCTCATCTTATTCCATTGAATTTGGTATCTAATGGTATGATGGTGATTAGCAAAATCTGATTTACCAGAATCATGTAGCCAGATGTAATTTTAGTGTTCTTCGAAATGTATTTGAGCAGACAGACCTGTCCTCTCATAATATTGTGAAACTGCATGAGCAAGGAATTCTGTAAACTGGAAAAGGAAGAGTATATTTATTCTTTGGAAATTTTAAGAATGAATTTAGTTTGTGAACTGGATGGACAGAAGGAAACTTGAAAGGAGTTTCTCAGATATGGAGACTGGAGACTTCCTTTGAAGGTATTGGATTCTGAATATATAGAGATTGGAGTAATTATTATTTGCTTCAGAATCCAACATGATCTTCCATCACAAAGACTAGACTTGTAAATATTATTTAATGTAAACAACTTAATTTACAATTTAATATTCATATAACTACTTTAATTTTGTCTAATATCTAATTATTTAATCAAAGATATATGTATTAATAATGAAAAAACTGTATTAAATATTATTAAGCTATTTTAATTACTATGTTAATATTATAAGAACTTGTATTTGATAATTTAACTGCGCATTAATTGAAATGTAAATATTCTTTATTTATTCGTATTTGTAGAAGTTTAACGTTATGTAATAGCTCAGTTTTATTATGTTTTGTTTTGTTGTCATGGAGATGTATGTAAGTGAGCGAGCACGTTTTGGAATACCACGTGAGGAGAAGGTTTATTGAAAAGTTTTAGAAAGAAATCGCGAGAATAATTTAGGCGGGAAAAACGGATATAAGCGATGAATGCTGAAATTATTAAGAGAGAGAGAGAAAGGAGAGGATTGGCATTAGGTTGGAATTGGAGCATTCGGGAATCACAGTGCGATATTAGCGAGTCGGCAAGTCACTCAAGCAGCTAATAAAGTCTACTAGTCGAGAAGCAGTTAGCTAATAAGTTGTAGAATAACAATTATAGCTATGGAAAACAGCTGAGAGACTATTAATTAGACTAGCGATACTTGAATTGAGATAATTTCAGGGCCGACCTGTCAAGGACACACAGAATCTTGAAATAAAGCATCGAGTAACTAGAGAATAGTAGGGGCTGTAAAATTGAGTTTACCGTTAGCTGTGCTTAGAAATATATTGCTTAAAGAATTAAATGAATGCAGGAAGAGTGAACAACTGTCCGTATAAAACCTCAAGTTAAGGAATTATTGTGTGTTGCCTTATTTCATGAGTGATCAGTAGTACTTTATGCAACAACATTTGTTTATGTGTATTGTGACCGATGATTAATTCAGTTATTACTGAGAAGATTTGTTTAATGAGTGCTGTTAAGTTGTTTAAAGTGTTTACAATTACAAAAAATGTTCGCATGAAGGTAGATGAATAAAGAAGATTATCGGTAAGAATATTCCAACCATTAATATTCCTATGCAGAGATGTGAGTGTGTTTCTTCCTAGAATTTCCTTATATTAACAGTAACTATTGTGCAGATTAGCTAAAGTGTAAATTTATAAGTGTTTGCTTGTGAAGAGGTGTAACTGCAATTTTTATTGTATTTGAAACTTAAAGAACTATGAGATATTGATGTGAATGATCATTAAGGAACTTTATTAAATAGTTAAAAGGAACTGTGAGAAGACTGTATTACAGATAACAGAATTACCATTGTCTGAGTTTGTATGACTTTATTATCAGAAAGGCTGAAGTGTTTATAATAACTTATTTAGTGATTTGATCTTAAGTGTAAAATTTGTGATTCTAAAATTAAATGTTTGTTTTTGTTTATCTAAAGTTGTATTTTGCCTGAATCTCTTTTACTGCACCATTCATAAAATATTCGAACCAAAGCGGGTAAATTAAGTAAGTTAAATATACTCGGCCAGTATATATAAAACAACATATAAAGGAAGGGTAGTTGAGAGTTCGTTTATCTTCAATTCTTGAACTAATTCAGATATAAAGTGGTGCAGTCTTTAAATATAAATTTTCTTTATATTTGAATTAGAAATCAACTCACAACTTATCAATTAGTTAAGAACATCGTAATAGTAATTATGTCGGATCCAAGGTATAGATTAAGACGAAGTAGGATCCAACAAAGGACTAGGATGAAGGCCAAATATCAATTACTTTGAATTGAAGATGAAAGTAACTCTAGTTTAAAAAAAAAAAAAGAAAAAAAGTCCGTTTTTCATAGAGAATCAGTGGAGTAATGTACTAAAGTTATAAATATGTGATTTCTGAGATGGATGATAAGTAATATCAGTGTTCCTCTCTGCATTTGTTTTATTTCTGTATATTGAAAACAGAAGACTACCATGAGGTTGTCTTTGGATTAGAATGTCCAGGAATGGAAGCCTTTTTTTTTTTTAGAGTGAATTTAATCCTTGGATGAACTGAGTAAAGCTCGAATAGTTCCTGATTGTGGAAATGTCAACATATCACAGCATATGCTTACTTTTCCATGGAAAAAAAAAGTAACTATGATATATACTGTTCTAAATGTTCCATTAATAGCTGGCTAAGGTTGGGAGATAGATGAACCCACTACAGTTTCTTCATTCCTCAAGCTATTTAAGTAAAAATAAAATTTCATCTCTATTATATCTTAGGCATAACAGCAGTATAGTTATAACAGGAGCTGATAAAAAGGACATACTTTAGTTATCCAGATTAAAAACGATTACAGGTATCCCTTGCTTAACGTGGGATTTGATTAACATGCCAAAATTAATTGTGACAATCCCCTTACATACGCGACAAGAGTTTTAATTAACGCGCCTTTAAATTTACCAAAATTCCACCAAATATGACATCATTACTACAACCCGTGTACATGGACTTCATTGCAACTTTCAAAGCTTATATTCATATTTCTACTGCCTTTGAGAAGTCTTAAAAAGAAATTCGCAAAGGCAGTATAAACAACGGGAGGAAATGTGATTATGCTCCAAGAATTTTGGAAAAATTTTAAACACTCAGTTGAAAACATTCATGACTCATGGGAGCAAGTGTCTTCTAGCTGCACAAGAGCTATTTGGAAAAACCTTTTGCAGAATGCGCTAATGACTTAGGTGGTTTTCAAAATCCTGTGAATAATGTGGTTGAAGAAATTGTTGCAGACATTGGTTTTGATGGTGTTGATGCAAAAGATGTTAAAGAATTATTAGATTCAAATTGAAAAGATTTTAGTGACAATGATCTCCTTGAAATTGAACAAAGTGATATGAAGACAACGAACAAATGGAATGTGAAGATGAGGTTCCAAAGGAGATAACAATTAAAGAACTGGATGCAATATTTCAGTTTAGAATCGCTTAAGCGAAAAGATATGGATCCAGATGTTAATCAAAGATTGCTTGTTTACCAAGCAATCTTTGATTAACATCTGGATCCATATCTTTCTGTTATTATCTAGAGAGTCATTTTGCTTGTTACCATAGAATTTATGATGACAAGAAAAAACTAAAACTGTTCAAACGACTCTTGATAACTTTTTTGATAAAAAAAAAATTGCAGTAACTAATGTAGTTACAAACATTTACTTTGCTTTTAATTTTTATCTTTTCTAAACAAGTACCATATAAAACGAATTATTAATATAGTAATCGATTATGGATGAATTGTACTTTTTACCACTGATTATTATATTTGATTAACGCGATTTTGATATACTCGGTAACATCGAGGGATTAATTAGCCGCGTTAATCGAGGGATACCTGTATTTCAGAAAGCTTAACATTTAACTGTGATCAAGAGTAAAATGTAAAGACAGTAAATGTATTGACAGTAAAAACAGTCAGCAAGAATGTTTTCAAAGTTTGTAAGTTGAACAACCTTATGGTCAGCCAACTTACAAACTTTGAAAACATCTGTCAGAAATTCTCTCCTCATTTATTGAGAATTCTCCAGTATTTGTTATAAACTTGAAAGAGTTCCAGAACAAGATTTCCAGGATTAGTTTTGATGTGGTTTCACTCTTTTACAAATCTCTCTCTTACAGATATATTAGTTTGTACACAATGATTTTCCTCCAGATATAAAATTGTGTTACTTTGCTTTAAATGAGGGATATTGTTCTTGTCAAAATAAACTATACAAACAAATTGAAGGAACTGCAATTGGTTTTTCCTATTCTCCCACCTTAACCAACTATTATATGGAACATTTGAAACAAATGTCTTGAACCTATATTAAGGCACTGATAGAATGCAAATTTTAGATCATTTGCTTTAAACAATAAAATAGCTTGTAAGTAATGAGAAATGCTATGTAGTAGCCATAATAAAAATTAAATCTCATAGTAAACTTTTATTGAGGCAAGCAATTCATGTGAATTAGTGATTCATAAAAATATGATGCTTATATTGCATATCAAACATTAATGGAAATATCAAAAACATGCAATAGTGCATAAACAAATTAAATGACATGCACAAATAAAACTCCTCTCTTGTTTTACTTAGACTCTTCCATAATCACTTGAATTACTTAATGATATTTGTGTATTCATTCTCAGAATGAACTGGTCTTTTATTATCACCAATTAATATGGCCTGTTATAATATTAAATTTCCTTTTTGATAACAAACATTGTTTACACCAAAGTTAGCATGTTTTTCTTTTTTGTAAATGATGTTTTCTTTCCAGAACAGCATTTAAGAGTTGTAAGTTTTGCTATCCCTGGTACTCAGTTTAGTATGGTTCTGAGTGCTGGTCCTGCCCAGTTTGGTGTTGATCTTAAAGGGAAACCATCGGTAATTATTTCTATATCAAATTTATTATAAATTATATATATAGATATATATAGATAGATGAAAAAATAAAAATGAAAAAATGAAAATTGAACTCGTAAATCAGTTAATTACATTCATTAAGATATGATAGATAATTTAATACAACATTGTATTGTTCAGTATTATAAGGCTAGTGGTCTTACAATGCTGAACTAGTAATAATTTCATCTTTCCATTTGGAAGCATTTTAAAACTTGTTCTTAAGGTTAATTCAGTAAATAAATAGAGCCTTCCCAAATCATACAGGGCTTCTAAAATTATGCATTTTAATCCATAATACATCATCATCAAATTCCTGCCATGTACCATCAAGGATTGTACAGGATATGATAGTACTACATGAAAAAATTACATCATTACTAACTTCCTATCTACAATTTTCCTCCAAATCAGCCTGTTACTTGTCAAGACTACAACATTATCAGATCTTATATTTCTATCATCTAAGGCACTTTGTACCGTATCAATCCACCTATATTTTGTTCTCCCTCTGGGTCGTTTTCCTGCCAACCTGGTAGAGAACACTTGTTTTGCTAATCTTTCTTCGCCCATTCTGTTTAAGAGACCATACCACCTGAGATTAGCTCTGCTAACGCATTCCTGGATGCTGACAATGTCAAGTTCTTTCCTAATATCCTCGTTTTTAATATGATATTGCCATTGATGCCATCTGTTCACACTCCTAATCTTTCTCAGGACTCTCATATCTGTGGTCTCGAGTCTTTGGTCAAGTGTTTTACTTCTGACCCAGCTCTCAGATCCATAAGTCAAAACTGGTTTGAACACTGTCTGTCTTGTATACAGCTAATTTAGTGTTCTGACTAATTTCTCTCTTATTCCATATGAATTTATTCAATTGACTTCCTACCATACCAGCTTTGCTGATTCTGTTGTCTATTTCTATATTGAATTTACCATCTTCACTAAAAATCGTCGTGCCTAAGTAGCTGAAATGTTTCACTTGTTCCAGAGGTTCTCCATTCACAACACAGTTAACATTTTCAATGATTCTGCCTATTTTCATTGTCTTTGTTTTTTTATTGCTGACCTTCATACCATATCTATTACAACAGCTATTCAATTTAGTCAGAGAATCTTGCAGACTTGTAGCAGATTTATTTAGAAGTATAACATCATCCGCATAAAGCAAAGAGCTGACATTAACATCTCCAATTTTGAAATCATGTTTAATACCACTTTCCTTCATAATGTGATCCATATAGATAATGAATAACAGAGGGGATAATGTACATCCTTGTCTCACAATAGATTTAACATTAAACCATCTTCCTGTACTTCCTTCAATTCTAACTGCTGATTTACAACTCAAATAAAGACTAAGTATTGCTTGATATAATGTCCCATTGACACCATATAACTGTAGCGTATTGAATAGCTTCTCTCTTGGCACCTTGTCATATGCCTTTTCCAAATCAACAAAACTTAAATGCAGATCTTTGTTATATTCCCATGCTTTCTCGACTATTTGTTGTAAAGTGAAGATCTGATCCTGACAGCCTCCATTTGGCCTAAATCCAGCTTGTTCTTCACCCAGCTTTTCTTCCCCAATTCTTATCAATCGTTTCTCAAGTATACGTGCATAGATCTTGCCAGGAACACTTGGTAGGGAAATACCTCTGTAATTCTCACATTCAGTTTTATTTCCCTTTTTATATATGGGTACTATGAGAGCTCTACTCCAATCATTGGGAATTCGTCTCTCTGTGCAGGCTTTCTGAACTATGCAATGCAGCCACTGTAAGACTTTTATACCACCATACTTCAGCATTTCTGGTCGAATATCATCCACTCTTGCTGCCTTTCCACATTTTAAGCCATTGATGGCTTTTTCTACTTCAAGTATGGATATGTATTCCTGACTGCATGCCTGGTCAGTGTTTTTTACCACTGTGCTGTCATCACTGCTTGTTTCATTTAGCAGTTTTTCAAAGTAATTATTCCATACTTCAAGGATATATTTTTCTCCCGTTTTCATGTCACCTTTATCATTTCTATCCCTCTTTCCTCCATTCCTAAGCTTCTTCAACAACCTCCAGAATATTTTGCCACCTTCTTGCCATTTTCTATATTCTTGCCAAAGTCCTCCCATGACTTTTGTTTAGCTAGTTTTACACAGTGTTTAGCATTCTTGCATTTTTCTCTGTATTCTCTAAGAGCACAAGCTGACTTATTTTCCAGGAACTTTTGATATGCTTTCTTCTTTTCCTTCACTGCCACTTTAACTTCCTGTGTCCACCATGGAGTTCTAATTTTTCTATCCTTGCAGACAACTTCACCACATGCCTCTCTAGCTGAGTCAATCAGGGCTTTCTTCAAGTCTCGCCACTAAATCTCCAAGGTTTGATTCCTGTTCTCAAACTCTTTCATTTTTTCTTCAATAATCTTTGTGTATTTTAGTCTACAGTTCACATCTGAGAGCTGCTCAACTTTTATTCGCTTTAAAACTTTCTTACATGTTATTCTTTTCAATATGAAATTCAATTTTATCCTGCTCAAGACTAAATAGTGATCACTTCCAATTTCAAATCCTCTGTACACTCTGGTGTCCTGCATCAGGGAGAAAACATCACTATCAACAATAACATAGTCAATGAGACTTTTCTTATTCCTTGCCTCTTCTCTCCATGTGAATTTGTGCAACATTTTTATGTTGGAACATGGTGTTAGTAATAACCAGTCCATGTCCTGAGCAGAAATCCAACAGATATTTGCCATTATTATTAGCTTTGCTCTTTTCTCCAAATTTTCCCAAAATATTTTTGTATGTCTCACAATCATTTCCTACTCTGCTATTTAAATCCCCAACAAGGACCAACTTTTCCTTTTTCATTGTGTCAGTTGCTTTTTCTAAAGCTTCAAAAAATTCCTGCACTTCTACCTTAGTAGAACTTTCTGTGGGACCATAGGCACAAATAAGTCTCATTGTCCTGTTCCCCATTCTCATATTTGCCCACATCACTCTACTTGAGACTGCCTGCCATTCAAGAAGATTAGCCTTGTATTTTGTGTTGAATACTATGGCTACTCCTTTTCCTTGATTGTCATTGCCTGAATATAACATTTTGTATTTATTGCTCAGAAAGATCTCACCAGTTTTTGTCTTTTTTGTTTCAGTCACTCCTGTTATGTCGCTCTGGTACTTATCTAATTCCACAGCTAGCTCCATTTCTTTGCCATTCAGGCTTATGTTGATAGTATGAATCTTGAACTCTGGTGATGTTGAGTTGGAGTGTGTTTTCAGATTTGTTCCAGTAGCTGACTTTTCGCTGTTCGCCCTGGTTCCCTGGCAAAAACAACGGAGGCCTTGTTTAACCGGGCGACGCCCCAGCCTGCATGAAATTTTGTCATGTTGTACCATCATTTTTTATTTTGGTTTAACCAATAAGAATACAATTTGGTCGGCTAAATCCCAAATTGCCAGCCCATCCTCGTTCGTTCAGTATCCAAGTAGATACCCAACAGGGTGCACCACGAGAAGGTGAGGATTGGACATTAAGTCAGAAGCCCTGGTCGGTTCTCCGCATTCCTCTGAAGGCTATATGGAGGTCTCCTCTCATTTATACAGCTTTGACTCTTAAGCACCTGTATCCATAATACTAAAACTTAGTAACCACCTCCTTTATTCTTTCTTATCAGGAAAGAAGGTAGACGTTAATGGGATATAGAATTTCTCTCACACTCATGGAAGAATTCACTTGACCACTTCTTACCTTTGATAATACATGTATTCTCACTTAGGATTTTTTTGAGTCTGCATTTATTCTCCAGTCATTCTTGCAAATTTCATTGCATCTCTCTTTTATTCAGCTTCCTAATGCTACATCCTCTTCCCTCCTGTATGACTGCTGACTTTGAACAAATCCCAGATCTTCCCTAAATTTATAATACTGTTTTCGAACTTTTAAAGTGGTGCATAAAAAATAAAACTTGATGTCCAAAAAAAAAAAAAGAGAGAGAAAATCTCGATACTAATAATCTGGATTGATGATCTTTTTCATTCATGCACTTCATTTGATCAGCATTCTTTTCATGGGTGTTGCTCAGCTGTCCAGAAAAGGGAAATTTAGATAATAATGGTCAAGATTTTTTTTTTCTAGACAGCTGAACTGCATCACTAATTCTACATTTCTCCTCTGAACTTATAAATACGATATCTGCACACAGTCCATTTGAAACCTTTTGAACCAGTTTCTTTCATCTGTTTTATCACTGATCTGTAGAGCAGCCTTCTTAATCTGCCATTGACTAAAAGCCACAAATAGCCTGAATGCATATTGCCTTTTCACAAATGTATGTATCAAATTACATATACACCAGATAACAATAATAGAACTGATAATTAACAATAATTTGTTACAAAAATGCTTCCCACTTGATGCACTAAACTTTTGCAAACATTGTTTGGATAAGGCTTTTTTTTTTTTTCCATATGTGATTCTCATATAATAGTCAAGTATAAGCTGCTTAATAAATTATCTGATTTTTAGCACAGCCTTGTGAGTCAAATGATGGGCCAGAAGTTAATTAGCTGCCCATATGTATAGTGATGACAGGCATGTCATCATGCCTGTGAATTCAAAGTAGGCCTTGCTTACCATTAGCTTAAATGAAATGTTGTTTTTGGTTTGGCAACCTCAAATTAATGAAACTACTTTACTTGGATATTCCAATATATGAAACTACTTTACTTGGATATTCCAATATATGAAACTACTTTACTTGGATATTCCAAAATATATGCTCATATATTTTTAAAAATTAACACATGCATACTGGGCTTTTTTTTGCACAGGTTGCACATCTGGCAGGAGCTTGTTTGACCATGTAACATATCCATTAGCATTGGACATGCACATTTTTACATTTGTCAGCATGCCATTTTCAAGAATTTTTTTGGTAGGATTTTCATGTAAAACTGATATTTGTGAACTCTCTTCATGCTATAGAAAACATTACTTTTGAGATTTTCTATACCATGAAGAAAGTCCACAAATATTAGTGTGTATATATATATATATATCATCATCAATTCATGATATTTTTCCCTCAGGGAGTGTACAATATATTATGATAGTACTAAGTGAAAATTTTACATCATTACTAATTTCCTATCAACAATTTTCTTCCAAATTAATCTGTTATCTGTCATGAACAGCAATAATTTCAGATCTTATATTTCTGTCTTCTAAGGCATTTTTTTACTGTGTCAATCCACCTAGATCTTGGTCTTCCTCTGGGTCTTTTTCCTGCCAGCCTGGCAAAGAACACTTGTTTTCTTAATCTTTCCCCTCCCATTCTGTTTAAGTGACTGTACCACCTGAGATTAGCTCTGCTAACATATTCCTGAATGCTAACAATGGCTAGTTCTTTCCTAATATCATTTTTAATATGATACTACAATATTTCTATGAGAATTAATATGATACTGCTATTAATGCCATCTATTCACCTTCTTTATCTGTCTCAAAAGTGTTTTATTTCTAACCCAGCTCTCAGATCCATAAGTTAAAATAGGTTTGAACACTGTCTTGTATAAGACAGTTTGATATTTTGACTAATTTCTCTCTCTTATTCCATACACAGTTAGTGTAACTAGAAGCATGAAATGATCACCTGCCTGTCCCATGGACAAATGCATCACGACACAATTTGTCCAGTGCCCAGCATGAACTTATTTGTATAGTTAATTGTTTTCTGTGATATTTGACATTTAAAATTAGTTCTACACACACAGTTTTGTTAATGGTATAATTCACAAATAAAATTGTCTGTGATGCAAAGGCCAGAAAATTATTAATGCTGCAGAAAAGGAGTTGGGATGGATTTCCAGATTTTATGGCTTTGAAATCAGATTTTTTTTTCTCTCTTCAAAAATTAGCACCTCTGCAGTTGCACTCTCAGTACACTAAGGAAAAAAAATTACTATAAGCATCTAGCATCTCTTCTCAGCACTTAATTGCTGGAAAAATTACTCATTAATCACTTGATACTATATCAGTCTTCTTAATAAGAAGACTGATATAGTATCAAGCAGTAAACTGCAGAAGTAGAAACAGCTTATTCCAGTATAAGTAACTAACTTCCATTGTTACTTATACCGGAAAGAAATATTTATTACAAGCAGAATTTTAGGTCTAGCTTCAAGACTGTTCTGAATGTGAGCAATTAGAGACATAGAGTGGAATAACAATTGAAAATTAAGTACATAATATAATCTTGATTGTATAATGAGAGCTCGAATTTGTAATTATTAGAATTCAAGGAAAGACATTGAAATTATTATCACTTAGTAAATTATTTTGCATAATCATGAGGAGTATTGAGTAAAATAGCTTACCAAAACTTGAAGGTTTAAGAGAGTCATTTTTATTTGGGTTAGAATGATGAATGTGGGCTTCACATTCTTTGTACAGATTTTACACAGAAGCTAATAAGAATTAGCTTCTATGTAAAATCTTAGTATTATTTCAATGAACACTGTCTATTAGATTGGGTGTGACTGGCAAGACCCCTTGCTTATTAGACTCATGGAGTTTTATGTAATTATATAATTCTCTTCTAGATGCATTTGATCATTAAATGAGTGGCCATTTGAGCAGGAATTCTGTAAACTGGATAGGAGAGAGAAGGATATTTGTCCTTGGGAGAGTGTTAGACTATTTATTTTGTGAATCGAACAAAAGGAGATTTGAAGATTAATCTGGCATAGAAGTCTAGTGAGCTTTTCTGATACTCCTTCTATATAAGGAATGGAGACTCTTGGAAAACTTCTCCTGAAGAAGGAATGAGATTATTTTGCTATCATCTCATTCCTTCTTCAGGGGATGAATATAGTGATAAAGTTAGAGTTATAGCCATTCCAGTAGATGGAAGCAGTTCTAGTTAAAAAGTCCTACTTTCAGAAGAGAGTCAGCAAAGCACAAGGAGTGTGCATGCACTAAAGTTTTGATAACATTTGACTCATGAGATGAATGGTGATGATGAGAAGCAATGTTAGCATCTCTCCCTGTATTTATTTTATTCCTGCATACCGAAAACTACCATTAAATTGTCTTTTGATGAGCATATCTAGGAATGGAAGGCATTTGTTGTCTTCTAATTCAAGAGTAAATTTAATCCTGAGATGGATATGGAGCTGAAATTGAGTTCCATACTGCAAAAATGTCGACATTTCAAAGCCATATATTGAAGGCATGGAGAAAGAAAATGGTAGGTATATGTTCTTAATGTTCCATGCAGTAGTTGGTTAAGGTGAGATGTGGGTGAGCTGAAATAGAGTTCCATACTGTAAAAATGTCGACATTTCAAAGCCATATATTGAAGGCGTGGAGAAAGAAAATGGTAGGTATATGTTCTTAATGTTCCATGCAGTAGTTGGTTAAGGTGAGATGTGGGCAAACTCATTGCAGGAGCCAAGTTTTATTAGAGAAGATTGTATAAAGAAAGCTGAAGTCCATATCCATTTCTAACCTAAGCAGAAATGACTCTCTTAAACCTTCCCAGTTTTTGGAAGCTGTTTTACTCAATACTCCTCATGATTGTGTAAAATAATTTATTAAGTGATAATAATTTCCCAACTACAACAAAAATGAATCTTGTAAACTTTCCCAGTTTTGGGAAGTCACTATACTCAAAACTCCTCATGATTGTGTTAAATAATTTATTAACAGATAATTTTAATACCTTTACAGATCGATTTCTCCTCTCACAATAAACTTCATGTATTATCTAAGCAATAATAACCACATTACCATAACCAAATCAGACAAAGGAAACACAACTGTAGTGATGGATACAAAATGCATGCACTTCTCCAAGACCAGTCAACATATCAAATTATAGATCGAGATCCCACCAACTCATAAAAGAATAAGATGTGCAAGTTATTGAACAGTCACTTCCTGGCCAAAAGAAACAGTCAACAAACTCAAACCTTGCCACGTTAAAACACTCAGGATATATGAAGCTCCAAAAATTCCCAAACAAGGTACACCTTTATGCCACTGATGATTACTCTACTGAAAAACCACTGATGGGGTTTCAGTGGAAGATTTAGAAAAGCTTGTTAGCAATGTAGCCAAAGAAAATGAAGATGAAATTAAAGAAGTTCCTAACCGAAAAAGTGTTAGCAACCAAAGATTTAAAAAGATGCTTGAATAACATTGAAAATGTTTTAAATTTTTTCAGTAAAAATGATCCTGATTTAGGAAGAAGTATTATTGTTAAGCAATCAGTGTTAAATGCAATAAATCCATATAGGCAATTATTAAATGAAAGAGAAAAAAGCATAAACAATCAGCTTTAGATTCGTATTTTAAAATGTCATGATATTATCTTTGTTTGATATGTAATATTGACTTTTTATTTCATAAAGCTTTTCTTTTTTCAAAAAAGTCTTTCATTTTCTTTACATACAAACGTATGCCTATTATGGCCATAGTATTTTTACCTCTGAGAACAAAGTTTCACCTAACAAAGTAATTTCGTGAAACACATTCTCTTCATTAATCGAGGTATACCTGTATCTTATTTCATATAAATTTGCCTACCTGGTTTCCCTTGCCAGTGTTGCTTATTCTTATAATTTGTTTTCTTTGCCCAAGTGGTTGAAATTTCCTTGCCTTATAGGTTCACTAGGGAAAATGAAGTTTGCGTTTTTCTGTCTTTTCCATTCATTTTCATTCTTGTCTATTGACTGATGATTTTCAAATGAAATAATTATATTCAGTTATTTGAATTTGATTTACTTATATGAAAACTTGGTGAATTTATTTAAGAGATTGATATCAATATATCTCCTTCCTTGATACTGGCCATATTTTTGGTAAAGTATAGTGGAGATAGTGTACAAATACTGCTTACCCCACTTTAACTTCAGGTCATTTTCCTGTGCTTCTTTCAACTTTAACTGCTGCTTTGCAGTTAAAGCAGTGTATATACAGTACATTACCTTGATTATCTTGATGGACCTGTGTTTCATTCAGGATTTCTCCATGAGTGCAGGTCACCAGGATGCCTCCAACGATCCCGATATTGAACCTCTCTCTCTTCGATGTTATACCCATAGATTTCACTAATGGGTCTTCTCTTTATTATTGGTTGCCAATTAAGTATTCTATATGTCCATCTGCTATCTCTGAGTCTGGCTATGTGGTCTACCTATCTCATCTTGCTTTCTTATACTACAGTTACCACATCCTTTATGCTTGATTTCTCTCTTAGTTCCATATTTTGAACATGTTCCATTTTGCTGATGTTACAAATCCTATGTTCTATTATCTGCTGAATTATCCTGAGTCTCTTTTTCTTGTATTGTTATGTTCCATGTTTTTGATTCGTATGTGAGTGATGGAAAAATGTCACTATTAAATAGTGACATTTTCCCATGATATTTGCCTTCACAGAGATGTCAAAATTTGGATCAGTAAGTGTGTCTTTTAGTCTGTTGAATGATAGCCATGCGACTTTTTTTACTAGTTCTTCAGTTAAATCCTTATTCATTTTTATCGTTTATTCTAAGTAATTATAAGAGTCAACTTGTTCTATAGGGATGTTTTTAATCCATTTTGTTTTTTCTAGATTCATTTCTAAGCCTACCTCACTGTTGTTTGATATTTTTTTCACCATTTCTTCTAGATCTTTTGGGTTTTAAGATATTAGTACTTGATCATCCTCCAACATAAGGATTTGTAGTTTTTCACCATCTATGCTTATTCCTCTGTTTAAGTCTGTTTTTCTCAGAATATATTCTAAAGTGGTGGTAAATAGATTTGGAGAGATCACATTGCCTTGGCAGATCCCTCTCTTTATATTTATAGCTTGATCAAATATGGTTATTTGTGTGACAGTCTGATTTTTGTTAATTTCTTTTATCATGTGAATCCACATTTATTTCCAGTAAGGTACAGATGACTGCATTGTGTTCTATGTTATCAAATGCTTTTTTAAAATCAATAAAGAGGAAACGAGGGATTCGGTATTCTCTGCATTGTTATGGAGAAGCCTTTTCTGAATCCTACCTGCTCTCTACTGGAGTTGTCTTCAAGAGTATTTTGGATTCTGTTCATGATTTGATATATGTGAGAGAGTAAACAGATTGCATGATAATTTTTTTTTATGTCTCTTCCTTGCTCCTTTTTTTGAATAGAAGTATGATTTTTGAGGTCTTCCATTCCTCTGGAATCTTTCCTCCTTTGAAATATTACCATGTGAATCTGGTAGCCAAGGCTTTGAATATAGTTGGTCCACTTTGTTGGATTTCTTCAGCCCTAACATGATCAAGGCCTAAGGCTTTACCTTTATTCATTTTCTTAAGAGCATGTTATATTTCTTCTGGAAGTACTTCTGGTATATTTGCTTGGTTTTGGAAAGATAAGTTCTGAGTCTTGGGCATTTAGTTGCATAAAGGTCATTATAGAAATTCTGCACAATTTCTTCTATCTTTTTTTCTGTTAATGTATTTTTCTCCATTTTGATCCTGTATAGCAGATGGAATTGACTATTTAAAATTTAAATCTTTCTCTATTTTTTTAAGGCTGGTATTTGCCTGCACTGCTGCTCTTAATTTTTGTATCCTGAAATTTTCCTTAGTTACTTACAGATATTTTTGTATTCTAAAAAATTTCCTTGAGATTTCTTTAGTTCTTTTCTCTTTTTCATTAGTTCTATGGTTTGAGATGAGAGTCATGCTTTTTTCTTTTGTTTCACAAGAAATTCTGATTTTTGTTTCCATTTATTGAATTTATATTAATATGAATGCAGTATAGTCATCATTTATGTAGCAGTTCTTAATAGTCCATTCAGTCTCTTCTATCTACTTCTTGAACTTATGGTAGTCTATTTGTTTGGGCTGTCTTTTGATGCTGCCCTGATATGTTTTTTTTTTTTTTTTTGGTCTATTCTTATAATGGCTCTGAGGAGTCTGTGGTCAGAGTCTATGTTGAAATATGTTTCGCCTATTGTACCAACATTCTGTTTGTCTTTTACAGTCTGTTAAAATGCAGTCCATTTCATTTGTGTCTCCATTCAGTGATTGCCAAGTTCAGCTTCTTTCTAGGCATCTGTAAAAAAAAGTGTTCATAATAAAGAGTTGTTCAGATGCAGCGAATTCAGCTAATCTCTCTCTCCTCTTCTGTTTTTCTCTCCCAGGCCATTTGGACCTATAAACTGTTTGTTTTGTTTTCTGCATCCTATTTTGGCATTAAAGTCTCCACCAATGAATGTGTATGTTGACTTGTAATTATGCCTGTTCAAGATTCATGTAAAAATTTTCTAATTTTTGATTATCAGCTACAGATGTTGGAGTATTGCAGGATATTAATTTTATTGTTATATTGTTCTCTATTCCAATTAGGAGCACACCTATTCTTTCAGATATGATGTTACAAGAAAGGATCAACTTAGTGAGCTTAAATTTAACAGTGACAAACTGTTAAATTTAAGCTCATTTAAATTTAAATTTTCCACCGTTAAATTTAACAGTGGCAAACAAGGCGGAATAAAGCCCATTCCGCCTTGTTTGCCACTGTTTGAGGATGCTCCCAGGATATCTGTGAGCCATTGTGTTCCATCTTGCTGTCATTTCTTTTATTCTTTTTGTTTCATTTACTAGGAGAATATCTAAGTTTATATTGGTTATTTCTTTGATTAATAAATCTATTCTGTAGTCTCTTGCCAAAGTTTGAGTATTGAGGGTACCTATTGTCATTTTCAAAGATCTAATAGGCGGCATGCCTTCATCTGCGAGATTCTTAGCACTCCTGCTCCCACTTAATGCCTTACCGCCGCAGTAGAAAGGTGAACATGGGTCGCGCAGAACTTGGGGCCATTTCTGTTGTTGCAGATATACACTTTGGATATACACTGCCCAATGATACAGTACATATATAGACACATTATATCGTTTGTGTGTGTGTGTGTATGTGTAAATATATATATATACACTGCTTGGAAAGAAGTCACGAGACACCATAGTGTGAGGAACAAATAGCCATGGCGTCCACCTTGATAAATGTAGGACCACCTTTTGTTGCAATGACTGCAGCAGTCAATAGGATTGGACCATTCTTCCTGTAAGCATGTAATGGAGTCCTGAACTGTTGTGGGATAGACATCCCTTGACCTGATCTGATGTTCCAGTTCATCCCACGGATGTTCAGTAGGGTTAAGATCAGGGCTCTGTGGAGGCCAGTCAAGTGTGCTGACATTCATGTCCACAAACCATGCAGTTACAGCAGCAGCCTTATGACATGGTACTTTGTGACATCAGCAGCCATGGTACCTTGTTACAGCAGCAGCAGCCTTATGACATCACTTGCTGAAAGGGACAATGGTCAGTTTCTTAGAAACACCACACAGTAGGAAGTATTGCATTGTCCAGACTGTTCAGATACCTCTCTGAGTTCAGTGTTTGTGGCACCACAAACAGAGGTCTGAGGCCAAACCAGGAAAAACAGGACCATACCATCACCAATGAAGATTCTATCATTCATCCAATGATCTGGAACAAATCAGAAAGCATTTTTAGATGTTGTGATGAAATGGAGAGAAGAATTGTGGAATCAACAGAAATTGTCATCAATCCAATCCATCTTAATACTCACCTTAGCAATAACTTATCTGATTGTCACTCTTCAGCTATCCAGCTTTGCTGTTTACAAGATCATGCCTGTGTGAATGTGCCCAACAATATTATGGCATCCAGAATGCCTTCAGATGTCTACATTTCCAAGCTCATTTATAGCTGTTGTGTCTCTTATAATGTAATATTTTTGCATTTCTCTTTTCATGGTACACCTGGTGAAGTCTTCTAAGAAAACGAAACTAATTGTGTGTTAAAATAATAGTTTTTTTTTTTCTATTTTGGTGTCTCTCATCTTCTGGTCATTAAATTTCTTTAATATTTTATTTAAATATTTAAATTTCTCTGTGTGTGTGTGTGTGTGTGTGTGTGTGTACACACACACACACACACACACACACACACACACACACACACACACAGCTAATTCTCTTTTTACACGGCTTTTTTACGCTATTTCGAAATAACATGGTTTAGAAAATAAAAGTACTTTTATTTTTACGCTGTACAGGGTGGGTGTCCACAAATGTTTACCCTGATTTCAACTGGCTATAATATTTTAACAATGAAACTAACTGAATAAATTTAGTTGCAGTTAAACTTGGGCACTCATAAAGTTTCTATACTGGTATCTTCAGTATACTGCTTTTGTCACCAGGAGTGCTGCTGCTGCTGATTTTCTTTAAAAATGACTTCAGTACAGGAAAAAGCCCAATGTGTTCTGTGGCTAGTAGAAACAATAAAATAATTTTTTTTAAATTTAATAATTAAAAATTTTTTAATTAATAATTGTTGTGCATTGAAGTCTAACTTTGTGTTCCATTTCAAGTATCCACTGAAGAGTTATAATATATTATAAACAGGGTAAACATTTGTGGACACCCTGTATATTTTGATTTAACATAGTTCATATGGCACTTATTTTTAAGATTTCTGTTTGAATTCAGTTCTGTTAAAAAGGGTATTTCCATTATAATTATAATTTCTTAGTACGGTACATATGCACTTAAACTTGAATTTTTGGGAACCCCGTCCTCGATGTTTTAAATATTAGGGATTACTCTATGCTACAGAATATAGACAAATGCCAAGTAGAGCTTATATAGCGAAAATCACAAAAAAAGTGATGGTGGCTTTAAAGCAACTAAGGATTGTGTGACTATTATTTTGCAGCAATGCTTCAGGAGATTGAATGTTAAAATCATTACTCATTAATTGATCCTTAAGACCGCAGACAATGAAAAGTGTGGATTTTAACACATTACCAGTGCACTGGAAGGCAAATAAAAAAGATTGGGTTACAAAAGAAATTTTTAATGAATGGTTCCATCAATGTTTTGTTCCACAAGTTAAATGCTATTTGATGGGAAAAAAAATCTGGACTTGTATTGATTATAGACAATGTGCCTGTCAATCCTGTTTTAGAACACCTGAATGTGGAATTTTGTTTACTGCCACCTAATACAAGCACCAGACCTGGGCATGATTGCTACCTTCGAAACTTACTATATAAGGAGAACATTCCAATACATTTTGGATAAACTAGATAAGGATAATTTACCGACAGTTATTGATGTGAGGAAGAAATTTTCTATTTTGGATTGCATCAAACTTGCTGAGTTAGTTTGGGGTATTCGGTTGACAACTGAATATCCCAATATCATCAGATTAGCACATGCGGTTGGCAGAGAAGGATTTGATGATTTTTCATTTGCAGATATTGAAGAATTGATGGTTGACAAGGCTGTTAGTGATGATGATGAAGAGATTCTACTCACTGCAGGATTAATTAAAGCAGGGCTTCAAATGGCTAGTAAAATTGCAGTCATTTTCTTACACATGATCCAAATACTGAACGAGCTGAATAGTTTAAATATGAACTGAAATCATGTATGGTACCATATGAAGAATTATACAAAGTTCTAATCAAAACAGGATTTCAACGATTAATTACAGTTTGTGGTAAAAAAAAAAAAAAATCAACCTTCAGAATTATTGGAACGTAGTGCTAATTTAGTTCCTTTTACTGAAGAAAATGTTTCACCATTGCAGTATGAACGGGAAGCCAAAGTGTTTCAAGTGATAGAAGTGATTTAATTCCAGTCTCACATAAAAGAATGTGGCTACTGTCAGAAAGTGACGGTGAATAAAATTGAACTAATAACCATATGCACGGGTGTATTTGGACCTTCTCGAATTTCTGTTTTATTAGTGACACACTATTTTCTGTAAGAGATACATATGTGTGTGTGTGTGTGTGTGTTTTATTTGAAAATAACTTATTGTTTGTATTGGGTTTTCACATCTGGAACCATTCTTCTATTTTGTCATATACACTGTATTCTTTTTTATGCTGTTTTCATTTACACGATTTTTTCTGGAACCAATCTACCATGTAAATGGAGAATTGGGTATATGTATATTATTTCTTGACTTTTTTGTTTTAATTTAAAAATGTGGTGCTGGTCGATCTCTAGTTGGCTTAAATCCAACTGTTTTGCATAATTTTTGACTTCAGTATTTTTTTGTATCATTCTCTCAAGTATACTTTATTAATTTTTTTTCCTGGAATACCAAGCAGAAAAAGTCATTTATAATTCTTGCATTTAGTTTTATTTCTTTTTATATAAATTGGTTTAGTGAGTGCTGCTGTACTCCATTAAGCTGGGATTCAGCCATCTGAATTATGCAGCATATTAATTTCAAATCTTTTGTATTCAAGTAAAATCTAAAATTAATTTAAACCGTAGAAATGAATGACTTAAAATTTGTTTGGATCTAAGTCGATAAGAAATTAACAGTGATAGTATTATTTTTTTTTCTAATTTTTTAAATAAAATTTCTTAATCCTCATCAAATTAACATATTAAATGCTTAATTG
This sequence comes from Typopeltis vanoorti, assembly GCF_054136105.1. Classification (NCBI taxonomy): domain Eukaryota; kingdom Metazoa; phylum Arthropoda; class Arachnida; order Uropygi; family Thelyphonidae; genus Typopeltis; species Typopeltis vanoorti. The sequence goes on along the minus strand of NC_143556.1, from coordinate 72,179,242 downwards.
TAGATTGAATCTGAATTAGAAATAGCTCAACCATTAAGAGCTTGTAGTGGAATCCTTAATGCCAATATCCTTAAAGGAAAAATTGCTGTGGTAGAGAGAGGTGACTGCATGTTCATTGAAAAGGTAAGGGATAATTCATCATTTAGGAAAACAAGTTTTATGCTGTTTAAATATTAAGTGAAAAAATATAGGTTGCAGAGTTTCATTGTTATTGCAAAGTTTAAAATTCTTGACTATATCACAAAAAAATGGTATTAATAAAAGTTATCATTGTGGTATGAAAAGAAAAGGATGATAGTTATTTGAATTCTATCTTTCATTGATAAAATACATTTATTGCAAACCTTAATAGATTGGGTTACTCCTAATGTTAATTACAGTATATATGTCCTCCAGTGTCTTGTTTGTATCTTCAGGAATTTTTCTCTGTTTCTCATGCAGAATCCATTGACATTGTTTCCAGAATTAGTTTTAATAATTGGCCTGGTTGGTCAAGTGGATAGAACTGGCATGCTCTGTGTTTTGAATATACTGATAATCATGTGGTAGCATAGATATTTATGAAAGTCTTTAGGTGATAGATGATTCTCAATTATGGAATTGAATCCCATTGTGGCCTAGATGCTTTGTATGGTCTTTTGGTGGGTGGATAAGCTTTGTTGCCTAGTGTGAGACAGCCTTCCTGTTGGAGACTTGAAGAAGTAACTTGAATTGAATGAATGACAGCCATTTTCACTTCCACACGATTCCAACCTATTCAAATCATTCTGCAAGTACTGCATATCAGCAGCACTACTGACTACCCTGCTTTACATCACCAGCGAATAGCTGTATGTCACATGTCAGATCCTTCCCAAAGTCATTAATGTACAGATTGAATAGCAATGGACCAAGGATTGATTCACAAGATAACCAGTGGTGTGAATTCTTGATTCACACGACTGTTTATCTTGAATCTTCCAGATTCACCCCCTTATACCACTTTTTGATATTTGTCAGTCAGTCATCATCTTATCCATGCCAGTAGTATTATAATCCAATCCCATATTCTCCAATTTATGTAACAGTATTCCATGCTGTATTCTGTCAAAAGTCTTAACAAAATCGAAAAGTATCATGGCGTATCCATTCCCCTTGTCTAGTTCAATGATAACATTAGTATAGAATGTGAGCAAGTTGCTAAAACATGACCTTCCCTTCTTAGTAAACCTGTGCTGTTCATTGCTAAGTAGAGATTCACTGTCAATCCGTTTCTGAATGCAAGTCCTAAACAATTTTTCCAAAATCTTCACCACCACTCCTGAGATACTAATTAGTCAATAGTTGGATACATCGGTCTTTGCACCACCCTTGTGCAATGGAATTACCATACATTGTTTCCAGAATCTTCCCTGTTCTGAGACTCACATATATAGCCTAGTCAAAGGAATAGCCAGTTCAGCTGAACATTCTTTTAGCACCCGTGCTAATATCCCACCAGTCCCTATTGCTGAATTCTTATTCAGTTTGCACAACATCTCTAATACCTCATCCTTGTACACTAGAGTTTCTTCATCCAGTGAAGAGGTAGCAGTGAGTTCAATGTTGCATACACCAGGTTGATAGCATTGAACGAAATGGGCACTCATCAGCTGAACAACCTCTTCTGCACCTGCAACCCTCACACCATCTGCATTTAGAAGAGTTATTCGTTGATATTCATTATTTCTTTTACTTGCAGCCTATTGATAGAATTCTTTTGGTTGTCTTTAGCTTGCAGAGCTGGTTTCTTTTCATACTCAGACTTAGCTTTCCATACAACAGTTGTGATTATTCTAGCCACTGCTTATAATTTTTATGACAGACATCATCCTTATTCACACATTATTCCTTCCACAGCATTCTTTTCTTATGAATCTCTTGCTTAATAAGATTACACATCCATTTGATTCCTACCCTATTTATTCTTCAAACTCTTGGGACACACATTCTGATATTGCATCATTTAACTATTTTTTAAATGCTTCCCATTCACTGTCGATATTCTTCCAATCCACCAACCAATCTCATTCCACTGAACTCAGTATACGCTTCAGTTGGTCATAATTTCCTGTTTTGTAGTCAGCATGTAACATTTACTGAATGGAACATTTATAAACTTAATCACTTCCCAAGTGAGTACTGTATGATCACTGTCACCAACTGGAGGCAGAATAGCTATGTCTTTAACTGAAACATCCTCTGACACTCTAATCAAATCTAACACTTTTTGACCTCAAGTTCGTTCTGTCACATGCTGCTTGGGGAAGTTGTCTCGCAATAGTACAATAAATTCATTTTCATTCTTCTCATGAGATTTTACTGATATGCAATCAATATTTGGATAATTAATTAATTTTTGCACCCATCTTTTCTGTTTGGTGATGCATTTCTTCATCACTAGCAACCAATGCACCAAGTCTGTAACAACACCCTACCATGTAATTAATCTTGTTAGATTCCACCTCACACAGATGACTTCAACCTCACTGCCACATGAAATACTGTTACTAGTACTACAATCATAGGTCTCAACACTAAATGGATTCAAGTCATCCAATATCATTAGCAGTACACACACACACACACACCCCCTCCTCTCCTATCCTGTCTATCCTTCCTAAAAATACTATCCTATCCTGTCTATCCTTCTCTTTACACTCAATACCAATTAGTAGTCTGATTCTGATAGCCAGGTCTCACTAATTTCTACAATCTGAGTTCCCAATATATTGAGCAAGGCAACAAACCCTACACCTTTGTTTTTGATACTCTTAGCATTCATATACAGACATAATAATCGATTATTATTAAGTATGCATGTTCTTTTGTATACCTTATTATACTATATATATAATATTATTTATAATAAAATAATAGAACAAATAAATACATTTAGCTATCTTGGATGCAAAATATCATATGAAGAAGAAAATGACATCAAATTAAAAACTTGAAATATTTTACAGTTTATAGGCCTGATAAATAGAACTCTCAATCCTAATCTTGTACAATAAGAAACACGATTAAAAATATACGATACTTTAGCAGTATGTATGTTATTATGTTATATTGCTGCAAAATCAATACAATAATGTCTGCACATCATTGTGATTGACTGTGAAAATACTAGTTGTGGTAGATGATGTTAGTGTAGATGATTGTAGTTGCAGTTCATTGTAGTTAGTGAATTGAGTGGTGGAGACAGGGTTGTAGAGCAGGTGTCCTCCCTTGATGAGTCCTTGGACTCCCTGGAGGTGTCATGTAATAATAATAATAATAAATAAATAAAGAATAAAAACAAGTGAAATGAGATTCATGAAAAGAGCTGTGAAATACACTTTATTAGACAAAAAAAGAATGAAGATATTTTAAAAGAACTAAACATAAAATCAGTAGAAGAAAAAACTAAACAAATTTGGACAGAACATGTAAACTGAATGGCCAACACTTGATATCCTAAACGATTAATAAGGTGTAAACCAATTTCAAAGAAAAGGCCAGGTGGTCTCAAAAGAGGCTATTGAATTAAAAATTATGAGATCTACATCTGTATTTAGCATTATGATGATGCATTGAGTGCCAGAGCAGTGAGTTGCTCTGGCTCTAGTATACTCCAGACAATCACAGTGGAATTCCTGTTAATAAAAATTGAATATGCTGCAGCTTACCAACTCATCTTATGCTACCTGTGAAAAAGAATGGTAAAATTATTATATTTCAGGACATTTGAAGTTAAGTGGCTACTGCTGTGTTTCATCCCTACAGTAAGGCCTCTAGTTTCTGTCTCTCCCTCCCTTTCTTCTCACATACTGCATGTGAGAAGAAAGGGGAAGATGGTCTTGCTGTACATGCTCAACACACCATTATCCTTATTCACCTAAGGAGCCATCTTATGCTCCATTTGAAGGTATAGCAGTAAAAAGGTTCACAAACTAGCTGCCAGATAGTGCACAGCACTGAACTCACTGGTAGCACGTCTGTTGGAGGCTTCCCGATCAGCCAGTGAATAATCCTGCTGATGCTGCTTACCCTGCCAGGTCATGCCTGTGGAGAGACTGGTTTTACCGTTTCCCTAACTCTGAGAGTCATGCTACCCTTTTTGACACTGGCCCAAACGTCCTGTTACTACTCTTTATGTTTCCTGAATCGACAGCTCTACCCATGAAAGTCAGTCATACAAATACTAGCATTTTAACTGCTGATAGGGGGAAAAAATTTCCCATAAAAAAAATACCAAAAAAAAAAAAACATATGAAAAGTACAACAAAAAAAAAAAAATTGAAATAAATAATAAAAATATGCCCTCCTAAATAAATGCCAAAACTTCTTCCAGTAAAAAAACACCTTCATATCCATTTCCACCATTTGAGACATCAGTACAAACATCAGTGATATACACCACCATTTACAGACATCAAAACCTGATCTCTTTTTACTGACAGAACTCCAATTTGCATCCTTCAGTCACATCCCACTTCAGCTGTCCCAAATACATCCTGCATGCCACATTCTTCAAAAAAAAAAAAAAAAGGGGAGGAACATATGCTTTTGTAAAATGTAATATCCCTTGCAAAAAGCTACCAACTTGGAATCCCAACTTGAATCTGCTCTGACTCAAGATTTCCCTACCTCACTTCATTTGCTGTGTTTACTGTTCCCCTAACTCTGAGAATCATGCTACCATTTTTGACTGCTTATCACTAAAAATAGATTTCATACAAACTAAGTACCAAAATTGTGAGATTATCTTCTTAGATATTTTAACATCCACAACACAAACTGGCTTCCCTACTCCATCTTCACAGACCAAGTCAGAAGGGAAGCTGAATCCTTTGCTATCATTCATGACCTAACACAAATAGTTAAAATACCAGACAATCCTCATCCTCCTTTGAACACTCTGAACCTTTTCTTAACTAAAAAAATGCATGGTACTCTTCAATGTGTGACATGTGGCACTATCTTGCCGGAATCAAAATGGTGTTCGCTGACATCAAGGAGTGCCATGAACTTGTGATGATGTGGTTGGTAGAGGGAACTATTCACCATCATTTCAAAGAAATTGGGTCCCACTATATGATGGCATGATATCCTACACCAAAAAACTTCCAGTTTTTTGAGAATGCAAAACTTTTTTATGAAAAGCAGGTGGATTTTCACATGACCAAATCCTATTGTTTTGCCTATTCACATACCTACTGAGGTGAAACCAGGCCTCAACAAAAACTGTATAAAGCATCTCTATACCACATTCTTCAATGAGTGAGCGTAACCATCTGCAGAAGATTATTCGTTTGCCTTTATCTGGTCCTACAATTCATGGACCGAGTGCACACGATATGGATGAGGTAAACGATCTCACAGCTTCCTGAACACATTTGACATTGATGATTGCATGGCAAGTTTCCTGAGGCTTTTTGAGGATCTTTGTAGTGTTCTCTTTACCTCATCCATTTTATCGTCAGTCAAAATTAAGGAATTCCAGAGCAATTCCTATCTGCAACAGATCCAGTTTCCCAAAAATGCTGTGCTATTCTCGTTATCATCGACTTCTGAAGAACTGCTGTGCCCTTATATTTCTCACGAAATTCCTTGGCAACACATGCATTAGAACGATTAGCAAAATAACTTTCCACAATGAACAAAGCTACACTTAGAACAACCTGTAAATGTCATAGTGAACTCAGTGTCTCCGATAGTTTGTAATAACATGATGGTGACATCTAGTGACATAAGGAATGATTATAATGATTTCGAAACAGTTGGTACAGATTGAAACTTCAGTTGCACAACCCTGTATGGATGTCTTGCTCTCCCCTTGGCAATTCTGATCACAATCTTATTCAACTCTCCTTCTCTACAGTTTGTCCTTCTCCCAGCAGAGGCGTTGACAGCTAATGCTGAGCCTGTGGATAAGAACTTACTGAGTCCTCTGAAGTGGGGGGAAAAAAAAGCAGAAAAAAAACTTATGCCTGGAGTCTTAAAAATCATAGGCCTGAGGAATCTTACCCCCCCCCCCCATTTCTCATTGGGAATGCCTCCTGGTCAGTCTCAGCCTCATATCTTATGGCACATTACAACTGTCAGCTTGAATGATTTCCAGAATTTTATCCTCTTTTCCATAGTCAGATTACTTCTTTTTGCTCTCCTGATCCAAATATCTGCAGTGAACTAATAACTGAAATAATCTTCACTGGAATGAGAGCCTTTATTTCCCACTCCACTGCAAACCCCTGACCCATATACAAGTCACGGTTCTCAAAAAAAAAAAAAAAAAAAAAAAAGCACCCCTGCAATCCATGGTAAAAATGCAACATATGCTCAGTGGCTTAAATTAAAAACTCTAGCTTCTCATTCAGCTTACACATTGTCTAGAACGTGTATAAAAAAAAAAAAAAAAAAAAAAAAAAAAGGAGGTGGGGGGGGGGTATCAGCTCTTCCAAAGCAGACTTCACAAGAATGAAATGTGATAGATTTACCTCCTGTTCAACTATCAGCTGAGCCTTCTTTTGGTCCCTTGCTAATGCTTAGATGTACCTTCTGCCTTTCCCTGTTCCCATCTCTCTTGCATTCTGATGGCATGGTAACCTCACCTAAGGAAAAGACAGACCTCTTGGCATCAGTTTTTCTCTCTCTCTCTCTACCTCTTGCCTAGACTAGGCAAATCACCTCCTGCACTACCACAAACTGCCAACTGCATGCCTCCTCTGAACTTTTGCCAGAAGGACATCAGGAAACCCTGATTAATCTCGATACTAGTAAGTCTTCTGGTCCAGATGGGATTCCTCCAGTTATGCTCAAAAACTGTTCTCCAGCATTAAGACCAACCTTGTATCGCCTATAGTTAGATGGTTGACTTGTCTTCCATGCCAACAGCATGGAAGGAAGACAAGTCAGCCACCTATTGACCTGTGGCTCTCACCTGAATACTTTCAAAAGTGATGGAGGTTATCAACAACTAGCTTCTTCATTACCTAGAGACTCAACAGCTAATTATTGATCACCAATATGGATTCTGCCATTCTCATTCTACAGCTGACCTCTGCTAATGTGACCCATCTTTGGACACAGGCCATGAAAAGATTTGGAGAAACCATGTTATTGCTTTCGATATTTCAAAGGCATTCAGTTGTGTCTGCCACCAAGTCCTCCTGAACAAGTTACCATCTTATGGTCTCCCTCCTGCACTCTGTGATTGGATTGACAGCTTTCTCACTGGTCGATCATTGCTGGAGTATCCCATGGTTCTGTACTTGTTATCTACACTCTTCCTCCTTTACATCAGTAACCTTCTCACTCTGACTTCAAATCCTATTCACAGCTGTGCTGATGAAAAGGATTTAGGAATCCAAAGGAAATGAGACTAGATGCAGCTGCTAGATTAGATCAGACATCTTATCAGATTCGGACAAATTGAGTGAAGTGTTTTTAACTTTGGAAAAAAGGATTAATTTATACAAACACATTTGATTATAAATTCTATTTATATGTAGATACTGCATTGCTTAACTTAATTTTTTAAAATTTGCTTTTTCTAGATAACAGGTTTATTGATTTATCTCTTTATCAATATTTATTATCACCTTGTATACTGCTGTAACCTTTGATATGGTGCTGTATGACCTTTGCTGTCCTTGCACCAATAAACCATAAACCAACCAACCACTCTATTGCTGCATCGATCACAGCCAAATTACTAGACTGTGACAAGCCATTGAATCTAGATGATAGTTATAAAATTGATTAATAGCAATAAACAGGAACTTCTTTGTTTTGGCTTATTCCATTATCTAAAGATATGTGCTCTTCATCATGAAAAGATGGAATTACAAATCACCTATGAGCATATGGCATGCATTTCTTCTTCTTTTCCTTATTTGATCACTAGGCAGCATAACTTTTAAATTAGTTTTCATTGTACCTCATCATTATTCCTGATATGTACAGGATATGATAGTAGAACATGAAAAAGTTACATCAGACTTCCTGTCAACAATTTCCTTCAAATTAATCCATTGCTATTAATCTGTTCATCTTTTCAAAGTAGTTTATAGTAATATTACAGCTTCCAACCTAAATGTGCTATTACAATTCATCTTGCTCCTTCACTATAACAAGTTTTTTCTCTTTGCTAGAAAGTAGATTATACTTGAAGAAATTATGTTCTAGTTTTAATCATTTACTTAATCATGAGAAAAGCGTTTGCACTTGAATTATCTTCATTTACTAGGTTACTTGTATATAGAGACTGTTAACTTCACATTGCCTCAGAATTCCATAATTGCACAGCACATCCTCTTTTTTGGACATTTATATTGCTATGCATTATGGAAAGGGTCACTATCCATACTAGTTTCAACCTTGATTGAGATGAAAAAGTTAATAGTATTCTTCATAGCAATTACTAGCCTAGAGTATAGTTACATAAGTGTATCTTCTAGAATATAAGGATGTAGAGAGCCTGAGAATATTATATTAGGAGAAAGAAAAGACAGATGGAAAAGTAAGAGAGAGAGAGAGAGAGAGATAAAGAGCCTCAGCTCCATTAAATCATCATGCAGCCAAAGGAAGTGCATCTTTTCATGCAGCTGAACAACCAAGCTACCAAATGGAACTCAACTCCAAAAATAATTGGTACACAGATATCCTGGTTGACCAAATGGTTAACATATCTGCTCTCCAACCGACAGACTGCAAGTTTGAATCCCATTGTGGGCATGGATGTTTGTGAATGCTCTTTAGGTGGGAAATAAGCAGGGTTTCTGGGTTATATAAAAAGCAATATATAAAATTAAAACAAAGAAAAAAATCCTTTGCCCTCATAGTCAGGCAAAGTTGTAGGAATATAAAATGTAGAAAATATTAACATGTCATGGATTCTATTTTGCCTTAACAGTCTTAAAAAGGTTAAAACATGCAGATTCTGGGATAACATATGGAATGGTTGCATGATGAATTTCTTCTTTTGATATTGTGTATTTATTTAGGATTATCAGAAGTATATGCCTGATGGACTGAGATTGTTATCTAGATATTAGATCAAAATATAGTGTATTAAATTTCTATTATGTAAATAGTGTCTGTTTATATTTACTACAGGTACTTGCATTCTACTCAAAACTTGCATATTTGCTTTGATAAAGTTTTTTCATACTTAAAAATTTGGCATGCGAAGAAGAATAGGGATTACTCCTATATTATAGACTTGCCATTTTGTAATTAATTTATATTACTTTCTGTTTATTTCCAGTCCATTTGCTAATTTACTCTCCTTTATTGTATACTGTTGTATACTGTTTGGGAAAATCTTTGTGAGAGTTTCCATTTTGTTTTTTCTTGAGTATTTAAATTTTTTTTTTTTAAAACTGACATGTACATGCTTCTAGGACATACTAGTATGGAAAATTATTTTAATGTGTTATTATTTGACTTCACTTATAATGGAGAATGGTCTCTTATAGGCTCGAAATATCCAAAAAGCAGAAGCATTAGCTGGAATTGTACTTGGTGAGTATTAAATATTTATTATATGATACTGCATACCTTGTAACATCAAGGGAGATAGGCAACTTGCATTTCTTCACCTCTCCCTCCCTTCCCACACACATACAAAAAGTTTATCAGGACTATTGAAAGGTACTAATTACATAATATAACATACATAAAGCATCTTATATTATGTAATTATAAGATCATGGAAATATGAATGGCATGGTTACTGCCTCCTGAAGCATTATGGGATCCATGATATCATCAGAGCAGAGGAGGAAGAATCTTGGAGGGCAATATTTTTGTCAGCAGCCATTTGTCAAGAGTGTATCTTTGACTACTCTGATCTAAGAATGATTTACTTCTTTCTTCATATCTAAGCATAACATAGATATGAAGAAAGAAGTAAATCATTCTTAGATCAGAGTAGTCAAAGATACACTCTTGACAAATGGCTGCTGACAAAATATTACCCTCCAAGATTCTTTCTCCTGTGCTCTGATGATATCATGGATCCCATAATACTTCAGGAGGCAGTAACCATGGCATTCATATTTCCATGATCTTAAACAGTTACGATATCAAAGTGAGTTCAAACCTATAAATCAAATTGAAACATTATTGCAGTCCCCTATGCTCGATGTCTTGCTCGAAGCAACCATGTTTGTGTCAGATAACTTAGTTCCACATGTCCTATTTTTGGACAGACAGAGAATGGTCTCTTTTTTTTAGATTAGGAAAAAAAAAACAGTGAATGTTGCATATCATAGGAAAGAGAAAGCAGGACTGTCTTTTATGCTATTAACAAATCATGTGGTTTGGAAAATAGTCTCTTACCAAGCTAAAGAAAACATATGAAAAGACACTGCTGAATGTTTAATCAGAATGACAGTCTTTTAGTAGTATTTGGTCTTCAACTTTCCCTATTTGATTAAAAAAAAAAAATTTTTTTTCAATCATAATACCTTAGCAATACCTGCACTTCATATTAACAGCATGACTGATTGAGACAAGAAGTGAGATGTCTTAGCTTAGAAAACCATGTGATGTCTTCTTACCATGCTTTTATGTTTATTTAATTAACATCTTTCAGTTTCTTGTATCCCTTTCTGATGTAGGTGAACAGATTTTAACTACTGAAATTAGAAATAATTATAACAGTAAAAGTTTTCATCTAGATGTAGATTCTTCAATGAGAAAAATGATGAAAAGCTGCCAATAAAACTTTTTTGATATTATTAGGGAGTTTCATTCAAAAGTGGAAGTTGCTAAGTCTATAAGCCTCTTCATTTCTTAAGGAAGTAGGTGAAACTTTTATCTGTAACTTTTAGAAATCAGTAGGCAGCCAATGATTTGTAAATATACAGATTGCTGTACTGCAGATAGCTGTCATCATGTTGTGTTCTTAACCTAATTGGTATTGTGTGCAAATAGCAACAGTTCTGTTGCCATTTTTTTGAATTGCAGCTTGCAAAAATTGTTTCTGAGAGAAAGAGAGGGGGGGGGGGGGCTTAGGTTTAATGTAATTTTAGCCTGTGAATTTTTAAAAATACTGAACAGAAATGCTTGTTAAGTGTTTTCATATTTTATATTGATCCACACGAGAGAGAGAAGAATCTATAAGCACATCACTGCCAGTATGGGATTACAGGTGAGGGTTGGGAATGAAGAAGTTTACGGATTGTCATCATCGTAACGATAATTACGGGTATAGACCATATTGGTCTGTTGCAGTCTCATTATCCATCCAATATCCTTTTTTGAGGTCTACCCTGCCTTCTCTTTCCCATTGGCTTATAATATTTCAGTATTTGTTTAGGATATCGGGTGTTGGCCATTTGGTTTGCATTTTCTATCCATTTTTGTTTATAATTGTTTAGTTTTTCTTCTATTGATTTTGTTTTTAGTTCTTTTAAAATGTCTTTATTCCTTTTTTTGGTCTAATAATGTCCATTTTGTAGTTCTTCTCATAAATCTCATTTCACTTGTTTTTATTCTTTGTTTATCTTGTTTGTTTATTGCTCAAATTTCACTGCCATATAATAATGTGGGCGCTGCTAAGTATTATATTTTCAAGCATGTTTTTTTTTTTGTACTATATTTGGATTGAGTGTTCTATTTATCAGGCCTATAATCTGTAAAAATTTTGAAGTTTTTAATTTTGTCTTTTTCTCCTTCATATGATATTTCACATCCAAGATAACTGAAAGTATTTATCTGTTGTATTATTTTATTATTAATAACTATTTTACTTCTAACTGGAGTTTGTCCACAGAATGCCATTGTTTTAGTTTTATCTATGGAAATTTTCATTCCAAACTGTTCTACTATAATGTTTAAATTATATATATATATATATATATATATATATATATTGCTTTTTGTAAATTGTCTTCCTTATCTGATATTATTACCTGATCATCTGCAAATAATAGCATATTTATTTTGTTATTCTGGGGAAATTTCTATACCTGGATTATTTAAGGTGTTCCATTGTATTAAGATTTCATTAATGTAAATATTGAAAAGTGTTGGAGACAGAGGGCATCCCTGTCTTACTCCTCGGTGTATAGATTGTTTTTCAGACATTTTTTCATTTATTTTTATTTTATTATCTTTGTATATATTCAATATTGCATGTAGTAAAATATTGGGTATATTTATTCTTTGTAATATATCAAACAGTATATATCTTTTTACTTTGTCAAATGCTTTTTTGTAATCTATAAACAAAAGATGAGTTTCTAAATTAAATTCTCTTCTTTTTTTTTTTTTTCTATAATTAGTTTTAAACAGAAAGCTGCATCCATTGTAGAGCATCCTTTTCTAAATCCATTTTGACATTCTAATAATATTTTTTCACTGTATATTTTCAGCTTTTCATTAAGTATTTTACTATATATTTTGTAGCATGTATTCAATAAACTAATACCTCTGTGATTAGCAGGTTTTGTTTTATCCCCTTTTTTAAATATCGGTATTACTATGCTTATATTCCATTCTATTGGTATTTGTCCATCTAATATTCTTTCATTCCAGTATGTATAATGAGTTATTTTTGCTTTAATTGAATTATGAATCCAAATCTGAGCTATCCACCACCTGATTATTGATATATTTTTTAAATAGCTGTAGATTCTAGTTGTGCAGGAATACTTTGTGAGGAATGCTGTTCCAGAGGATAGAGGAAGAGGAGAAACAGGGCTGCGTGTTTGAAGTTGTACTGAAAAAGGATGTTGGGCAGCTGCTGCTGTTGTTTTAACAGGTTGAACAAAAAGTAGATGGAGCAAAAACACTGTATCTATGAGATAAAGGCTGAAGTGAGTCTGTTAGGGTGGAATCATCTGTGAGCTGAATTGCTCTCCTGTAGATAGCATCAAGATTTCTTAGCGTTTTTAGGTGCAGCAACCTGAATGTGAGCAGTATTCTAATGATGAGCAGATTTTGGATTTGTAAAGAGTTAGTAGGTGAGTGAAAAATGACTTCTTAAGCAGAAGAAAATGCTTTTTCATATGCTGAGGAAGCTATTGATGAATGATGTGTTTATGACAGGAGAGGCTGCAGGTAAATGTCAGTCCAGATAAAGAGATTTGAGTCTGTCTGCTGATTTGTGTATTACTAACAGTAAGAATAAGTGAGCTTTGATCCCCTTTGTGAGAGAAAAGGCAAAACTGCATTTTGTTTGCATTTGAAGGCGATTAGGCTCTTTTTTGTCCTGTTGGTGATAGTGTGGTGTGTTTAAATGCATGGGTTGAAGTGATCTTGAGGCTAGGTATGGTTCAGCACTGTATGGTTAGTCAAATGAGTAGGATGAATGGAGTGTATTGTCATCAAGAAAGCTGTGAATAGGATTAATGGTGATTAAGAGTAGGTCATTTATGTATATGAGAAAGGGGATAGATGATAGAACAGAGCCCTGAAGCATTTGATTGGTGGAATCCATGATTGGAGTGATGGCAACTGACTGGTAGTTAATGGTAGACTTTTGGGGGGGGGGGGGGTTTGCTGGATATATGCTTGCCTCTGTTGGGACAAGTGCCACTAAATACAGAAGATTGAAGAGATGATGCACGACAAGTATTAGCTCTGGAACACAATATTTCAGTACACTTGGAGAGAGATGCCATCCATACTAGATCAGTACTTTTTAGTATCTAAATTGTTTAGTATTTTTCTGATGTCTTTGTCAAAAAACCACAGTAGGCATATGGTCCTCATATTCTGGTATGTTAGGAGGGATTTGCCTTGTTCATATATGCAAAAGTAGGAGTTGAGGAAAAGATCGATACCAGTGAGTGCTGTAATAGCATGCCATCTGGATGAGAGAGAAGCAGAAATGCAAGTGTTCTGTCTGATAGCCTTAGCAAGGGATCAGAAGGAACACTGTCCATTTAGACAGTAGGCGAGTTTTCTGCTGTTGGCTTTTATGAAGTGAGAACTGCATTTGCTAATGGCAGGTTTGCATTTATTGCATACTTCAGCAAGTATAGGCTGAGTATAAAGTACGAAGCTACAGTTCTAGACAAGCAACCTGCAGAAAACGTTTTTTTTTTCTTTAGCTTCAGTATTACACTCACTTTTTTTGTTTAATCAGCTTGGAAAGTGTTTTGGGTAGAATGGGCAATGAAGGCCCTAATGCTAGTGAGGATAATTTTTGTGATGCACTCAATGCATGTGTTTGGGTCAGAAAAGCAGAAGCAATAGTCAGGTCATGGAAAGGAAGAATAGAAGTTCAGGGGGCTTTCTGTGAAAGAGGAGACTTGCACTAGATTGTGGACTGAGTTATCAAAAGGAGAGGTGGTCTCTATGGTATATCTGGAAGGAGAACTGCTTGAAAAGAAAGAGATCAAGGGTATTGAGAGAGTGTGAGGAATGTTATCAGGAACTCAGGTAGGCAGATGTACAATTTGTGCTAGGTCTTTGCTTATAGCCAGGGCTTGAAAAATTTGTTTTGGTTCACCAGTCAGAGCTTAGCCTGAGTGTGTGCTCTACCACGGTCTCCTGACATATCATAGTCATGTAATTTAATACTGGATCTAGTCAGTTTATAAACTTTTGGTAATGCTATGATGAATTTTTTACACTATAACTGCCAGTGATGAACAAATATATTAACTTATATGTTAGTGTGTTTATCAGCCTTTAACAAATTGAAGAACAAATTCCTGATTTTTATAAGTGATACAAAAACATTTATTTTATTTTTGCTATGTTTTCATGTCTAACACCTCTGTCTTAAATTACATTTATGCAAAATATCAAACAAATTTCTTTGGTTAAGCAAATCCATAGCAAGTCCTGTTTGTTTCTAATATTTATCCTGAAATATAAATAATCTGTTGTCTCTGGACAATGTTTGAGTAGCTTAATTGTCTATTGGAAACCAAGTAGTTTGTGAAAAAAAAAAAAAAAAAAAAAAAAAAACAGAAATGCCATATATTGATCATAACTGTTTTATAAGAGAATTTAAAGATGCCTCAGAAATGTTCCATATCCACACAATGAACAAAATCCAAGATTTAATCCCACAACAAGTATGGTCTGCACTCATCAAAAATCCAACAGCTACAAAGCTAAGGTATAACATTAGCATTGTGCTTGCACAAGGCTTTTTTTTTTTTGGTCACCCTGCTTATATGCACTAGTTTATTGAATTTCTTATAATGTCTGCCATGTGTAATTAATTTTTTCTACTTACACACACACCAACATACACACATCTTGTACCCCTGGTGATATCTGACTTATGAAACTTTTTGGGTTATATTGTTTATTTTAATAAATATATCTATATTTAGAAACATGTGATCTTCATGGCAGAAATTAAATGACAGATGCCATTATAAATGTTGAAAACATTAGTATCATAAAAACTCTTTTAAATAAAACCCTTAAATCTACACACAACTATGTTAGTGCATTTCTGAATTAGAGTGGCTCCAAAATGTTGTCAGATAGACAGTGACATAGGAAACAAACTCAAAAAAAAACATTCAGAAAAACATTTAAGTCAGAATCAGTATAAAGAAAATGGATAAATTTTTAATGGAACTTGAGTCATTATCACAGTTATTATACACACATATTCACAAGAATATAGTAATTTTATTACTGTAAATATTTCAACCAGAAACTAACTGGTCATCATCAGTGCATCAACATGATCACAAAGTGAAGCTACAACAAAGAATGTTAAACCTATTTACAGAGCTGAGCCACGTGCTGAATGCCACCTCATGGGTGGTTACAATAAATGAGATTACAATTAAGGCTTAAATTTAAAATTAAGTGATTTGAAATATAATTACATAAATGTATTAAAAAAATAAAATATTTTTTTAATTAAAATTAAAATGGGGAAAAACATTATTGCTTGCTATTTATGAGAATGAGACTCTCTCCCAAATCTTGGCAATAAAGAGACGATCATTATTTAAATTTGAGAGTGTAAAAGTGCTTCAGCACTCTCTTTAAATAACTGCCCATATCTAAACCAGCACTGAGTAAAAGGTGGTCAGTGTCTACTCCATGCTAAGCAAAGCCAGATTTTTCAGGTTTATTGTTAATATAAAATTTGTGTTCTTGTAGTCATTTTTCGACAGAATATCCTGTTTGTTCAAAGTAACAAATAGGATATTTATCTTTCATACGTGGTAAACAAGAGGAGATTTGTTGATAGGGGAAAAAAAGTAGGAACTAAATTATATCTTTTCAAGATCTTAGCAATCGTCTCAGAGATGCATGCAATATTATTATTATCATCTGAGATCTCTAGGGAGTCAAGGCCTCATCAAGGGAGGCTATAAATCACCTAAACCAGCTGTCATACCTTCCCTTAAATGCACTCACTACCACTGAAGGCAAACTATTCTACTCACTCACTGCTCTGTGAGAGATAAACCTTCCTCTTACCCCCCTTCTTGATTGTGAACAAACTTAACTTCCATGGATGCCTCCCACCTTTCATATAACAAAAAATTTCATCAGATGCTATCCTATAATACCCATTCAAAAGTTTATAGACCTCTGTCATATCACCCCTCTTTCTCCTGTTAACCAGAGTCTGTAATCCACATACTCACAGTCTGTCCTCGTAATCTAAATCCCATAATCCAGATATAATCTTTGTAACTCTTCTTTGCCCCTTTTCCACAGCTCCAGGTGTGGTCTTATCAAAGCTTTATAAAGAGGCAAAATGACTTCCTTATCCTCACATGTCAAGGTTTGCTTCAACATTGCAATTATCCTCTGAGTTGTATTTGCAACTTTTGCTATGTGACCTTTGAACTTCAAATTCTAATCCACAAATACACAAAGATCCCTTCCCTCCTCAATTTCTTGTAGCATAACCCTGCTGATATAATATGCCACTGGAAATCTAATCATGCAAAGGTATCTAACTTTACATTTACTAACATTAAACTGATAGCTATTTTCATTTGTCCAAATTTCCAGCCTATTCAAATAATTTTGTAAGTGCTGTATATCAGTAGCATTCCTGATTGTCCTGCCTATCTTCTCATCATTGGCAAACAATTGCACATCTGATGTTAGACCCTGCCTGATGTAATTAATGAATAGATTGAACAATAATGGCCCGAGGACTGAACCCTGAGGTACACCACTGATCACCTTAAATCTGGCAGATTCGCACCCATTGTATGCCACTTTTTGATATCTCTCTGTCAACCATCCCCTGATCCAAGTCAGTAGTTTATATTCCAATCCCATATTCTCCAGTTTATGCAACAGCCTTTCATGTGGTATCCTATCAAATGCGTTAAAAAAAATCCAACATTATCATAGTGTATCCATTCCCTTGAACCAACTCGGCTGTAACATTGTTATAAAATATGAGCAAGTTGTTAAACATGACTTTTCTTTAGTAAACCCATGCTGCTCCTTGCTGAGTATAGCTTGTTTGTCTACCCATTTCTGTATGCAAGTGCTTACCAACTTCTCTAAAATCTTCACCACCGCACCAGAGATACTGGTAGGTCAGTAGTTAGACACATCAGTTTTTTGCACCACCCTTGTACAATGGAACTAGCATACATTCCTTCCATTCCTGTGTATTATTCCTGAGCTGAGACTCAAGTTATACAAACATACAAAAGGCCTAGCCAATTCGGCTGAACATTCCTTTAGCAAACGGGCTGATATTTCATCTGTCCCTATTGACAAATTCTTATCCAGGTTATTCCACAGCTCTTCAACTTCATCTTCATGAACCTCTAACTCTTCATCCAATGTAGCAGTAGCACTGTGGACCATGTTACATACACCTTGTTGATATATCTTAATGAGATTGTTCACTCATTAATTGAACAATCTCGTTAGCTTCCAACACTCAAGTATCATCTATATTCAATAAAGTTATTCTTTCACATTCATTCTTTCTTTTGCTTGCAGCATAAAGATAAAATTCTTTTGGATTGCCTTTAGCTTGCATGGCTAATTTCTTTTCATACTCTGATTTAGCTTTCTGCCAATATATGGGATAGGGACTCACCATACAGGTTCAGGAATTTTGTCGATGGACCTGTAAGAGTCCACTTCATGCTAGTTTGCTCAGTATGGAGTGGACACTGACCATGATATCCTATGGTTCAATACTTATCTTTTACATCAGTGCAAGTTTAAGTTTGAGCAGTTGTGTAAAGAGAATGCTGAAGCACTTCCAAACTGCACAAATTCAAATAAGAATGACTGACTGACTCTCTCTCTATTGCCAAGATTTGGGAGAGCCTCATCCTCATAAATAGCAATCAGTAATGTTTCTTCCCTTTTTAATTTTACTTATTATTATTTACTGAACCTTGGCCACTTTAACAACCAACATAAATGAATAAATTTCACATTTGACCTTTTAAAGCAAAGTTCTCTTCCTTTTCTCAACATTTTGCTCACAGGCCTTCTGTTTATCAGAAACTACAAAATCTTTTGTAGCTGTTGCATTCAAACATTTGTGGAACAGGAAGATCTATTTTAATGAGACAAGAGGAACTCAAATGACAGCAGATATTTACACCAAGAAAAATCAAGTCTTAAGTCTTTCAGAACATGCTATACATTAACCACAGGAACGATTAGCATGAAACCCAACTGTTACACCATACAAAATTTTGGTGTGACAAAAAGAAAAAAAAAGTTTGAGAAAGTATATAAGACCATTATTAATTTTTCCTTGTGTATTAGGCTCAATGACCTGTCATAGCAAAGTAACTTGGCTTCTTTGAAACCTGTTTAATACTCTGCCGGGGTTTAATCCTATCTGCATAGTGTATCATAGCTTTCAATTGCATGTGTTCTTCTGGCCAGTTTGCCTGTTATTAATTTTTCTCAACCTTATTAAACATTACTCCAGGATTTCAAGAATTTGGTTAGCTGCTATCTGATCTCCTCCAACACTGTTTCATATATTGCTGGACTCCAACTGATATAATGGCTGCATGTTACGTGTTAAGTCTACAAACTGATGGTCTTAGCATGTTCTTTCTACCAGGTTCTCAATTTGCCAAGTTGTTCTTTATCATATAGTGCCTAATCTAGAACCTTAGATCTGAATATTCATGAACATGCTCATTTTTTTTTAAAGAGTAATATTGAACTCAGATCTTTTCTTTGTTAATTACCCCCCCCCCCCCTTCAAAAAAAAAAAAAAAAACTAGAAGGTAAGTGAAGTGACCTTATGATTGGTGAACAGAATTATCACCGTTTACCATTCACTTTGTTATAAGCTTGTGTTTCTATATATTCTGTATATATACTCCTAAAAATGGCTTCAATATAGAAGCTGAAATTTTTTTTTATGGGTAACCCATCCATGAGAGGTTAGTTAATCTATAGTACCATGGATGGGCAGTTATTTAATAATGGACAGAGTTTAATGATATATTTTTGTTAATAAATGTGTATTTATTAACTGTTATCTGGTTATTAAATTTGTAAGTCTTTTACAAAGACTTTGAATGCATTATATCACATAATTTGTTACTTTTTAATTAAAAAAAAGTAGAAACAGTTTGCACATGAAACATATGCCATTTAGTTTACTAATTGGCTGAAAAAATTTATTAAATTCAATAATGCATTTTTAAATTCAAATGGGGGGGGAAGAAGTTATATTAGTTAGACTATGAAACACGTAGTTCTAAACATGAAACTAGTCTTAAACACATTTCTCAGTAGTTACCTATACTCTCCAGGTATAAATATGAATTTGGGTAATTTGTTGTTACTGTTACTCCTTCCATCAGAGGCTGAAGCCTTTCTTTGGAAAGCAGATGATGATAAATTCTCAGAAAGTTCAGAATAAATAAATATCTTTCTATATATCACACCTTATTTCTTTAGGTGCTAGTGTGGAATATTTCATATTCCACACTAGCACCTAAAGTAATATGAAAATTCAACCATATTTAAGCATGCACAATATTTTAAAATATTTTACTTATTCTTGTTTTTTCTAAGTATATATGAGTTTGCCAGTTATTTCTAATACAGTAAATTTTCTTTTGTGATTGTGGATGATTAAATCATTGGAAATGCATAATTAAATTTATTATGTTAACTGTTGTGAATTCATGATCTTTCCTATGTTGTTGTCTTTAAAAAATGATTACTTGCTTTTAATATCTCTAAGGAGAATTGAGTAAGAAAGAAGTAACTTGCTAATCAAGTTTCTCAACTAGAAATGTTATCCCCCCCCCCAAAAAAAAATAAATAAGGACAAAAAAAAAACAGTTTATAGTTCTGCTGAATTTGAAACAAACATTACAACACTGATTGACTATCATCACATGCTCTATCCACTCTTCCTTTCAGTAAATTGCTGCTTCATTCTAAAATACTACAGACCAGTCATAAAGCTGTTGGTTCATACTTAAGTAGATACATAGCATTTTAAAGGAAAGCACTTAACTCACTGAGGACATGCACCTCTCTCTCTCTCTGTGTGTGTGTGTGTGTGTGTGTGTGTGTGTTACTAATTAGGTCAATATGAACTAGGATAAGTCACTTATTTTGTTACTTTGATAAGTCACTTATCAAACACAAATTTGTGATTTTGCTAAGTGTTTCAAAAACCATTTCAAATTTTGAAAAAAATTCATTCATTACGAAAATATACAACACAAAAATTTCATAATTTTCCTTCAACCAATGTATTATTTATGAATGTAAGTAATACTGTATCATTAATTATTTTTACTGCTATTATATAATGATAAATATATCAAAGAGATTCTTATTTTTCTTCCTCAGCCTTTTTCTCTCTGCTGCTAGTCAAATATCTCCCATATTCTCCATCCTATCCTATCTTGAGCTCTTTTTCTCCTCCCATATCTCTTTGGTCATCCTGTAGTTATTTTCCTCTAGAATAACATTCATATATTATCTTTATTCCATTTTTTACTTCTAATATGACCTACCCATTGCTACTTGAATCTTTTAATAACTATTACAATGTCTCGCACCCTGGTCTAGGCTCCAATTCGAGTGTAGCACCTGGAAATTTTGAATAATAATACTAGCCAGTGGCAGTTAAGTAATCTGAGAGATTTCTGTATATAAAGGAACTATTTTTTTATTAATATTATTCTATTTGATTCCTTTTACATATCTAGTAGTATTAGAAAGATAAAATCTTTCCACACCTAGAAAAAAAAAAAAGAAGTTATAAATCTTTAAAATTTATTACTTTCTTTCAGTGTAATTATGAGGGTGCCTGAAAAGTTCTCAGCCTAACAATGAAAAAATGAATTTATAATTTCAAAATTATTTTTATTTTTCAACATAATCTCCCTTAAGACTAATTCATTTATTCCAGCAATGCCCCAGCATCATTATCTCATCCCTATAGTGGTTCTCAGTAAGATCTGCAAAATACCCCTCTACAGCTGCAACCACCTCTTGATTCAAAGAAAAATGCTGACCAGCAAGGAAGAGTTTTAATTTTCGGAAGAGATAGAAGTCACAGGGAGCCAAATCTGGGGAATAGGGTGGATGTTCCAACAATTCATAGTGCAGATCCCTTAATTTTTCCATTGTCAAAAAACCTTTGTGGGCATGTGCATTGTCATGATGAAGGATGATTATTTTCTTCTGCAAACAGAGTCTTTTCTCACGAATATTTTCATCTAGTTTGGTTAAAAGATCGGAATAATATTCCCCAGTTATTGTTTTACCCTTTTCAAGATAATTAATAAACAAAATGCCTTTAGCATCCCAAAACACTGATGTCATGACCTTTCCTGCTGATGGAACCAGCTTTGTCTTCTTTGGCACTGAACAACCGGCTGATGACAGATGTGTACCTACTTAGAAAAAAAAAATAATAATCTTGCTGATAGTGTTGCCATCTATGGTCGAGGCCAAGAACTTTTCAGACCACCCTCATAAATGGTGAACATTGCTCGTTATATTAATTTACGAACTTGTCTACCATTTAAGGTAACTTTAAAATTTTAAGTTTTAACCTTTAATTAAAGTCATCTTCAGAATTGTGTGTGTGTTTGTACACACTATATTAAAGCAACTAGCACTGTACTCTTGTGAGCTACATCATGCTTAAAACTAATTAACCTGCCTAGCTTGATCTCTTGTGATAAAATAAATAAATAAGATAATCACATCAGCCAATCAGAAAATTCATATTTTTGACATTCAGTTATTAAACCTGTTTAGTTAATCTTGCCACCTTATATTAAGGTAATCATTCACATGCTACCCATGTTGATTTTTTGCATGACCCATAATTATGTGTTTTAACCTCAAATCCTAAAAAGAAAAGAAAGAAAAAAACTTTGTCCTCCTGCTGTTAATCTTTCTTTATTGAAGTTACCTTTTTTTTTTTTTTTCCCCTCTTTCACTTGAAGTAGCCAATAGTTGATAGGCTTTTCATTATTTTTGTTTCTAGAGATTACTGCTACTGTGGTTTGGTACTATTCAGTCTGAGGATGAGCATTATCTGCATACATGCATTGACCAAAACTTATTTTGAGACCAACATTCTTGTTTAAATTTAGTTGACTTTTGAAGGTTTCATATGCCTCTTTAAATTTTCTCATGTTCTTGTTTGATGTAATAGTAGTTTTCCAATCAGTCCTATGGTATCATAGCATGATTGGAAAGACCTGTTTTCCTATGGCAGATATCATTTTTGAGTTGTTTTTTTTTTATGTCTGCTGTGCATCCACCCTTAAGGAAAAAAATATATAACAAAAAGAAAATTGACAATGTGCTGAATAAAAAGATAATACACTAAAACCCCAACAATTTCAGTAGAGCTATATCTGTTATATTAAAGGTACGTCCAGAAAAATTAGAAATTTAGGAAAGTATACAACATTAAAACTGCCTTTAATCAGCCTATAAAACTAAAGCATTTATTCAGCACATCCAAGGATCTCTGACATCTAGAAGTACACTAGATTAAGTGTACATGTAACCATACCAGACATATAGTAGATATCAGAAAAGAACACAAAAACCATATCCATTTTATCCACTATGGAAAATGGGCCTTTCTGATCATGCTCTGGAGATGTACCATAGGATTGATTGGAAAGGCACAAAACTATTACATCAAACAAGAACATGATGCAAAAGAAAATTTAAAAAGCCATGCGTGACTTTTATAAAAACAACCAAATGTAAATTAATGATGGCATCAAAATTTCTTTGATTGTACATAACCCTGATAACAACACTCATCCTCAGATTGCCTCGAGTACCAAACAACAGTAACACTAATCTCTACAAACAAAAATAATGAAAATCCCATCAGTTATTTGCTACTTGAAAGTAAATAAAAAAGGTAATTTCAGTAAAGAAAGATCAACAAGAGAGCAAAGTTTATTCTTTATTTTAAGTACTCAAATGTGAATCAAGGAATTTAAAATGTATTAGTTTTCTTTTACTGTAAAGCATTTGTTTAAATCCTTTGTCTGGTAAATCATTAGAATATAACAGTGATCTATATTTAAGTTTTGTAGATCTTGAAAACACATACAACAAGGCACCAAGGAAAACTGTTCAAAATGCTACAATTATATGGTGTAAGTGGGACATTATATATGTCCCATTATATAATGGGAGACATTAGATACATAGATCCAAATTTAAGTTGTAAGGCAGCAGTTAGATTTGAAGCATGTACAAGAAGATGGTTTGATGTTAAATCAGGTGTGCAACAAGGATGCACATTATCTTCCATATAAATGATCCATATAAATTAAGAACTGTTGTTCTTAATTTATATGGATCACATTATGAAGAAAGTGGCATTAAACTGATATCAGAATTGGAGATATTAATCTCAGCTCTTTGTTTTACTTATTCTGTAAGTTCTTCATTCAAGATGCAGCTGTTTTCAATGTTCCTTTCTGTTTTTAACATCTTTGTCTTTTTATTCCTCATTTTCATTCCAAATTTATTACAGCAGTTATTCAGTTTAGTCAGGAAATCCTGCACACTTGCACTTGATTTATTTATGAGTATAACATCTCTTCATAAATCCAGTGTAAGTGTGCAGGATTTCCTGACTAAACTGAATAACTGCTGTAATAAATTTGGAATTAAAATTAGCAATATAAAGGCAAAGAGTGTGAAAATAGGAAGGAACACTGAAAGCATCAGCTACATCCTGAATGAAGAACCTATAGAACAAGTAAAACATTTCATCTGTTTAGGTACAATGTTTAGTGAAGACAGCAAATTAAATATGGAAATAGACAACAATTAGCTGTCAGGAAATTGCCTGAATAAATGTAAGAGGAATAAGAGAAAAATTAGTCAAATCACTAAACTAGCTGTATACACAATGTTCAAACCAATTTTAACCTATGGATCTAAGAGCTGGGTTATAAATAATACAGAATCATATTAAAAATGAGGATATTAGGAAGGAACATGATATGGTTATCATTCAGGAGTTTGTGAGCAGAGTTAACCTCAGATAGTATGGTCACTGAAACAGAATGGCAGAGGGAAATTTAGCAAAACAAATACTTTATTGTCAAAAAAAGATCCAGAGGGAAACCAAGATGTAGGTGAATTGATACAGTAAAAAGTGCCTTAGAAGACAGAAATATAAGATCTGACAATACAAGCATGTCCTGGTACTACGACACTAATTTCCAGATGTCAGTCATAGTGATTTTTTTTCCCCACTTGTAATGCATGTAATTGTTTCATAAAGTTTTTAAGTCGTCATATATATGCATAAATGGCTTAAATAAAGTATTTATTTACATCAGATATGCAAAGAAAAAAAGTTATTCTGAATTGCTTGGCTTAAGGAAACACTCCAAACAATTTGGTTGTCAGTCTCCATCATTAAAAGTTTTTCTATTTCAGTAACGAGATTGTCACATTTACAGATAACTGTAGTATTAACAGATGTACCACTTTTCATAAGAACTTTTTGTGTTTTAACTGTAATGCAAGGTAAGTTTAGCTTGCAGCCTATCTCTGTGCTTGATATACGAGTACCATTGTCACTAAATTTAATCATTTCAATATCTGATGTAATTGATTTACACATCTTTTTGTTTTCACTGGAAGCAACAGTATCCTTATGTTGAATTTTATCTGCCATTATTAAAACAAAATAATAGTAATAAACAGTTAATAATTCATAGTGAAACACCAGAACATGAGAGAGAGAGAGATGTAACAAGCAGTGATGTTGTAAACAAATAGTTCACAACAGCTGTGCAACACTTGATTCACAGGAGCATCATGTCACTAAAACCATCGCATGAGCGAATGTACTGTCATATGAGTGGTTCATCATAAGGTGCAGTGCCGTGAGGCATAATATTATGGTATTGGAGTTCTGACAGATTAATTTGGAGCAAATTGTTGTCTATTTCCTAACAACTTGCTAATGTTGTTAGGAAGTGTAATGTTATATCAGTAATGATATAAATTTTACATGTATACTTCCTTAGGGTACATATCAGGAATTTGATGATGTCTGGTAACAAGTTGCATTACTGATAAACTATTCCTGCAATCCCTATGTGTTGACAAACTCATAGGGACTGCAAAAAATTCATTGGTGTTGTATTGACCATCTCTTTCTAAACTAGTTTTAAATACCATAGTTTGTCTTCAGACAACTATTCCTATATGTCATCTTCTGATAGTGAAGTGAAGCAGTTAAACAAACATTACAGAATTAAAGAAAATTCTGCAAAGTATATACACTTTTGTGGTATTAATTGTTTTTTTTTTTTTCCCTCCAGATAACCATCCAGGTACTAGTTCCCAGTCTTCTCCAATGTTTGCTATGTCTGGAGATGGTAAAGATGATGTTAACATTCCAATGGTGTTCCTTTTTTCTGATGATGGAGGAATGCTTTTGAATGCTTTTCGTCAGCATCCTGACTTGGTTGTGTCTATAGCTGATGCTGCCACATTAACAGGTATCATTAAAACAGTTAACATATAAAACATCTTGATCAGTACAGTAAAATGAGAAGCCATCTTACATAACAAATTTTTCTTCTATATAGATAATTTCAATTTATTTTGTCATACAGGTAATTCAGGTTTGTTTGGCATTTTTCCTAGGTCTTCCTAACAAAGATGTCTACATGCTGTAAAATTTATACATATATAGATCCCATATTCAAGAGGTAGAACCTCTAAGGACATCAATATGCAAGTTGACATACTTAGAAAATTAAACATAGAAACTTACACTTTTTTGTAAAATAAATTTATTAGCTGTAAAATTTCTGCTTATGCATAATAGGCATCCTCATTACATTGATAATGGAACACAATATAAAATTACAATTAAAGAATCAATTTCAGAAAGCGCCACTCTAGCATTGATAGGACAACAAATGGTCACAAAAATTCTCAGTTATTTAAAAAAATTACAATAATATAATTATCAGGAATTTGCATAAAAATGATGTAATAATATTTCCCATAAAGGAGATAATCAAAGACCATCAGATCTGTTTAAGTTACATTGGTGTAGAAAGGTCTCACAACTCTCTCTTTATATAAGCACCCTATAAGAAATCTACTTCTATGTAAAAGTTTAGTTTTCTGCCACCAAACTCTACAGTTAGTTGAGATGGCATGTTCTGGTAGGCCTTAAAATATATAAAAAAACTAGTTGGTTTTTTTTTTTGTTTGTTTTTTTTCCTCTTCTAAAGTAAGCTGAATTCTCAATTTATTTTTGAAACGAATAGTTTTAAATTTGATGTTGAACCTTTCGATATTGCAAATATATCATCTATATATATGTGCCATACTGTAGGTTTAGGAGAAATGTCTTCAAGAAGGCTAATAATTCCTTCTTCAAGAAGAAAAATAGCCTTCAAGGTAATTTGCAAGGGTAGGAGAGATAGGATTACCCATGGTTGTTCCTTCAACTTGTTGGTTTATCTTATACACTGAAATACCAGATTGGATTACAGAGTCAAACAGTGATTATATCAGGAGAAAAATCTTGTTTAAGTAAATTAATAGTATCTGCCAAAAGAATGTTTGTGAAAAGAGATATTATATTAAGACTAAATAAAATATCTGAAGGTTTTAAATCTAGATTACAAACTTTTGTTTTAAAATCTAGGGAGTTCTTGATATGAGAAGTAGATTTTTCAGTCAGTGAAGATAATAATGTAGACAAGTATTTTGAAACTTTATGTGGTACAGTTGATATTGTTAAATTGTGAATGAAACTACGTTGTGTAATTTATTTTTTTTCATTCAAATTTAACGTTGCTTATTATGTATTAATCATGATTTGTATAAAAATTATTTATTAGTTCTTAATTTAGGATTACTATTTAAATATTTATTCTAAATTTAACCTACTATTAATTTGTTAAGTAATAATATGTGCAGAATTTATAATAACTAAAATATATATATGATGTAACGAAAAGTATTAGTATAATTAATTCTATACGTAATGAAAAAGCTGATTAAGTAGCTTAAATATTCTGTTTATTCTTATTTGTGAAAATGTAACGTTATGTAATCACTCATGTAGTTGTAGAGCATTGTATTACATTAGCGAAATGTTTGCGTTCATTTGTTGTCATGGAGACGCATGAAATAAACAAGCACGAGAGGAATAGAGCGTGACCTTCGGACTGAAAGGAGAGGAAAGATATTATATAAGAGAGAAGATTTTGAATAAGAGAGAGAGGGAGTTTTTGCGGAGCGGGAAGGAAGGTAGGATACAAGCAAAAGAAGTGGAAGAAAATTATAAGTTCTCTAGGGCAGAAATTCATGAGAATAGTGTTTAGAAATGAGCCAAAACATAGTGAATCATATACTTAGCTGCAAGTGAAGTCAGCTGTGTTGTACAGGAAAATTAATGTCGTATCCGGATAAATAAAGAACTGGACATTCAATGAAAAATTCTGATTAGTTCCAGTTAGTCTAGGATTACGTCTTAATTCTATGTTGCCCTGAGAAGAATTATATTGAAATTAACTAGTTTCAGAAAAGTAAACAAGGAAAGATATCAGTGCCTTATTGATGTGTTTTTTTTTTTTGAGTAGTGAAGCGCAATTAACAGTAGTTCAGTTAGATCGTTGGAGAATTTTATTATATGTTCTGCTAACGTAAATAAGTTAATTCATAAGTGTGCTCACAATTAATTGATGTATTGAAGATTCTATCTGGTAAGAGTAGTCATACTTGTTTGTTTGTTCTAACATTAACATGTCTTCGAAGTTCAAAGTCCGGAATAAGATTGCATGGAATATTGTCTACCTTGATTAGTGCTTCCTATGAATTTTAAACATTAAGTACAGCTGATAGATATGTGGAGACTGATTAAATAAGAAGTTTAGTTTTATTAACTTGAGTTAAGAAAGCTTGTGATTTTGAAACTGTGAATTGTATGTGAAAGTTAGAACATTGAATTGGCATGAGTGACTTAGCAAGATGTATTAAGTTGATTGTATTGTTTCATTTTAAAGCAGAATTCTTGTATTTGTTATATATATATCATATATTAAATGTTTTATTTTGTTAATCTAAATATTGTGTTTGCCTGAATTCCTTTTTATTGCACCGTTCATAAATATTCGAATCTTGCAGGAACCCCAAGTGGAATAGTAAATAATTCGGCCTAAATAAGTGAGGAGACTGCTAACTTAATTAAGAATTGATCCTACTATTTTATATAGACTAATCTAAAAAAATAGGGTGGCACAGTATAATTATAAATTTCCCTACTTTTGGATCGGTGATCAATTTGCAATTAGTTGTTATATTGATAAGAGTGACTTGAACCAAGATGGCGGATTTAGAACATAAAATGAAAATAGAACGTCACGACAATATAATCTACTAGTGGTCTAAATGGAATACCTGGTTTATGAATTTTGGGAAAGCCATATAATCTAGGCAAATGAGCATGAAAAATTTGTAGTTTTTTCCCTTGAATTCTTCTTCTCAACTAGAAATATTATCAATTAGTTTAATTGACTTGACTTGGCTAGAAGTCAAATCATATGTGAGGGACAGTAAGTAGGGAAATCATATAGCATTAAGAAAACCTTTCTAAAATATTCTTTATCATGTATGACTACTGTTTTGCCTTTGCCAATTATACTAATAAGTTGAAGGAACAGTCATGAGTAGTCCTATCTCTCCTACCCTTAAAAATGCCTACATGGAGCATTTTGAAGATAGTCTCCTTAAATATGTTTTTCCTAAACATGTATGGTACAGATATGTAGATGATGTATCTGATCAAGAACCTTCCCATTTGCAATCTGGAAAGGTTCTTCATCAGATTTAAAACTATTCGTTTCAAAAATAAATGATTCATCTGAGAATTCAGTTTGCTTTAAAAGAAGGGAAAAAACAATCATTTAGCCTTTTTAGATATTTTAATTCATTGTTAACCAGATGGTAGTTTACAATTGGTTTCTACTCCCATTTTTTAAAAAGAAACTCATACTTATTGTTACATCCATGCTAATTCTCATCATCATCCTAATCAAAAGATTGGAACTATCAAACCCTTGTTACATAATGCTGCTCATAATATTTGTTCAACTTGAAGACCTTTTACAAGAATTGAATTATATCAAATCCTTTTATATAAAATGGTTTTAATGAATCTTTTATTAAGAAAGCCTTGTACTTGAGATTTAGACAACCAGTCTCTAAATCTGAAAATATCAGTTGGATTCTAGAGTCCTAAAACCTTTTAATGTTATAGTATTCTTTCATCTGGTCAGGAAGATTTATATCTTCTCTTCTTCACCTGAAGACCAGCTTTTTCCACTCAACCTTCCAGGTGTCTACCAGATCCCATGCTCCTGTGGTTTGTCTTAACTTTGGCTAGTCTAGCATATCCACCACCATGAACCGGAACAGTCTGGCCTAGCAGAGCATGCTATCTTGAATAAACATAAAGTGCTTATATAAAGAGTTGTGAGACCTCTCTACAGTGACCTAACTAACAGATCCAATGACCTTCAGTTATCCCCTTTTGTGGGGTGTATTATTGCATCATTTTCATGCAAATTTCTGATTATTATATTATTGTAATTTTTTTAAAATAATTGAAATTTTACTGATCGTTTGTTCTATTAATGTTATAGTGGTACTTTTTGATATTGATTATTTAATTGTAGTTTTATGTTGTGTTCCATTATCAATGTACTGAGGATGCCTATGATATGTAGGTGAAAATTTTACAGGTAATAAATTTATTTCATGTCTGTTTAAGTTTCTGTGTTTAATATTTCTAAGCATATCAATGTTGTGAAGAATTGCAGCTGGTAATTGTTTGGAAATAATGTTTAGTCAGCAGAATATAACTATTACATTTCCCAAAATATTTGGAAATGTTATGGTGGATGGCTCCTTCTTGAAGAGGAGTGAGCCACCACCATGATGTGCAGTGAATGACCATAGAAAAAGCTGGCTACACAGTTTCAAATGGTGGTAGGTAGACTAAGATTGCAATTTGTTTAGCAGACCTTGATGCCAGATGCAGTCAGAAACTCTGGAAATGCCAAGAGCAGTGGCATTTTTCTCTTAACCTTTCCCTGGCACATGGTTGATATTGACTAAGATGTCAGTTATGGATCATAGTTGGTGAAATCCATACTGGTGGCTGCTGATTAACTGGGACCTGTGGTGATAAAGTTGACAATTGATTTTAGAGAGGATTGAAGTGATGGAAGTCAGTTATTTGAAGCCATTTGATTGAAGTTAGTTGTTTGAGAGTAGACTTGGTAGACTTTTATCTCCTTTTTTTTTTTTTTTTTTGGTGGGTGACCCCTTAATGTGAGGCTCTTGTTTATGGTAGAGGAGACTTCCAGTGATGGTTTTCATTCTTATTCTTTTTATATGCTTCTCTTCCATATTTGTTATTGTACTGCTCCTGAGTCTTTTATACTAATCTATCTTCCAGACCAACATCTGAGCTCCAACACCTTGCTTCCATGTGTACTACACAATGAAAGCCATGGACATCTGGAAAAGAGGATCCTGGTAGTCTCATTACTACTTTATCCCCCATTTCAGTGAAGCAAATAGTGTAGCCAGGATTAATCAGCTAGCCATGGACTTGCTGCAAAGGTCAGTGATGTTGTAGTAAGTTTCCTTCCACATGGTCCAAGGACAGGGCCCAAGACTTGCTGCACTGATGTT
Source organism: Typopeltis vanoorti (assembly GCF_054136105.1). Classification (NCBI taxonomy): domain Eukaryota; kingdom Metazoa; phylum Arthropoda; class Arachnida; order Uropygi; family Thelyphonidae; genus Typopeltis; species Typopeltis vanoorti. The sequence goes on along the minus strand of NC_143556.1, from coordinate 72,148,075 downwards.
ATGGCATCCAGGGTAGCCCTGGCATTCCGTTCCCAAGTGCAATCATTGCTTGCCAGAAGGTATATGGCTCTGTGGTGGGTGGGGAAATGTAGTACTGAAACAAACTCCCTTTGAGTATGAATAATTTTTTACCTTATATTTTATCAGGGACCTTCAACAAGCTCCAACCATGTTCAGAAACCATTTCAACACCAATAGAGAACCAAAGGAAACAGAAAACATTAGAAGCAGCATCAAATCTACCACTTTTCCTAATCTTGCATTCAACAGATGAAAGTCTACTCAAGAAAATGTTGCTCTTCTTCATTCAGAGCTGTTTGCAAGGGCTGGCATGATCTCTAAAATCAGTCAAGCAACTCTGTTCAGGAAATATTCTTATAGAAACAACAAAACACTAACACAATCAGAGCAATTCTTTGCAAAACATCTATTGGAGGAATACTAATTACGGTCACCACCACCAGACCTCATACTTTTCTAGAGGAGTAATATTGGAGTGGGACCTCCTCATTGTTCCTGATGAGATCTGCTCTGAATTGAAGGACCAAGGAGTGACATCCATAAGATGGATCGTCATATATATTATATATATAGGGATGAGTAATTAATTCCTAACAGAAATATCATCCTTACATTCAACACACCTAAACCACCAACATCTGTCAAAGCTAGTTCTCAACTGCCCAAATCCTTTGCACTGTTTAAATGTCACAAGTGTGATCATTCACAGACTGTCTATCCATCTATGCCTGATGTGGCAGTAAAGATAATAAGAACAAAGGCTGTAAGTGCAAAACACTGAAATGTCCCAGTTGTGAGAGAGAGAGAGATGCCCAGCTTACTCCCAAGCTTGTCAAAGTTGGAAGGATGAAAAGGAGGTTAAAATAACAAAAAATTAAGACTGGGCAGGGTACCCTCTGTCAGGAGGCAAAGAGGCATTTACCACAAAAGTAGCCACACACACACACATCTGGTAAACCTTATGCTGAGAAGTCAACTTGTTAAAAAAAAAAAAAAAAAAAAAAAAGGTGTCAGTCTTAATCCATATGTTGGGCTCACTTTCTCACAATGACAACATCTCTGAATGATATAATACTTGCTGCTTGGCAACTCCTATAGGTAAATATGACCTCTCCTATTGCTTCTGCCATAGTATCGCCACGTTTGGGTCTGCCTCCCACTGACGAGACCTCAATAAAGGTTGAAGCCGGTCTGGGTAGTGGCCCTTCCCTTAATGCATAGCAGTATCCATGTCCGCAAGGAGATGTACTTTGCATTATGGGAGATACTGAGACAAGGAGTGATGAGAGCTTGGTCCACCTTTGCTCGGAGTTGCCTGGTGTTGCACTACCTTACCTCAGTCCTGAAGATATTTTCGGGTGCAAACTTTGTTTGCTTACACTTGGATAAAGGATTAAACTAAATTTATTAATATATTATATATTGAGTGAGCCCATATGAAAATTGATGTGCTCACTCCTGATGACCTGCTACATGACCATTGACTAGTAAAAAAAAAAATAATGGAACGTGTACTTCAGAGAATCAAGGACATGGCTCCAGACCCATCAGTGGATGGAATGGATATCTCTGTTCCCTCACAAGATGATAAAATGATTAATATAACTGGTTCCCTAGAGGAGCAGTGCTTCCCAAACTTATGGATGTAAAGGCCCCCTTGGAAAAATTAAAATATTTCACAGTCCCCCTCGAAAAAAAATTCACAATACAGACATATATTATAATATTTATTGTATTTATATTCATGGCATACTTAGTCTTAAAACATTTTAAATTTGTTTTTAAAAGGAAGTACTGCCCTAGAGGGAGGCCAGTTTGATGACATCTTGGATATTTGTCCCAAGGAAAAAGAAATGGACACTGGATGTCCATTTTTCCAAAATGAAAAAATCCAAGGTGAATGAAAAACAAGGACTCACAGCATTTGGAAGCCAGACAGTGCCTCCAGTAATAAATAATGAAAACATTTCTACAGTAGAATTATTGTGGCTTCTATCAAAACATCAGTGACTTGAAGGTGTTCTTGCAGAGGTATAAACCAATGTCTTTTGCCTATAAGAACATACCTGATGGCTATATTTCATAAAGCTGGATATCACTGGGTTTCACTAGGACAGGTTGAAGAATGGCCATGCCATCAAAGGAGTCAGCATTCTTATGGGCAACTCTACCCTCTTCCAGCAAGTCTCACTTAATACAAAGTAGAGGCATTTGCCATCCCACTCTCAGTCATATCTCTTATAACAATATGCTGCATCTACCTACCTCTTGCTACTGATCTCACTCAGGATGACTTTGATGATGTTATATTGCAATTACTATCCTATTTCCTTTTAATGGGGGATTTAAATGAACACAGCACATTCCGAGAGGTAGTTCCCATGGAAGATTTGTGGAGCATATGCTCAATAATTTCTCTCTCTTGAACATAGTAAACACCTTCTTCCACACATATAGAAAGGCTTAGGTGTTATTAATTCATAATGCTTTAAAATATAAGGAACACCAAGGGAGATAAAAAAACAATTTATTAAACTCACTGATATTTGCTGGTTTTCTAAACAGCATCATTCCCAGGGAAGAGTTGTGGAGCATATGCTCGACAACAATCTCTTCTCTGGAATATAGTAAACACCTTTTCCATGCATATAGAAAGGCTTAGGTGTCAATGATGATTCATAATAATGCTTTATGGTATAAACAACACCATCTGGTCACAATTATAACTGATAGACACAAAGCACTAAACTATATAATTGAGGGGAAAAAATTTAAATTATAACTGACAACAGAACTAATGTCCTTATATGGTGCCTTCTATGGGTTGGATAACCATAAAGTTAATTTAGAGAAGTCAGGCTATTAGCTCTTAAAATGATAGTCTTCCAGATCTTTGATAAATTAACCAAACCACACTTGTTGAGGTTGGGAGAGTGCTTCATAGCTGATGATGATTCTAAAAATATTTTTTTCTGATGTACCCTTATAACATATGGGATGGGAATGGTTTGGCTGTGATCCTGTGTGTTGGGTGATGGAAGTGCATGCAATATTGTAGCTATTGGCTGAAAATGTATTGCAAAGTTCTCTGAGCTCAATTTCAAGGGCTGTGTCATTTGAACAAATAGTCTTGACTCTGTGAGCAAGTGTTTTGAGGATGCCATATTATTGGGAAGGATGGTGGTGTGATTGTTTATATAAAAAGTTTATATAAAAAGGAGAGACAATTTTTACTTTCTTTTTCTATGGTGATGTTTATTTTAGAGTGCTGGCTGTTAAGATGCACCAAAAATGTATTTAATGTGTCTGGACCATGAGGCCAACCAACAAATACATCAACATGATGCAGCCAAACTATTATATAAGGATATAAGTGTAGCTGTGTTGAGCAGTGCATGGTTTTCAAGATGTTCCATATAGAAGTTAACTAGAGTGGTGGGGGGGGGGGGGGGCACATAGCAATCCCATCCAGCTGTTTGTATATTTTTCCTTTCCATAGGAAATAACCTGCATACATGGTGGTGAGTGTGAATAATTCAGTGATATCAGAAGGGAAATGTGGTTTAATGAGGTTAAGGGTCTCTGTCAGAGGTACGTTAGTGAATAGTGAAGTAATATCGAAACTGACCATGATATCAGAATCTGTCAGTTACATTTTTTATTATGTTTTAAAGTGCCGAGTTTTTAATAGATGAGGGAGAGTTGCCTGTAAGGGAGGAAAGTGATTTGGATAAATGATTTGTAGGTGGGGCTGTTTATGCTGTTGACTATAGGAAGGTGGGGAGGGGGTATCAGGTTTGTGAATCTTAGGGGCCCCCATATATACCAGATGGTTTGACATAAGATTTGAGTTTTTTGGTAATTTCTTTGGGCCAAGATGTAAATTTTTTTTAATAAGTTATACACTTTTTGGAGTTGGGGGGGGGGGGAATTTTGTAGGTTTCTAGTCTGTGATCTGATAAGTCGAGGAGTCTTAAGAAAATTCATTTTTCTGTTGTAATCTGCTTGGTTCAAAATAACAATAGCTTTTCCCTTCTCAGCTTTAGTTACAATAATTTGCTTATTCCTATACAACTTTTTAAGTTGTTGAAAGATTTTTCACTTGGTTATACTATAAATTAAAGATACCAAGAAATTATATTTTGGTTTCATCTTTTATCCAAATGTAATCTATCTCTAATCCAGAGTATTTTAGTAATAAGGTGTGATGTGACACCTTTTGACTACTTGTATATGGAAACATTACTTTGGCATTACTTCAACTTTGGTATCACTTTTGGGTCTGGCTCCCACTGATGAGACCTCAATAAAGGTCGAAACGGGTCTTGGTGGACCTTCCCATAATGCATAGTTATACTTGTCCATAAGGATATGTGCTTTGCATTATAGGATACTGAGGCAATTGATGTGAAGTTACTTCATGTGCAAACTTTGTTTGCTTATTCTTTGATAAAGGATGAAACCAAGAATATAATTTCTTGGCATCTTTAATGTTTTAAGTGGTGATATTTCTTTAGGTTGAATATTATTCTTGGGAGATTTGGATTTCATTAGAATACTAGCTACATCCAAATGAATATTATTGTCCAGTGTGGATATAAGATTATAGATACCACATTCTACACTAGTCATAATTTTCAGAAATTAATACTTTTTTGGGCACTATGGCAAAGTTATGCCCACAACTAAGTGCATTGACTGTGGCTTCTGACAGTGTCTGCAGCAATAGATTCATCATTATGCGTTTTTGTCGTAGATGTAGTTGGGAACAGCTTTGCTGTTGAAGAGCACTCAGCACAGCCAAATTTAAATGTGTTAAACCAATAGTTGGCTGCTCTATGTTGATGTCTTTGTTGTTTGGCCTCATGGTACACAGATACATTTTTGGTTCATCTTAACAGCCAACACCCTAAAATAAGTGTCACCATAATAAATAATAAATGTTACCATAAAAAAAATAAAAGTAACAGTCGTCTCTCCTTTTTTTATATAAACTAGTGGCATGAGTTCCTAATGGCTCATTATCCTTCATGTAGAAAGGTATTTGCATAAACAATCACACCATCATCCCTCCCAATAATATGGCATTCTCAAAACATTTGCTTAGAGCCAAGACTATTTGTTCAAATGACACAGTCCTTGAAATTGAGCTCAGGGAACTTTGCAACACTTTTTTAGCCAATGACTACACTCCGTATAAAACAGATAAAATATTGCATGCAACCCCCCCCCCCCCCCCCATCCTTCTATAACTAACACACAGGATCACAGCCAAACATATTCCCATCTAATATGTTAAGGATACATCAGAAAATATAGTCAAAGTTCTCTGCAAATAATATCTCCATGCCACTTTCAAACCTTTTATTCAGCTAGCTAATTTCATACATTCTCCTAAAGATCATTTGCATCCTCTTGAACATCCTAGAGTATATAAAGTTCCTTGTGCCTGCAGTTTGGCCTACTTTGGACAGACTGGTAGATTAGTTAACATCTCCCTTGAAGAACACAAAATTTACATTCATGATCTGTACGGCAAGTTGGGATTAACAGATCATGCTCTGGATACCCCTTCACATAGGATCAGATGGAGGAAAACGTATTTATTACTTAGAAGTCGTTATTGGTCTTAGAGACTATTTTTAGAATCAGTATCGGCTATAAAGCACTCTACCAACCTCAGCAAGTATAATTGGATTAATTTACCAAAGCTCTGGGAGACTTCTTGTTTTTAATAACTTTAATGCATGTAAACACAAGAATAGTTTAATGATAAAGAGACCATCATCAATGAATTCTAGTGAATCTGTTTCAAACAAAAAAAACTAATGAGATTTGAATATGAAACTTCACACCATTGCACAAACTGAAAAAAAAAAAAAAATGAAGAGTGGCTGATATTGCATGCCAGTTTAATATGTCCTGATCAGTCATTAAAGCTATTTTATCAATCAGGGCAAATACTGTGAAATTGCAAAGCCATGCACAAGGTCTCATAAAAGTAGTTAAACCAAAAGAGGTAATTTTACTTTTTTTAAAAAAGAAACTGCTGAGGTGGTGATCAGAGCGAGGGAGAGATCTAAAAAGATTTAGGTTTTTGGCAGAAGTGATTTGTGCAAATGCCTGGACCATATTTTCTAATCTGAAAAAGATCAAAGTTGCACATTCAGATTTAAAATAAGTTAGATTTTTGTTAATTTTTTTTTATCTTTTTTTATTTAAATTTAATTTACAGTTTCAGTTATTTGTTTTGTAATTTACAGTTTATTTTAATTAATTCTTTCTTGAAAAAGGTCATGAAAGAATTTTTTTTATGTATTGTTTATTGGGGCATGATCTGTGTACTATATCACTACAATAGCATAATAATTACAACATAGTTTTTCCCTTATAATTTTATTGGAGGAAAAAAAAAAAACAACTGATATATATGTATATATACACTCTGCTAATTCATGGTTGTGAAATTTACTTACCACAATGTTTTTAATTTCATTTAATAATTGCTGTAAATCCCACTGCATTTCCAGTTTTACTGATTACCTAAATGTTAGGAAACTTCTCAGTGATATTACAATGTTTGTTAGTTGCAATCTTACCCAATTAGTCAGGATTCAATGCTGAAACATGTTCAATGTCTATGACTAACAACATCTCATTTTAAGGTGATCAGAATAGTAAGAACCTCCCACACACACACACACACACACACACACACACATATCTGGACTATGAAGATTGAGCCAAGCTATATGATATCCAGAAGTACAAGTATTGCGAAATATCTCCCTAACAGTATGCAATATGAAAGTTCTTGCAGATTAGCTCTGTTTGGCCTGTGTTAAATCTCAATGTGTTATAGATACATGAGCACCATTAAAAATATGCTTTTTACAATAGATTTAGGAAAGAGTTCCCTCACCCCCAATTAAATATGCTAATTATCATATCTTTTTCTTTTACTTTGAACAACTACCCCTAACAATGAGTATTTTTCTCTTTCTCTAACTGAACATTTTTCTTCTTCTCTATATACATATCTCAGCTATTTACAAGTAAATTCTGTGCTACATTCTCCAAAAGTTCAGCATCACACCAATTAAAAGCTTAGTAGCAAAGTGTAGTTCAAAAGCCAGGATATAGAACTTACAAGCATATAATAAATTTAGTTTAATCCTTTATCCAAGTGTGTGCAAACAAAGTTTGCGCCTGAAAGTATCTTCAGGACTGGGGTAAAGTGGTACAACACCGGGCAACTCCTTACAAAGGTGGAGCAAGCTACCAACACTCCTATCTCAGTATCTCCCATAATGCAAAACACATTCCTTGCAGATATGTATAATGTTATGCATTAAGGGAAGGGCCACTACCCAGACTAGTTTCGACCTTTATTGAGGTCTCTTCAGTGGGAGCCAGGCCCAAGTGGAGATACCAAGGCAGAAGCATTAGCAAGGTCATCTCCTCCTATAGGAGCTGCCAAACGGTGTGCCACCTTATTATTAAATTACTCTGGATTTAGAGAAAGATGTTAAAAGTTTATTTTTCACAGTGGTACAACGGTGTTGTACCACTGTGAAAAACCCAGTCCTGAAGATACTTTCAGGCACAAACTTTGTTTGCACACACTTGGATAAAGGATTAAACTAAATTTATTATAGTCTAACCAAGTGAAAAATAAACTTTTAACTTACAAGCATGGTTAGCAGAATGACATTACAGATGTTTCCAGTTTAATAGAACCCAAAAACTTAGGTAAAATGAGGAGTTATTCAACAAAAATGTGTTTGGTATACAGTAAACTTCATTACTTTATCTTTCTGAGAGGAAAATTACAATTTTCATTAATTAGCATCTCATTTCAAGAGAAATGAGATGCTAGTTAGTTGCTAATATAATTAACAGTATATAAATAATAAAATACAAATAATTTATCTATTTTGCTTTAATATGTTACATGATTTATTAATAGTAAAGCATCACAGCTCTGATTTTGTTCATAGTAAAACTGAATAGTTTTCATTAGAAATTTAGCAGGCATTACAATTATTCATTTGTTCTTAATTTTATTAACTATGGAAAGTGTGCAAAATATGTCTGAAGTTAGATATTTTTATACTAGACTAATAGAATCCTCACAGAAGAGTAGGAGTACATATAAGAAACTGGTTGATATATCAGAAACCAGCAATATTTGTTTCATACAATTAAAAGAATTTATAAATTATAGTATGCAATACCACAGTCTGTTATGTCTATCAGATGTATGTGCATTAGGTTTAGCAGTTTTTCACGAAGATAAACTCAAGTTGTCAAGAGAGAAAACTATTTCATTTAAAACCAGCTATCCTTGCTCTGTCTGAAAAGGCCTAATAAAAATCCTTTTTACAGAAGAAATCTCTTTCTGAGACATTTTACCAGTTAATTTCCAGGATTAACTGGTATCTTTTGTTAAGATGTTGTTTACAGGCACAAGTCTTAAAATGTATATTATATCCCTTAATCGATGCCACACAGATTATATAGATTATTAAATCTATTTCAGAGCTGGGTATAGAATATAGTCAGATCTGAAAAACTTAACCAGGTTGATAACCAAAGGAACAGAACCCTTAGTAACACTTGTTTTGAAATTATTGTTGTCTTCATTTTCTTTCTCTCTTCTTTATGAATGAGGTTGTACTTAAATGTACAAAGCAAGGCAATATTCCACAAATGTGAAATAGAATATAAACCATTATACTTGACATGCAATCCAGTTTTGACATACATATGCATAATCATTATGTGTGAATGAGAGAGAGAGAGAGAGAGTTTAGGCTAATATCAACCTGTGGGTAATCTGTATTTTATCAAGTAGCTCGGTCAGTGATGCCATCTGTGTGTGTGTGTGTGTGTGTGTGTGAGAGAGAGAGAGAGAGAGAGAGACAAATGAAATGTATTTTTAGAATAGTAAATATATTGCTCATTTGCATAGCTACAACAATGCATACACATATAATAACTTTTATTAGTATTTGTTATACATATTTATGTATCTAATATCTCTCTTCTCTTTTACTTTCTTTCTAAATAAAGCGTTTTCTTTTGTTTTCCAGGACAAACTTCTGATTCTTCTGAGAAAAATAATGCATTTATTCATGAGGCTGAAAATGCATCTGAGACAAATAATTCCCAATCTACTAATATTCCAAGTGCACACGTGGCCCCAAAGTTTACTGATGAACATGATTATGCCACAGCTCAAAAAAGAGTTTATCAGTTGCTGAGTAAGTTGCATAATTTACAGCAAATAAAAGTGGATCTTGATCAGTTACTAGCACTAACTGAAGAATTTGGTGATGGCTCCAAGCATCTTTCAAGCAGTGAAAAACGCCTGTATAAAACTGTTGCTAGAGAAACAGAATTTCAGACTGCCCTTGAGAGGTTGATAAAAAAGGAAAAAATCCTTGAAATTGATCAAGATGTTGAAATTCTTTTATCCCGATTACGTGAACTAATTCAATTATCACCACCAAATTCTAAATCCATGATTTTTTCTCATACAAAGGCATCAACAGAAGCATCATTCCATTCTCACCTATTATCTACATCTACTCCAAATCCACTTGTTAACATTCCTGCCTTTCAAAATATGCTTAAAAACTATAGATTTTGTTCCATCCATAGTGTAAATTATGTATTAAAAGGTGAAGAGACTGAGAAGAATAATTTTCTCAGGACTGACAGTAGTGTTGGTTCACTTTCAGGTACTCATTCAAGTAGTGAAGTTCCAACCATTAAATCGCCAAATGGTAAATTATGACAGCTGGACTAGCAGTATGTGGATATATTTATTTGTGAACTGCCAAAGATCACTTCCTCCTTTATTCCCTCCATCGACTTTTGCTGTCTTGGTTGCATGAAATTCATGTATAGTGCAAGCAGCAAGCAAGACTGTAGAGTATAAAGAATAATACAGAAATACTAAAAACTTTTTATAGAATACAATCTGGTATCTGATTGTAGTGTTTTGGATATCAGGTGAGCATAAAAAGTATAAAAACTGAATTTAAATGTTTAATAATAAGAGGTAGTTTTTGGTCCTCACACTTCATATTTCTTAAAAGCAAGAAAAAAAAACTGACTTGGTTATAAACAAATTGAACAATATGTGCCTTATGAAAGTTTATTTATTTATTTTTTCTTTTCAATATCTTTAGGTATGCATTTGACAGCATTTAGTAGCCACAATTTCTTTATGTGGTGAAAGTAGGCTGATGAATGAAGTGTAAGATATAAGCAAAAATTAATCATTTAAATTTCTTTTAAGTTTGGCCGTGTTAGGATTTCTGAAATTTGTATGTTCATAGGGATATATGGCTTTCAGTAGTAAATAGTTGCATATATAAGCTCAGTAGATTTAAAAAGTTGTGAATAATTTAGTGATATATAAAAATATTGTAGATACTGTGGTTTGGATAAATTATATATTTTCATATCTCTATAGTTTGCCTTAAGTTGATTTGAAATGAATAATAAAATTGTGTGAGAAAAATGCCAAAAATATTCTATTAATACTTTTCTGGGTTGTTTTATTAAGGAATGCAAAGAAAAATAAAATGCATGTTTGTGGTGCACATGTACAATACATTTGTTCAAATCTAGAATTCCAAAAACTTCAGGTGCCTAAAAAATAAGAAAATAATCCTTTAAGAAATCCAAAATCTGTGCTAAAACAAAAATAAATTATCTCTGCATAGTCCATTGTTATGACTGAGTGATGTTTAGAAGTGTAATGCAATGTCAACAAAAAAGCCTTATGGGAAGTAGTGAAAAAATGAAGAATAATTGATCTATTATATTATCTTAATTGACTAATGTAGTGCTTCCCAAAACAGGAAAGTTTCCAGATATGTCAATCTTGTGAATAATTTTCAAAAATATATATCTGTAGAAACTTACTAGATCAATATAAACAAATTAGGCATGATTCATGCCTTTTATTAGTAATTGTTCCTAATTAATTGTTCAAGATATATATTTTGCGATTCTGATAGCATTATCAGAATGTTAAAACAACGCATTACTGTTATTATTGCAAGTGTATATGTTTAAACAAAAATAATCACTTTCCACTACTATATTTATTCCTTGATAACTTGCAAAAATAGTGCCATTAAAGAGAGATTTCCTACCACTGAGTAGTAATTACACAACATGTGTGTTACTGAATGGAAATAATTTTTTACAATTCTGCATACCTTTATTACAACTGTCAGAAAGCAAGAATATCTTACTTTCTGTGATGATAATTTTAAAGTAATTAAAATGATGGTAATACACCATCTAATAATTTATTCCTTCATTTATGACCATTAAGTTTAGGAAAATTTCTCTTTAGTGATGCTATTTACTGAAATTATCAAGAAATGAATGCAGTGACAGGCCTATATTTATTTTGGTGACTTGTTTGTGCTTTAAGACTCATTGTCTTTTTTTTTTCTGTGTGTGTGTCTTTTTCATTTACATAGATGAATAGTCACTGAACATCCAGTCAAAAATCTAATTAAAAGACCATAAGTAAAGTAATTGCATTCATCAACTGCTTAAATTTCTAATATCATAAGAGCCAGTGAAGAGAGACTAGCAGGGTTAACGGTACTCAATACATTTATTAAAACACCTTAGGAATTCTCTAAACAAATATAAGAATATAAATAATGGTAAAATGTATAATTATATCCTATAAATCCTCTGTTTTTTTATTCTCCAAAGGAGTAGACAGAGCCTCCTTTAGCCCTAACTAACTTTTGGGAATTGGTTAGGGCTAAATCACAGTAGCTCAGCTGGACCCATGTTACTGATGGGTTTTTTTAAGACATCAGGGCGAGATTTTACAGAACAGCTACTGTCTTCTTATAATCCTAAAGTGGTTGTCTGAAATAATGTAAGTTTTACTATCAATATTTTTGACTTAGCATTCAACCCAGATATTTTAGGACAAAACACTACTTACATCAAAAATCATATAACTTAGGGAAATGGCTGAAAAAGGACCTAAAAAAAAGTTCCTCTGTTTGGGAACTAGAATCTAACTTATAACATTATTTCTCCTGGTAGTCTAGTAGTGTTACAGAACAAAAACATTTCTTCAGAACCAGGTACTTCATACAATTATATTTTAAAATTACGAAGAAAATAAAAGATACCTGATTAAGATAAGAATTCTTGCAGGAGCAATTAAGGGGGAGGAAGCAAATAGTGAAAATCTAAAATATTACTCAAGTAATTCGATTTGTATATTACTTTGCAGTAATAAACTATAACACACTTTAAAAGCCTAAAGGAATTATATATATTGCATTTTCATAATAAATTGCAATATAATAATAATGGGGGTTGAGTACTAACATTTTAACTGCCATTTTTTATTTTCTTTTAAATGTAAAGATGGTCTCAGGCAAGAAACTTAAAAACAATTCATGTTAAAAAAACTGCTTTTTTTATTATTTTTTATTTTTATTTTTTTTAGTCGCAAACAAGTCTTTTGTGCAATTATGACATTACATCTCTGATATATAAATCAGTCATAAATCCAAATTAGAAACTATAAAGTTTCAGATTCTGAACTTTGTACTGTACATGTGAAAAGATTAATATATATATGTATATGTATATATATATATTCTTGGATTTGATGATCTTATTTGGTTATAGTAGTTAACGTTTAAAAATTAACATGATTCTGTCTTTATAATTTATATTCTTTTGAGGATGATGCACTGTGAAAATATACCGAAAAGTTTGTGGAATGACATGATTTATAATATTTGCTGCAATCCCCCCCCCCCCTAAAAAAAAGTAATTTAAAATTAAATAAATCTGGAGGGAAGGTACAGGGAGGTATTTTATAGCTTAGTAATTTTCCTCAGTAACATGTAAAAAATTAAAAAAAAAATATTCAAGAAAATACTACCTTTATACAATGGAAAGGTGGTGGGTAGCAAAGAGTTGTCTTAGCATCACACACACACATACACATGCATGTTCTCTAAATGTTATTTCACTTGGGCTTCGAGATCTGGTGCATTTTACTATCAAGTTGTGTTTTGCAATTCTTCATCATATAAACTCACAGCTTCCAAATATAAGTATTTGTCGTAGGTCAGATTTCAATTGAGAAGGCTCTTTCTTGTTTTCTTCCCTCCTGCATTGCTGCACTTTTGGTGAAGTAATGCAATTATAATTTTCAGTCCTGTTCTGTTTTACACACACACACACACACACACACATATATATATATATATATATATATATATATATATATATATATATATATATATATATATATATATATATATATAGACTCTGCAGCCTTTTGAAACCAAATCAGACAGAGTAGGGTGGTTAATCCTTATTCCCATAGTTTCCTGTGTTTGTATGATATATGTGTATTCTTCTGGCCTGTTTTTGGGAGAAAAAACCTGCCGCTTTTAAATGAAAAGAGTTGATAAAGGTTCTTTTTGAAGAATCCTTATCAATGGAATAGATGGGATTTGAACCAAGGTCTTACTACTCAAAGGGCATTGAAACCTGTTTAAGAGTATGTTTAAAAATAAACTTTGCTTTTTTAAACACTTTGCTTTGATGATCTTGTCACCAGTGATGGATAGCTTTATTTTGCCTCCTTATTTATCCATGCAACTCTGGGTAAAACGTATATTACATGAAACCTTAACAGTTATACTGGTTTGTGGATTGCTTCAGCTTTTTTTTGTAGAAATTTTAGTCTCATGGTAAAGCTTATTATCATCAACTGCTGTCTTGAAGCTGTTCATTTAAGAATGTGAGATTACTCAGATTATTGTTCCTAAACCTCTATTTGAAGACAGAAAGATTTAATACTTCAATACTCATATAACTAGTAATCTGAGAATAAATAATTATCATCATAGAATTGGCTGATTTGATCAGCCCTCATAACTGATGTTATTCCACAAACCCTTTGATTTTTCTTTCTTATTATCATTATTCTCAAGTTTAGTAAATAAAGAAAACTGTTTGGATTAGCATGCAGATTTTATCTATTACATTTTTGAAAATGCTCAGGTTTTTTTATTATAATCCTTATTTTCATCAGTTATGTATTAGTTTATATTAAACCTTGAATCTGCATCTTATCATTATTGATGAGTTTAAAGCATATAATTTTTAAGTCATAACACAACTTCTGTTTTTAATGTGGATATTTGAATATGAAAAGAACACTTTCCTATTAATCTCAAATGTTTCTCAGAACTACATGTACATGCAGAAAGCACTGAGCAGTTAATATTACTATTCACTTAATGTAATGAACATATCAGAACTAAATTTCTCCTAGAAACTGATATGCTTCAAGCTGAACATTCATAATGATGTGCTGTTTTGTATTTCTTCAACACAGATGAATTTTTACTGATACTGTTTGAAGTCAATATAAGAGACATGTTTAGCATAGATGTTCTAACCACTCAGTTTTCCTTAGTGCAAACCATTTCATATGAAATGGTTTGCACTAAGGAAATTTATCACAATACTGTGCTGCTACAGATTACTTTTATAATTGGAAAGAAAGTATTTGAGACGAGAGAGAGAGAGAGAGAGGATTATTTCAACAATTACAGTTAAACACTAGTCAGTGCTTGTGCACATGTATATGCTCATCTCTCCAACCCTCTCCCTTTCTATTTAATGCTCAGTGTAAAACATTGCTTTTTTCTTTCTTTTGGTATTTACATATACTTGATATTTCATTTTGATCTAAGTATTAAACTTCAGAATCAAATAAAAGTAAAATGTAGATTTTGTTTAAAACTCATTAAAAAAAGCAGACACATTTTTGGTATCTTGACTTCAGCTGTATTGTCCACCTTCCATATATATACATGCTTTTAATTATTAAATTATTCTTCAGTGAGTATTATTTTTATGTTACTGTATTGTAATTAAAAGTTAATAATGCAATGTTTGCTTTTGTGCTGATTTAAATTACAAGATAGCCCAAAAGTAAGGAAATATATTTGAAATTAAATAAACCAAAATAAAAACAATTATATTTCTCAATACTTTATATATCCAAGGAAAAATACTTAAAGAAAAAGAATTCTCATTGTCATATTTTATTTATATGATAGAGTAAATTAAACACTAATTAAAAAAAAAATACAAAAATAATAGCATTACTAATAAGTATATATATAATACAAAGTACTGTATTTTCCGGTGTATAAGACGCACCCAAGAAATTTAATACAATTTTCTGGAAAAAACCTAAACTTTAAAGTATGATTTTAAAAAAAATGGATAAAATAATAGGTAATTTTTAATAATAAACTAACCTTTCAGAAACCTGCAAAACCCATGTCACTGTCATCTGACTCTTCTCTGTCATCATTAATTTCTTCTCTTTCTTCTTCATCATCATTTTCATATAAGAAATGATCTTCACTTCCATCAAGGGCATTACTAATTCCACATTTCAAGAAAGATTTAACAATAGTTTGTTCATTCTTTTTCGACCAAGATGTCTTAACCCACTCGCACACTTGAGAGATTGATGGCCATTTCAGGGCACCCTTTGGTGTTAGCTGATGTACACCGGCATTGGGGGGGGGGGGGGTGGGGGGGGGGGGGGGTGGGGGGGGGGGGGGGTGGGGGGGGGGGGGGGTGGGGGGGGGGGGGGGTGGGGGGGGGGGGGGGTGGGGGGGGGGGGGGGTGGGGGGGGGGGGGGGTGGGGGGGGGGGGGGGTGGGGGGGGGGGGGGGTGGGGGGGGGGGGGGGTGGGGGGGGGGGGGGGTGGGGGGGGGGGGGGGTGGGGGGGGGGGGGGGTGGGGGGGGGGGGGGGTGGGGGGGGGGGGGGGTGGGGGGGGGGGGGGGTGGGGGGGGGGGGGGGTGGGGGGGGGGGGGGGTGGGGGGGGGGGGGGGTGGGGGGGGGGGGGGGTGGGGGGGGGGGGGGGTGGGGGGGGGGGGGGGTGGGGGGGGGGGGGGGTGGGGGGGGGGGGGGGTGGGGGGGGGGGGGGGTGGGGGGGGGGGGGGGTGGGGGGGGGGGGGGGTGGGGGGGGGGGGGGGTGGGGGGGGGGGGGGGTGGGGGGGGGGGGGGGTGGGGGCTGAAATGTTAAAATGCCATACTTTTGTATCCCAATGTGCCAGTTGACTAAATTCGAAAAGGCGATAATATGATATGTCTGACTAAAATATTTGTTATTTGTAGATAAATTTTTAGTATTTGTTTATCATATGAATAATGAACATTCTGTAACTAAAGAAAATGCTTTTATTGAAGAGATTCTATGTTTAATCTTATTAGAAAGGACATCCTCAGGAACACAATTAAAAAGAAGCACAGCATACTAATATGGCAACTACTATAAACACATGCTGAATACAAATATACAGTGAAGACCATTAAATGATGATATCACCTAGTGATTGTCTTGTAGTCCAAAATTTATGGTCTCCAATAATTAGGATTTAATTGAAACAGACCTGAACTATGAATTTGTGTTAAATAATTCTTGAGAAATTGTTTCAGAAAGTGATATGTAACTACAAAATAGTTGAACACTGAGTTTAAATATGTAAATTACATTTCACTATATATTTCATGTAGCATTTTCAATGCAAATGAAAAATCAGAGAGTTAAAAATTCAAAGGCAATCACATATAACCAGTCGTGATCTATGGAAATTTTAACAAAGGGCTTGCATCACATCAAGCAAAAAAAAAAAGAAGAAAAAAAAAAAGAAAAGGAAAAAAAAGCCATATTTCACACAAAAACTTTTATTAATACAGCTTGTGTACAAATTCCAATCAAAAAGTATGAGAGGACAATCAACCTCTAATGGGCTATCATTTTTAAACAAAATATTTGCACACAATCAACTGTGTTAATTTATCTTACATAAGAAAAACATTTTTTAACTATCAAAATATAATAAGAATGAAATCGTTTATAAAACATTTGATTGGCTACTGGTTTTACCATACAATTGGCTACCAGAAGGGAGAAGGGTAAAGATAGCGCATGCGCTTATTTTTTTTTTCAAACTTGGACACATTCGTTATAGAGGAGTTGAAACAATAATTCCAAATAATATACTAATTTTTGTTAGGTTACCGTATGAGTTTGTCGCTTAATGTTTCAAAAAAAAAATTTTTTTTTTGAAAAAATAAAAAAGCAAACAAGAAGAACAAGAGGCTCACAAATTTGAGAAAAATTTAACAAAGGGCTTGTGCGAGCCCCTTATAGCTCACCACTGTATATAACTATTTGCAACAATTGGTTATTATCCTGATGCCAACATGTGTATGCTAGGAATTTGAAATAATACATTAATTATTATTATTATTCAGGCCTCCATGGAGTCAAAAGACTCATCGTGGGAGGTCTTTCTTAGGAAACACAAAGTCTATCATATCACTTCTTGATCTCATTGACCATTCTTGCTCTAACCACTCTCTCAGGCAATGCATTATACGGTTCAAATACTCTCCGCACAAAGAAACCACTCCTCACCCTCTTGCTCACAGCTTCCTTTCATAACTTCCAGAGATGGGACCTTGTCATCGCTTCTTCCTGCCGTTCCACCAAACAAAAGAACTCCCCAATGTCACCAAACTCTGCAGTCCACATTCTTCCCTCAGTCGATCCTCGTAACTGACATTGTACAGTCATGAAACCATCTTTGTTATCCGCCTCTGTACCCTTTCCACAGTTAATTAATCCCCTTCAAATCCTGAGGACCAAATTTGAGAACAATAGCCTAAGTGTGGTCTGACCAGCGTCTTATACAACGGAATGATAACTCTTTTATCTCTGCAGGTCAGCATCCTTCTCAGTATTGCAGCAATCCTCTGGGTTACCTTCACCACCTTTGCAATATGCTCCCTGAATTTCAGTTTTCTATCAATCATTACCCCCAGATCTCTTGTCTCCTCTACTTCGTCCAATCAAGTATGCTTCTCCCATCAATGTGACATGAGAGGTTGGGAGCCAAGTAGATCAATGAAAAATGTGTGGATTTTTATACATTTAATAATTAAATATAATATGCATGAAAAAAAAAAATTATAGTTGACTCTCACTATAGCAATCGTTGCTATAACAAACTCATTCAGTA
Organism: Typopeltis vanoorti; assembly: GCF_054136105.1. Classification (NCBI taxonomy): domain Eukaryota; kingdom Metazoa; phylum Arthropoda; class Arachnida; order Uropygi; family Thelyphonidae; genus Typopeltis; species Typopeltis vanoorti. Next base: position 72,129,914 of record NC_143556.1, on the reverse strand, counting down.
TGGCAAACAATTGAAGAATCTCAATCAAAGCTCCACCTTATGCTATGCTAAAAGAAATTCACTATAACAAGCTATCCACTATATAAACTATTCTTGAGGTCCCTATGAATTTGCTGTAGTGAGAGTTATTATTCAATATTATATATTCAAACATATTATGCCAACAAGTGTGCAGACAAATTATTATTATTATTATTATTAAGAGAGACTCATCGAGGGAGGCCACATACTGCACACACCAGCTATCATATTCTTGAATTCATTCACACTGCTTGCACTCACAACATCCATTCCAATCACGCACCACCCTCTGAGAGAAAAATCTAGTCCTCACTCCTTTCTTAGCAGCCTTCATTCTCAGCTTCCAAGGATGCTTTCTCATCCTTTCCCCACTCTCCATAAATTGAAAAATTTCATCAATTGAAATCCTGTATGACCCTTTCAGAAGTTTGTAAGTCTCAATCATATCTTCCCTCTTTCTCTTGTTTGCTAGTGTCTGCAATCTACAAATTCTCAATCTGTCTTCATAATCAGTATTCCACAATCCTGATATAATTTTTAACACTCCTTTGCCCTCTCTCTCTCCTTCCAATATATCAGAATCACAAGAAAAACCAGGAGACCAGACCTGTGCACAATAGGCCAAGTGAGGTCTTATCAAAGCCTTGTAAAGAGGTAAAACAAAATCCTTATCTTTGCATGTGAGCATTTGTTTCAGCATTGCAATTATCTTTTGAGTTGTAATTGCAATCTCTGCCAAATGACCCCTGAACTTCAACTTCCTACTATTAACACTCCAAGATCCCTAGCCTCATCAGTTTCTTCTAGCCTAATCCCACCAATATAACACATTGGATATCTAATCACACCAAAGTGAATGACTTTACATTTAATGACATTGAACTGACACCCATTTTCCCATGCCCACAATTCCAGCCTACTTATGTTTCTTAGAAAGGACCTCCCACGATGAGTCTTTTGACTCCATGGAGGCCTGAATAATAATAATTCTGCAAGTGCTGCATACCAACAGCATTCCTCATTACCCTACCTATCTTTGCAGCATCAGCAAATAGCTATATGTCTTGTGTCAAATCCTTCCCAATATCATCATTATACATCAGAATCTACAAATACAAATACAAGAGAAATTATATCTGCACAAAGAATTATTAAATACAATGAAGAATATCACAATTTTCCAAATTTTTGTAAGAAAGTCAGTCACTTCTAATGAGAATGGTGGTGCTTCTGAAATCCACTTCCCTGCAGTGTGACCAAAATATGAAAGTTATACAAACAAGACAGTTAGAAAAAAGTAGGGAAAGTTTTATCTTGAGTGATAGTAATAACTGATGAACTTTGAAGATAGCTATTTTCTGTAACTTTCTACAAATTCTGGCAACTTGTTCAGATGTACCATTAATGCAGAGAACTGGTTATTCTCTTACATCATAAAAAATGAGTTCAATGAGTTTTCTGAGTGAGGTTTGGGCATAGTCATTCAAAGTCATAGTGGCTTTAATTGTGGAAATTTCTTGATAAAGTAGAATATCAGATGAGAAAGTATTATAGCTCTGATTCTGAAATATCATGTGAAAAGAAATTATGAAAATAATGACTTAATGGTCTTCAGTGCATGTTTGTATGCAGCATATGGATGAACTATAGTAGTTGTCAAATTATACTGTACTAGTTTTTAATGCACTGTGGTTGAGAGAAAGTAATATTTAATATAAAATCAATTACAGCTATGTTTTGTTGATAACATTTTCAGTCAGTTTGTCATACAGACAAAACACTTGAAGAATTTCTTCAACAAATAAACCTTCTTCATGTCAGAATAAATGAGAAAGAAAGTTAATTTCACAATAATGTTCCTAGTTGTTCATCAGGAACATCAAGGAAGAGTGATATTTGGTTTTAATTTGCTTTAGTTATTTTAATTAACTTTTCTACTGTGGCTACATTTTACTTTCTCAAATATGGATGAACTACAGGTGTTTCTATATATTAATTTTTAGTTTATTTTGACTGTAATTATAGCTGAAGAAACTATGGCTATGAGGAAAATATACTTTTTCAGACAGATTTGTAGGTCTGGTAGAATGAAAAATCCTGCCATCTTCATAAGAAACTAGCTACTTCTACTTCACCTTCAGATGAAAACTGTTATAAATGTTCCTTGCATCCAAAATAGGATTCAAATCCAGGTGATTTTCCAAATGAAGGACAACTGACATGTCGTCTTATAACCAGTGGCGTATTTAGGTATTTGCCACTCCTAGGCCCGCAGAAAGTACCGCCCCTCATGACCTGCCTCTGGGCAGGTCATGATCCCAACCTCCAGTGACTGAAGTTGCTATAGAATCCCACTTGCTTCACATCACGTAACTTTCTTCTGGTTGGTGTCATTTTCAATTTCAGACAAAGTGGAAATTATTTCCATCCGTTCCTCACGAAGACTCCGACAGGCATCGTCACAAGCTGACCAACGAGTAAGCGAAGGACATTTGATTACTTTTGCAAAAGTTTCCAGGTGCTTTCTTAGAACACTCCACCGATGTGTTGAAGATGTGAAAAATACGTACAGTTTCTGAAGGACATCAAAAAATGCAGAAGAGTATGGACAGGATTCGGCAGCGCAAGTACCAATTTGAGACAGAGAATATCCAGCACACAGTATGAATTCTGCCAATGGATTTATTTCAAGAATTCTTGCTTGCAGTCCTGTGTACTTTCCTGACATGTTACTAGCATTATCATATACCTGCCCTTTGCAATTTGCTACATCAATTCCAAGCTCATTTAGTGAAGTCAATACCGCCTCTTGTAACTCTTCAGATTTGTGACTTATGTTAGGAATGAAGGCAAGAAAAGCTCCACAGAAGTTCCTTGTTCTTTCACATATCATACAACGAAGGACAGCTGATCAACATGAGACAAGTTTGGTGTTGAGTCAACACTTATGAAATAGTACTACGCTATTTTAAGTTCTTCCACAATAAATTCGATTACTGATGAATTTTAATAAATTCCTCATGCATGGCAAAGGAAAGATAGGAAACAAAACATTTTCCTTTTTTTCCCTGATTTTGGCAATGTGCTCAGCAAAAAAGGGATCAAATTCACTAATCCCTAGTGCCTTTGTGTCAAGTTACCAACAACAATACAGTAGCTTTCTGTGCACGTCTCGGTCTGTATAGTTATACAGAATCTGATTACATGCCAATATGTTTGCAGACTAAACTTACAATGAGGAAAAGAAAAATATTTTTCTTTTCCTCATAAAATGCAGCATATAAGGAACATGTTATAACTAAAAAATGGGAGCCTGGAAATTTCTGCCGCCCCTCAAAATTTGCCGCTCTAGGCCCGGGCCTATACAGCCTATACCTAAATATGCCACTGCTTATAACTGCACTACAGAGGTGAATGAAATCCTAAAGAAGTTGGTGATGCCCTTTTTTCTCACAAGTCATTTGCAGTTCCTTCACAGAAAGTAAGGATGAATTGGGAGGGGATGTGATTAATAGTATGAGAACCTCTGTTTTAGCTGATGTTATATATGTGTGCAATTCTTGGTTTAATATTTCTATACATTTTGTATACAGAAGATATTAGGAAGTAATGAGTTTGCATACACAATTTCCAGAATGTGCCAATTCAAAATTGGCACATTCAAGAAATTGTCAGGAGTTCATTCTTTTAGAGAAACTCACGCTATAGTGCAATGCGCATATCCTTATAGACATTATGCATTATGGAAAGGGCCACTACCCAGACTGGTTTCGGTATGACTTCTGCATTACTTCAACTTTGGTATCACTTCTGGGTCTGGCTTCCACTGATGAGACCTCAATAAAGGTCAAAACCAGATTGGGTAGTGGCCCTTCCCATGAGGAAAAGAAAAATATTTTTCTTTTCCTCATAAGATGTGGCATATAAGGAACATGTTATAACTAAAAAATGAGAGCATTATACATGTCCATAAGGATATCTGGGTGTTGCATTATGGGATACTAAGGCAATTAATGTGAGGTCATTAACCTCTATATAAAGTAGCCCAGTCATGATGTTACTTCACATGCAAATTTTTATTTGCTTACACTTGAATAAAGGATTAAACCAAGAATATAATTTCTTGGCATCTTTAATTTATACAACTAAGTGAATATAATTATTATAATTATTATTATAATTATAATAATAATAATTATTATTATTATAATTATAATAATAATAATTATTATTATTATAATAATAACTAAGTGAAAAAACTTTCAAACATCTTTCTCTAATCCAGAGTAGTTTAGTAATAAGGTGACACCTTTTTTACTACTTGTATATGGAAATATGACTTCTACATTACCTCAACCTTGGTATCACTTCTGAGTTTGGCTCCCACTGATGATATCTCAATAAAGGTTGAAACCGGTCTGGGTAGTGATTCTTCCCATAATGCATAGCATTATATGTATGTAATTATATGTGCATTGTATGATGGGATACCAAGGCAAACTAATGTGAAGTCATTAGCCTCTATATACAAGCAGCCCAGTCATGAAGTTGCTTCACGTGCACACTTATACTTGAATAAAGAATTAAACAAAGAATATAATTTCTTGGCATCTTTAATTTGTGTATCTCTATCTAAAATATGGGAAAGTCTTATTTGAATAAGACTATTGGTAGGTGTCGCATTGATATGATCGTTGGCTTGTTGAGAGCTCCTGAAAAGATCAGTAGTATTTTATGTTATCATTGGCAATTTTACTATAATTTTACTTAGTATTGTTTGCTTTTCGTATCTTAGTGTGTCTGTGCGATTTTTTTGTGTTTTCCGTGTTATATTAATTATTATTTTTAAGATACGATAGTGTCCAAATGGCACCGATTAAAAAAAATGGCATCCAGATCGCCATGTTGGTTTAAGAATTTTGATATAAAAGAGTTTATGCAATGCGCTGTCTGTGAGATGTATGCTTTGCGGAGAGCTGTTGGAGTCTAGTCAGATGGTGATAGAGGAGTGAATATGTGCAGAAAGTTTAAGGAGAATGAAGATCTAAAGTGTGTTTTGGGTGGCGAGAGTGATATCGTTAAGGAATGTCAGAATATAGAAAATGGTGATGTGATAAGAAATTGCGAGGTAGTACCAGATAGGTGTGAGAGCGATGTTGAAAGTGTAAATGAAGGTAAAAATACAGAACGAATGGATGATTTAGATTTAAATGATAATGAAAATGGTGAGATAGATGCAAGTAGTGAGATCGCATGATTGAGCGGAGCGATACATAGAGCAAAGCGGCAGCTGGAGCGTAGGCAAAAATGTGTACCGAATGTACCAACTAATAATCTGCGAAAGTCTGATACGAAAAATAAGAGAATGTTCGTAAACGTAAACAAAATGAAGGAGTGAGTGCTGTACAGAGATTCGTTATTAAGAGGTGTGATAGTTGAGAGTTTGACGAAATCGTACCAACCGGGTGTGAACATTAAAGACGTCAGCGAGTCTATTAGAGCACAAAAACAGAGGGTGAAAGAAATGATAGTCGTCGCAGGAACAAATGATTTGAAAGAAGACAAAATGGAAATGATAGAGGAAGTGAGGGAATTACTTGAGGTAGCAAAAGAGAAGAGTGAGAGAGTTAGGATGGTGAGTATTTTGCCGTGGTATGACAATGAAGTGTTTAGAAGGAGGGCCATAATTGCCAATGACTTTATGCATGGAGAGTGGTGTGGAATTTGTGGATGTGTGGAGTGAGTTCGATGGGCGAAAGGATTTATATAAGATGGATGGTTTACATTTGAATGGATTTGGTGTACGGAGGCTTGAAAAAGTGTTGATGAAGGAAGTGGAAGTGGATGTACAGATTCAAGGACACGAGATTTATTAAAGGGGAGGGGGAGTAGATATGCAAACTTTAGGGAGGCAGTAGAGTGTATGAATGAGTATAATATGCCTGAGCGAGTACGAAGGACAACAAATCAGAATGGGATAGTTAGTATAAGGCATCAAAGTAGGGATGGGAGTAATGGGCTTCTGCAATTCATGTACACTAATGCCAGGAGTATTAGGAACAAGAAGGAGGAGTTTTTGGCTTTGGTTGGCACTTCCAGGCCACAGGTTGTTGATATTAGTGAAACATGGCTGACAGAAGATAATAAAGCTAGTGGGATTAAATGCAACAGGTATAGTGTGTTCAGGAGTGACAGGGTGAATAAAAAGGGGGGAGGAGTGATATTGATGATGGCTGATGAGTTGCAGCCAAGGAGTATAGAAGTTGAACTGCAGGATAGAGAAAAGAGCACATTTGAGGCTGTTTAGTGTGAGATAGAATCTAGCAGAACAAAATACACAATTGGGTGCTGCTATAGACCAGGTGATGAAATAGATGGTGGGGATAGTATGCATAGGCAAATAGAAGAAATGAGTGGAAGGAGGGTAATTATTATGGGGGATTTCAATTATGGTAACATTGACTGGAAGGAGGAGAGGGCACATGGGAGGAAGGAATTGGATTTTATGCAGTTATTAAGGGACAACTATCTGCGACAGCATGTAATGGAAAATACTAGGGGGCAGAGAGTGCTTGACCTTGTAATTGCATCTGAGAATGTGGCTGTAACGAACATGACCATGTTGCCACCAATTGGTGAGAGTGAACATAAGGTCATGACTTGGGAGGTGGCTAAAGGAGTGGAATTTACAATTAAGACTGGGTACATGTGGAATTACCGGGCTGGTAAGCATGACAAGCTTAGGAGTGTGCTTGGCTCAGTGCCATGGCATGTAAAACTGCAAGTGCTGGATGTTGATAGTGCATGGGAGGTGGTTAAGAAGTGTTTGCAGGAGGCAATGGTTGACTGTATACCAAGAGTCCGAATAATAAATCAAGTAGGGGTTAAATGGATGAATAACACTATTAAGCTTGAGCTGCAAAAAAAGAAACAATTGTGGAGGGAATTTAAGGAGAAAGGTGACCAGCAGGTGCAGGAACAGTATAAAGCTCAGGCCAGGATGATAACAAGGGTGGTAAGAAAAGCAAAAGCGGATTATGAAAGAATATTGGCCATGAAGGCTAAAGAGAATCCCAAACAGTTTTTTTAATATGTTGCAAGTAAAAGGAAATATTTTCATGGTAGAATGATTTTAAAAAATACTGAGAGTAGGGAGGTAACCGAATCAGTGGACAGAGTGGAATTACTGAGTGAGCAATTTACGAGAGTATATCATCCGAGTGGTGACATTGCAGGAATGAAAGAACCAACAGCTTATACTGGAATTGTGATGAATGAAGTAGAGGTAACTAGTCTATTACAGAACCTCGATGTCAATACATCTGTGGGATTGGATGGTATACCAGCTCGTGTCATACATGAAGCGGCTAAAGAATTGTCAGTGCCCTTGACCATTTTGTTTAATTTGAGCCTCTGGTTGGGGTCAGTCCCAAGGGGGTGGAAAGAGGGGAAAATAGTTCCGCTGCATAAAGGTGGTTCTAAGGCTGTTGCTGTTGAAAATTACCAGCCAATCAGCATAACAGGAATCGTTATCAAGGTATTGCAGAAATAGTCAAGAGGAAAATACAAGATTGGATAGAAGAAAATGGGATACTGTATCAGGGACAGCATAGTTTTGTGAAGGGTAGGTCATGCCTCACTAACTTGCTCACGTATTATAACGCAGTGACGACTGAACTGGATTACGGTAATGGGTTTACAGTGATTCTACTGGACCTTGCTAAGGCCTTTGACAGGATACCACATGGAATTCTAATCAGTAAAATGCAGCATATGGGGACAGATATAGGGTTGGTGAGATGTATAGGAGGGTGGTTGATGGAGATATATGAGAGAGTGGTTTATTCAGGAGTAGAGTCCAAAAAAAGGCCTGTGACTAGTGGTGTGCCACAAGGATCTGTTCTTGGACCACTGCTGTTTAATTTGTTCATTAATGATATCGGAAAGGATCTGAGAGGAACAGTTCATTTGTTCACAGATGATGCAAAGTTGGGTGGGCAATAGTGAATGCAGATGAAGTCAAAATTTTGCAGGATGATTTGGATAGATTGGAGGTCTGGGCTAAGGAGTAAAGATGTCAATTTAATGTGGCAAAATGTAAGGTTACACATTGTGGGGTAAAAAGATTAGCAGCAGTTTACTACATTGGTGGAACTGTACTCCAGGAAATTGATGAGGCAAGAGATTTAGGAGTGTTGGTGGATAAGGAGTTGAAGTTTAGTGGGCACATTGCAAAAGTGGCCAAATCAGCTCATCAAATCACTTGGTTGCTGAAGAATGCTTTGACGAGCAGAGACTAGCATGCTATTGTTCCTCTGTATCGAGCCTTAATAAGACCCCATCTCGACTACTGTGCCCAGATTTGGTCACCTGGCTTTCTTCTTGATGGGGAGGTGGTTTAGAGGATCCAGAGGCGAGTGACCAAAATGATAGCAGGTCTGTGGAATGAACCTTATGAGAATAGGTTGAGGATTTGTGGATTGCAGAAATTGGTTGATAGGCAGAGGAGGGGAGATATGATTGAGACTTTCAAATTACTGAAGGGTTTCTATAAGATTAATTCAGAATATATTTTTGAGAACAGGGCTGGTGGCGGGAGGACTAGGGGACATCCATGGAAGCTGGGCAAGAGTGTGGTTAGTAAGGGTGTTAGAGGTGGGTTCTTTACTTTTAGAGTGCTGAATGAGAGGAATAAGCTGCCAGAGTCTGTAGCGGGTGCTGTGACAGTGAATGAGTTTAAGTCAAGGTATGATAGATACTGTGTGAATGTCGAACAGTTGTGATGAACATGATTTGGGGCCTCCCTCGATGAGTCTAAGGACTCCCTGGAGGTGCCTGTAATAATAATAACACATCATTAATTTTTTTTCCACAGTTATGATTATTATTATTATTACGGATATCTCCATGGAGTCAGTAGACTCATCGCAGGAGACCCAAACTAGCAAAACAATATCTATCATATCTCTTCTTGAATTCATTTACAGACATAGAACTAACAACTGAGTCAGGCAATGAATTCCACTCATTTGCCACCTTCCAGGTGAAAAACCTCGTTCTCACACCCTTGTTAACCACACTTTTCTTTAATTTCCAGGGATGACCTCCTGTTCTTCCATCATTATCACAGCTGAAACATTTCCCCTGCATCAATCTTATAAAAACATTTTAGTAATTTAAATGTTTCTATCATATCCCCTCTTCTCCGCCTATCAACTAACCTCTGCAATCCACAAGCTCTCAATCTATCAATGTAGGGAGCATTTTTTACATCACTCACCAACCTAGTCACTCTCCTCTGAACCCTCTCCACAACCTCCTCATCTCCAAGGAATCCAGGCGACCAGACCTGAGCACAGTAATCCAAATGTGGAAGTATCAATGCTTTATAAAGGGGAATAATAACCTCTTTATCTCTGGATGTTAGTGTGTTCCTCAATAACAACGTAATCCTATGTGTAATCTTGGACACCTTAGCAATGTGACCTCTGAACTACATCTCCCTATCCACCAACATCCCTAAGTTCCTTGCCTCATCAATCTCTTGAAGTATCGTTCCATCAATGTAGTACACAGCCGGTAATCTTTTAATCCCAAAATGCATAACTTTACACTTTTCCATGTTGAACTGACATCCATTACCCTTTGCCCATTTTGCCACCTTATTTAAATCATCCTGCAAACTCTCAACATCAGCTCGATTTTTTATTGCGCTACGCAACTTTCCAACATCGGCAAACAACTGAATATCTCCCCTCAAGCCATTTCCTATATCACCAAAAAAAAAAAAAAAAAATCAGCTAACGCCTTTTTATTCCCGTAAACGGGAGTAGGCGAGGCCATTTAGCCCTATCTAACTTTTGGAGACTGAGTTAGCAGTTCAATCTCCACTGGTACCCAATCAGAGACAGATGGCCCAAGGCTATCACTAATTAAGCGGTACGCAGTGAAGAGAGACGGCTTAAATGTGCCGCCATCTCGTGGTCCCTGACCGCAACACAATATATTTAATGTCTGAAATAATGTGGGTTCTACGGTCAATTTTCTTGAGTTTACAGGATGAAAAACCCAAGTTTCCGGGAGGAAAAACCTGCTTGCCCGTGCCAGAGATCGACTAACTCGGGAACCGGTCGAAAAAAGGCTTAGAATATATCATTTACGTACAAATTAAACAACAATGGTCCAAGCACAGAGCCCTGAGACACACCACTGGTCACCTGCCTCATCCTGGACTCTGCTTGTCCATACACCACCTTCTGATATCTCTCTCCTTGAGCCATTCTCCTATCCATATCACCAGTTTAGTATCCATCCCCATCTGCTCCAATTTGCATAACAGTGTTCCATGGGGTTATCCTGTCAAAAGCCTTAGCAAAATCCAGAAGTACCACTGTGTAGCCAGTTCCTTTGTCCAACTCAGATGTCATTCTATTATGAAAAGTTAATAGATTGCTAAGGCAGGATCTACTTTTAACAAAACCCTGTTGACCCCCTATAGAGTATCATATCCTGATCACCCATTCTTGAATTTTGTCTTTAACCAACATTTCCAATACTTTTACCACCACTCCCGAGATGGTGATTGGTCTGTAATTAACTACCGCAGTTTTAGAGCTACCTTTATGCAAAGGAACTACTTTGCCTTCCTTCCTCCCTAGGGACCATACCAGAGTTCAAACTTAAGTTAAATAACGAAGTAAGAGGCGTTGACAATTCCTTTGCACATTCACGCAACACCCGAGCTGATATTCCATCTAAACCTACAGCAGTGTTTGCATTTAAATTTTGCAATATATTTAATACCTCTGATTTCTTAACTTCAATTCTCACATTAGTTATTGCTACAGGTACAGAGATATCCTCACTTGGGTGATAGACTTTTGAAAAGTGATCACTCATTAACTCGACTATTACATCTGAATTTGTCACCCCAATACTATCAGCACCCACTAAAGTTATCCTTCCGAAGTCATTCTTCCTTTTACTTGCCACATAGCGGAAAAACTCTTTGGGATTACCCTTGATCTCATTGGGTAAGGTCTTCTCATAATCTGATTTAGCTTTTCTTACTATGCTGGTAACCTTCCTAGCTTGAGCCTTGTACTGCTCATGGGTGTACTAATCGCCTTTCTCCTTGCACATTCTCCATAACATGATTAACCCATGTTTCCTCGGTTATAACATCATGCAGCTTATTCTGTTTCAAATCAATTCATTGTTTGTGTTCTACCTTGTAATCAACTGTCACTGTCACCAGAGATGGTCTGCAAGTTTCAGACTATTACTTGTGTGTTCATGTAAATAAGTAATGTATCTATTATCAGGAGATTAATAGGGGAGGAACTTCATCAATGTCTGAATATCTTTGCTGACAATCAGAGACATAACCTAGAGAGGTCAAACATCAAGGTCAAAATCATCAGCTAATAAAGAACCACAAAGTTCTGTATAGGTAATTCAGTGATTCTCATATAATTTTGTGAACTAGAAGTGCAGCACTTGTACTGCACAAAAAGTATAAAAGAGGAACTGTTGGATAGTATGGAGCAGTATGGAAGAGTATGGAACTATTGGATTTGACACTCAAGGGCTGTAATGTGTGTAGTGTTCATAAGGAGCTCCAGAAAAAATAAGTGTATTTTGAGTAATAATCGGCAATATTTTTTGAATTTTAGTGTTGTACTATTTATTTTTGAGAACAAAATGTGTGAGAGCAATTTATTAAATTGTTAGATTTATTATTACATTTATTACTATTATTAAGTCCACACAGTTAGCTGAGTGGCTCTGCACTTTGCAACCATATACCTGGGAAAGGAGTGTCCTGGTTTCAATTCCCGTCGCTGACGTGTGGAGCCCTTCTCAGACATAGCCAGGTTAGCCGATCTTGGGTGTGGACTGCAGGGATTTTCTCCCCAGTTAATCTGGGGTTTATCATCCAGCAAGCAAGCAAACCGGCCTTGAGAACTCAACACTTCTACAGACCTAGGATACACTGGGAGGCATAGGGCTAACCACCTTATCCTTGTGTACAGTTGTGGTTAAATGAATAGAAAATCCTCAACACCACAAGGTAAAAGAGGGGGAAAATGAAGAAGTAGATTTATTATTTATTAAACAGAACACAATGGCAGTACTCAATAGGTCAACCACATGGGCATCGACCAGTGTGACTAGGTGAGCACGCGAAAATTAAGTAGAATTAACGAAATAGACTTTTTGAAATTGAATTGATGCGTGAGTGTGATATATATGCATGGTGGAGTGTAAGGGATGTGTTTGTGGTGAGAATGAACAGAAGACGAGGGAAGGTATGGATTTGTAGGAAGTCTGATATATTATTAGACCATGAGGCAATAAATGCGAAGCAGGTTGAAAATATAAAAGATGGCGTAAATGAAAGAAAATGGGAAGGAAAAGAAAGCTAGTGAAACTGATGGATTGAAAGTATGCAAGAATGTAGAAGCGAATGAAAGCAAGAATGTAAAAGAGAGAGAGAGAGAAAGTGTTGAACGAAATAGTATGATTGATGTAAAGAATGAAGAGTTGGCTGCAATGAGGGAGATGGCTTGGTTGTGGGGAGTGGTACAGTGGAGATATCAAGGCAGAAGCAACTCCCATTGCTTCTGCCTTGATATCTCCACCTCTGGGCCTGGCTCCCACTGATGAGATCTCAATAAAGGTCGAAACCGGTCTGGGTAGTGGCCCTTCTCTTAAATGCATAGCAGTATATATTTCTGCAAGGAGGCTTTGCATTACATTATGGGAGATACTGAGACAAGGAGTGATGAGAGCTTGGTCCACCTTTGTTGCGAGTTGCCCGGCGTTGTACTACCTTACCTGTCCTGAAGATATTTTAAGGTGCAAACTTTGTTTGCTCACACTTGGATAAAGGATTAATTTAAATTTTGTGTTTGTGTTATACTTGATTAAAGTATAAAGTCAAGTAACTTGAATATCTAATATTTTATATTTATCACTGTGATTTTTTTAGTTGAGTTGTAAGATCTTTATAAACCAAAGAATTTTTATATTTCTTACTGTGATTTTTTTAGTTGAGTTGCAAGATCTTTATAAAACAAAGAATTTTCATATTTGTTACTGTGATTTTTTTAGTTAAATTGTAGAATCTTTATAAAACAAAGAATGTTTTATTTGTCTTTGTGATTTTTTTTCTAGTTGAGTTGTATTATCTTCATAAAATAAAGAATCTTGTGACTGTGATATTTGTAGTTCATTTGTGGAGAGAAAATGTTTTTTTTTTTTTTTTTTTTTTTTTGGTTGTCAACATTTCGTCGATCCAGTCCTGTGTCCTTGTTTGACAACTAAGAAATCTGACAACCCTACACAGAACTGACTGGAAAGGCACTGTCCCTACAATGTACCAAAACCCATTTGAAAGAAAATTCAAAGAAGCTTGTGAAATGCTGAAACATCATCCAAATCTTAACAAAAATGGATTAATTATTCCAGGAATGTGGAGGACACATCTTCAACCCATATAGCAACCAGAACAACTGCAGGACAGAAGAAAATAAATCTCAATATGAAAGGACTGTAGAAATTGTTTAATGTATTATTATTATCCAGGCCTCCATGGAGTCAAAAGACTCATCGTGGGAGGTCGTTTTTAGGAAACACAAAGTTTATCATACCACTCCTTGAACCCATTGACTGTTCCCGCTCCAACCACTCTCTCAGACAGTGCATTCCAAGGTTCAACCACCCTCCACACAAAGAAACCACTCCTCACCCACTTGCGCACAGCCTCCTTTCGTAACTTCCAGGGATGGCCCCTTGTCATCACTCCTTCTCACCGTTCGACCAAGTGAAAGAACTCTCCAATGTCTACCCTGTAACTACCTCTCAACAGTTTAAAAGTCTCGATCATATCACCACTCCTTCTTCTATCCACCAAACTGCAGTCCACATTCCCTCAGTCGATCCTCATAACTGATATTGTACAGTTCTGAAACCATCTTTGTTATCTGTCTCTGTACCCTCTGTACCCTTTCCACATGTAGTTCAGTTTTTTTTTTCTCACCAGAGGTCAGGCTAGGATACATGATTAACAAACATTTATTTAAATTTTGCTTTTGTATAGTACAGCAGCACGTAGCTTGCATATTGTAAATATGTATGTTTTCCTGATGATCATCTCAATACAGAGGTCGAAACGACAATTGTTACTTGCTTAATGTTAAGTAAAGTAATTATTCTAACACGTGTGTTGTGTCTCCATAAATTCTTCAGTATGAACTATATGTTGGTGAGAGTGATCATATGGTCTTGACCTAGGAGGTGGCCAAATGTGTGAAATTTTCAGTTAAGACAGAGTATATGTGGAATTATAGGGCTGGTAAGTATAAAAAGCTTTAGAGATTGCTTGGATTGGTGCCATGGCATGTAAAACTGCAAGGGCTGGATGTTGATAGTACATGGGAAGTAAAGGAGTGTTTGAGGGAGGTAATGGCAGACTGCATACCTAGAGTCAGGGGATGAATATCATCATTAGGCTCTGGAGCTGTAAAAAAAAAACTGTGGAAGGAATTTAAGGAGAAAGGTGACCAGCAGGCACATAAACAGTACAAGGCACAGGGCAGAAAGGTAACTAGTGTGGTAAGAAAAGCAAAAGCATATTGTAAAAGGAAGTTAGCAATGCAGGCTAAAGAGAATCTTTCTTTTGATATGCTGCAAGAAAAAGAAAGAATGTATGTGATAGAATGATTTTAATGAATGCTGATGGTAGGGAGGTAACCGAATAGTAGAATTAGTAATTCTATTAATTAGTAGTAATAGTAGAATTAGTGATTCTACTATTGTCAATCGTAATAGTAGAATTACTAAGTGAACATGTTGCAAGAGTATATCATCCAGGTGGTGATATTGCAGTAACAAAAGAGGCAAGGACTTATATGGGAACTGAGGTAAATGAAATGGAGCTGCATAGTATATTACAGACCCATAATGTGAATACAGCTGGGATTGGATGGTATATCAGCTCAAGTTTTACATGAAGCAGCGAGAGAATTGGCAGCACCCTTTACCATACTGTTTAATGTAACTCTCACCTCTGGGTTAGTCCCGAGGAGATAGGAAGGGGGGGGGGTTCCATTAGATAAGGGAGGCTCAAAGACGGATATGGCAAATTACCAATGGATCACCATTTCAGGAGTTGTTGTCAAAGTATTGGAGAAGTTGGTCATGATCAAAATAAATGGATCGATGGAAATGGGATACTGTATGGGAGGGCAGCATAGTTTTTATGAAGGGTAGCTCATGCCTCAATAAACTTGCTCATATTTTATAATACAGTGACAGATGAGGTTGGTGAGAAGGATAGGAGGATAGGAGGATGGTTGATGGAGAGATATCAGTGAGTGGTTTATTAAGGAGTAGCATTCAAAAGAAGATCTGTGACTAGTGGCATGCCACAGGGTTCTGTTCTTCGACCACTACTGTTTAATTTGTTCATTAATGATATAGGAAAGGATCTGAGAGGAACTGTTCAGTTATTTGCAGATGATGAAAAGTAGGATAGAGCAATAATTAATACAGATGATGTCAAAATTTTGTAGGATGATTTGGATAGATTGGACTGGACAAAGGAGAATAGATGTCAGTTTAATGTGGCAAAGTGTAAGGTTATGCATTTTAGGGTGAAAAGATTACCAGCTATACTACATTGGCAGAACTGTACTCCAGGAAATTGACAAAGCCAGAGACTTGGGAGTTTTAGTGGATGGGGAATTAAAGTTTAGGGGACACATAGCAAAGGTAGCTAAAGTAGCTCATCATCTTCACTTGGTTACTGAAGAATACTTTGATGAGAAGTGACAAGAGGGTTCAAGTCCTGATAAGACCCCATCTTGACTACTGTGTGCAGATTTGGGCACCAGGGTTTCTTGGTGATGAGGAAAAGCTGGATAGGATCTAGATGCAAGTGACCAAGATGATAGCAGGTCTGTAGAATGAACCTTATGAGAACAGGTTGAAGATTTGTGGGTTACAGAAACTATTTGATAGACAGAAAATAGGTGATATGATAGAGACAGACAAATTACTGAGGGTTTTTTATAAGATTAATTCAAAGTTTTTCCGAATAGATGTATTGGTGGGAGAACTAGGGGCCATCTGTGGAAAATGAGTAAGAGTGTAGTTAGAAAGGGTGTTAAAATTAGGGGAAGTTCTAGGTTTTTTGCTTGGAGAGTGGTGAATGAGTGGAATAGGTTGCCAGAGTCTGTTGCAGGTGCAATGACTGTGAATGAATTCAAAGCAAAGTATGATAGATACTTCGCAAATGTTGGATAGTTCTTGACATGATGTTTATGGTCTCGATGAGTCTAAGGACTCCTTGGAGTTGCCCAAAATAATAATAACAACAATAAAACTTTGTGTGTGTTCTTAACTAGGTAATGCTTTGACCTCTATTTGAGGCCTTTTCTAAAGCTCATTTTATTATCATTACAAAACAGAGTACTTTCAGAAAAGAAATTAATGAAAATGGTTTCTTTCTTTCTTTCTTTTTATGGTTATGATTAACCTATGTTTCCTCAGTTAGAATATTACATTGTGGTTTCTTCAACATAAGCTAAAGTAATATATAAACAGAATAAATCACATTCTTTTTATTAGAGCAGTTTGGCAAGGATAAGACCACTACTCAACTTAGTGGAGGCCAGATTATCTATCTCTTAGCCTACTCAATATTTTATATACAGGTTATCAGCTTTTCATGGGTAGGAATCTCTGAAGTTAAATTAAGCAGAGAGTGACACAATAAATCTTATATGTAGCATAGATGAATGGCATTTGAAATAAGTTTTTTCTAATTTTGAAAAATCACTTAAGTTTGATTTATATACAGGATACATTATGGTAGCTCTACAATAAATAGTGGCTTTTAAATAGTGAATTAACTTCTTAAATTATATATAAATATCAATAAGGCTTTTCAAATGATATACTCATCACTTCATTCAGTATATACCTACAGAAACAATCTGGACTTTAAATTAAGGAATTACTATCAATTCATATATGTTTATTTAAAGGGGGGAGGGGAATAAAAGCATTAAAATATGGGAAAGAAACTGGGAAATGGAAAACCAAATGATTTCATTTCATCTTCATCTTCTTCTTCTATTACAGAATCAAGAATATGAATTATGCCATTTTCTGTCATGATATCACACTGGACAACTTTAGAATTTCCAAAGTGGACCCATCCATGATGACTTCGATAGAGATTAATAGAATGACCATCAATTGAATGCATTTGCTTATTGGATAAAAATAAGTTTTTAGTCACCTCTGCACAGCACACAATATCTGAAAAATTAATAAATAAAATAAATGTCTGATACTTTTTATGACCACTTTAATATTTCAATTCATATTTAATAATAATAACAATAAAAACATCAGACAGTATATCAGGAATTTAACATACAAATGCACAATACTGTAAACTATATATACAACATTCATCAGAAGAAAAGTATTAGTATTAATATTATTTCCAAGCCTCTATAGAGTCAGGGGACTCATTGGGAGACCAAACATTCACAAACCACAATAACTATCGCAACTTGCTTTGAATACTTTGAATATATTTAATGTTGGAGCACCCACCACTCCTACAATGCGTTCCACACATTCGCCACTTGACAAGCAAAAAATCTCATTTTCACTTCCTTACTCAGATGACCTTTGTATTGTTTCCAGGGATGGCTTCTCATTCTTGCATCACCCCTTATCTATGCAATAATTCTCCTGGATGTATTCAAAAGGCTCCCATCATCAACTTATATATCTCAGTCACATCACCCCTCCTTCTCCTATCCATCAAACTCTGAAGACCACATTCTCACTTAATGAATTTCCACTTTCACACTTAATCTCTTAATTCAGACATTTTATATGGATGAATACACTCCTGGTATTTATAATTAAACATAATAATTCATTTCTTGGTCTATAGGCAGTCCTATTCCCCCATCTGTGACTCCTCCACTCCTTCTCATCTTTTGCCCCACATAGACTCCCAGACCCCCCCCCCCCCATGTATTCCTGACCATTCCATTCCTATTTGTTTAGCCTTTTCACCTTTGGAATACAATCATACACTGCTGCTGTTAAATAGCTCTTGATCAATATCCAAACAGGATCTATATCCTTTCCACTCAATTCTTCTTTCCAAACTATAGCTCCCAGTTGTCTCTTAAGCTTTCCATAATCACCAGCCTTGTAGTTCCACATATAGCCCTTCTTTATATAAGTTTTCACATGACTTGCTAAAACACATGTGATCACTTCATGGTCACTGTTTCAACTGGAGAAAGATTAGACACTCATTCACAATCACATCCTCTGATGATATAACCAAATTTAAGACTCTTAACCATCATGTAACCTCCATTATGTACTGCTTAGATTGTTGTCCATTAAGAACTCAAGAAATTCATTCTCCTTATTGTCTGACTATCTCTTCAATTCCAATTAATATTACCATAGTTGAAATCACCCATAATGATCACTCTTTGCTCGCTCACTAAGCCAAGTTGCCTATACATTTCATTGTCTCCACATTCTACATTCCCTGGCCTGTAATAACACCCCACCAAACATCTCATTCTGTTAGCCTCCACTTCACACCATGCTGCTTCAAAGCCACTGTCACTTTTTTTTTTCTCATGATGTTTCAACTTTGTGTTGGCAATTCTCCTGTTATCATCAGCAGCACTCTCCCTCCCTTCTTGCCTTTTCTATCTTCACAAAAACATCATATCTTTCCATTGCTATTTCCATCAAGATGTCATTCTCATCCAACCATGTTTCATTTATTCCAACTATTTTCGGGCATATTAAACTATCTCCCTTATTTCTGACACTCCTGGTATTCGTAATTGAACATAACAATTCATTTCTTGGTCTTTAAGCAGTCCTATTTCCCCCATCTGTGACTTCTCCTTCTCCACATAGACTCCCAGACCCCCCCCCTCATATATTCCTGGCCATTCCATTCCTATGCTGATCATCCACATATGTGGATGGTCAGCATAGGAATGGAATGGCCATTCATTACCACATCCAGAATCCACTCTCCTTACACCATGTTCCCCCTGTGACCTCATTGGCCCACACTGTTTCTCTGTCCAACTTGCTTTCCTGTTCTCATATTCTCTTCCCTATTCACAACTATATCAGTCTCGCCTGGTTCACTCTCCTGCTCATTCACATCATCTGTGAATGAGCAGGAAAAAAGAGCAGATCATTCTTTTTTGTATTATTATTATTATTTTCATCAGACCTTCATGGACTTCCTGCTGTTATTGTGCACAGTTTTAAATCATTCACCATTTCGACACTCTCAGTCAATGCATTCTGCTTCAACTGCTTTCCATGCAAAAAACCTGCTCACATCTTTTTAAAGATGACCTAGAAGCTCCAGAAATGGCCACTTGTTCTATTCCTGTTATCTTCCTTTCCATGAAAAATTTTTCTACCCTAATCTGGTAATAATTCCTTAACAAGCTTGAAGAAAATAAAAGGTACCTGATTAAGATAAGAATTCTTGCAGGAGCAATTAAGGGAGAAGAAGCAAATAGTGAAAATCTAAAATATCTCAAGTAATTCGAATAAAGTGCTAACATTTTAACTGCCATTTTTTATTTTCTTTTAAATGTAAAGATGGTCTCAGGCAAGAAACTTAAAAACAATTCATGTTAAAAAAACTGCTTTTTTTATTATTTTTTATTTTTATTTTTTTGCAAACAAGTCTTTTGTGCAGTTATGACATTACATCTCTGATATATATAAATCAGTCATAAATCCAAATTAGAAACTATAAAGTTTCAGATTCTGAACTTTGTACTGTACATGTGAAAAGATTAATATATATATATATATATATATATATATATATATATTCTTGGATTTGATGATCTTATTTGGTTATAGTAGCTAACATTTAAAAATTAACATGATTCTGTCTTTATAATTTGTATTCTTTTGAGGATGATGCACTGTGAAAATATACCGAAAAGTTTGTGGAATGACATGATTTATAATATTTGTTGCAATCCCTCTCCTACTCTACATCCCCTCCCCCCAAAAAAAGTAACTTAAAATTAAATAAATCTGGAGGGAAGGTACAGGGTGGTATTTCATAGCTTCGTAATTTTCCTCAGTAATATGTAAAAAAAAAAAAATAAATAAAAAAAAAACATTCAAGAAAATACTACCTTTATACAATGGAAAGGTGGTGGGTAGCAAAGAGTTGTCTTAGCATCACACATGCACATGTATGTTCTCTAAATGTTATTTCACTCAGGCTTCAAGATCTGGTGCATGTTACTATCAAGTTGTGTTTTGCAATTCTTCATCATATAAACTCACAGCTTCCAAATATAAGTATTTGTCTTAGGTCAGATTTCAATTGAGAAGGCTCTTTCTTGTTTTCTTCCCTCCTGCATTGCTGCCCTTTTGGTGAAGTAATGCAATTATAATTTTCAGTCCTGTTCTGTTTTACACACACACACACACACACACACACACACACACACACACACACACACACACACACACACACACATATATATATATATATATATATATAGACTCTGCAGCCTTTTGAAACCAAATCAGACAGAGTAGGGTGGTTAATCCTTATTCCCATAGTTTCCTGTGTTTGTATGATATGATATGTGTATTCTTCTGGCCTGTTTTTGGGAGAAAAAACCTGCCGCTTTTAAATGAAAAGAATTGATAAAGGTTCTTTTTGAAGAACCCTTATCAATGGAATAGATGGGATTTGAACCAAGGTCTTGCTACTCAAAGGGCATTGAAACCTGTTTAAAAGTATGTTTAAAAATAAAAATAAACTTTGCTTTTTTAAACACTTTGCTTTGATGATCTTGTCATCAGTGATGGATAACTTTATTTTGCCTCCTTATTTATCCATGCAACTCTGGGTAAAACATATATTACATGAAACCTTATCAGTTATACTGGTTTGTTGATTGCTTCAGCTTTTTTTGTAGAAATTTTAGTCTCATGGTAAAGCTTATTATCATCAACTGCTGTCTTGAAGCTGTTCATTTAAGAATGCGAGATTACTCAGATTATTGTTCCTAAACCTCTATTTGAAGACAGAAAGATTTAATACTTCAATACTCATATAACTAGTAATCTAAGAATAAATAATTATCATCATAGAATTGGCTGATTTGATCAGCCTCTCATAACTGATGTTATTCAACAAACCCTTTGATTTTTCTTTCTTATTATCATTATTCTCAAGTTTAGTAAATAAAGAAAACTGTTTGGATTAGCATACAGTTTTTATCTATTGCATTTTTGAAAATGCTCAGGTTTTTTATTATAATCCTTATTTTCATCAGTTATGTATTAGTTTATATTAAACCTTGAATCTGCATTTTATCATTATTGATGAGTTTAAAGCATATCATTTTTACAGCATATCATAACACAACTTCTGTTTTTAATGTGGATATTTGAATATGAAAAGAACACTTTCCTATTAATCTCAAATGTTTCTCAGAACTACATGTACATGCAGAAAGCACTGAGCAGTTAATATTACTATTCACTTAATGTAATGAACATATCAGAACTAAATTTCTCTTAGAAACCGATATGCTTCAAGCTGAACATTCATAATGATGTGCTGTTTTGTATTTCTTCAACACAGATGAATTTTTACTGATACTGTTTGAAGTCAATATAAGAGACATGTTTAGTATAGATGTTCTAACCACTCAGTTTTCCTTAGTGCAAACCATTTCATATGAAATGGTTTGCACTAAGGAAATTTATCACAATACTGTGCTGCTACAGATTACTTTTACAATTGGAAAGAAGGTATTTCCCTCTCCCTTTCTATTTAATGCTCAGTGTAAAATATTGCTTTTTTCTTTCTTTTGGTATTTATATATACTTGATATTTCATTTTGATCTAAGTATTAAATGCAGATTTTGTTTAATTAAAACTTTCATTAAAAAAGCAGACACATTTTTGGTATCTTGACTTCAGCTGTATTGTCCACTTTCCTTATATATACATGCTTTTAATTATTAAATTATTCTTCAGTGAGTATTATTTTTATGTTACTGTATTGTAATTAAAACAGTTAATAATGCAATGTTTGCCTTTTGTGCTGATTTAAATTACAAGATAGCCCAAAAGTAAGGAAATATATTTGAAATTAAATAAACCAAAATGAAAACAATAATTATATTTCTCAATACTTTATATATCCAAGGAAAAATACTTAAAGAAAAAGAATTCTCATTATCATATTTTATTTATATGATAGAGTAAATTAAACACCGATTAAAAAAAAATACAAAATTAATAGCATTACCAATAAATATATATATAATACAAAGTACAGTATTTTCCAGTGTATAAGACGCTCCTTTGTATAAGATGCACCCAAGAAATTTAATACAATTTTCTGGAAAAAACCTAAACTTTAAAGTATGATTTAAAAAAAAAATTGGATAAAATAATAGGTAATTTGTAATAATAAACTGACCTTTCAGAAACCTGCAAAAACCCATGTCACCGTCATCTGACTCTTCTCTGTAATCATTAATTTCTTCTCTTTCTTCTTCCTCTTGTTCTTCATCATCATCATCTTCATATAAGAAATGATCTTCACTTCCATCAAGGGCGTTGCTAATTCCACATTTCAAGAAAGATTTAACAATAGTTTGTTCATTCATTTTCGACCAAGATGTCTTAACCCACTCGCACACTTGAGAGATTGATGGCCATTTCAGGGCACCCTTTGGTGTTAGCTGATGTACACCGGCATTCATCATCCACTTGTTCCACTCTTCCCTCATAAAGACTTTAAAGGTTTTGTTTAAAGATACATCAAGTGGCTGCAGTTGTGATGTAAGTCCTCCTGGTATGACAGCCAATTCAGTATTGCACTCTTGGAATTTTTGTTTGATTGAATCCTCCAGATGAGCCTGGAACTGATCAAATACAAGAAGAGCTTTCTTCTTTAGTAGTGCGCCATTCCTTCTTTTATCTATTCCATATTTTATCTATCCACACTTTCATGCCACTTTCATCCATCCAACCTTTTTCATGCACATGTACAATCAGTCCTGTTGGTATTTTTTCTATAGGCAGAGTCTTCCGCTTAAAAATTATCATTGGCGGCAGCTTCGTACCATCAGCACAACATGCAAGAACTACAGTGTAGTGTGTTTTTTCGTGTCCACTGGTTTTGATTGTAATGCTTTTCTCACCTTTCTCAGCTACAGTTCTATTTGAGGGAACATCAAAGGTTAGGGGCATTTCATCCATATTGGCTATCTGTCCCATTTCAAAATTGTAATTTTTTCGATGTTGAATCACATATTTATGAAAAGAAATAATTTTGGCTTCATATTTTTTTGACTGATTTTTGTTTTTGTATGCATACAAAGTCCACTGCGTTTCATGAAATGGTAATACCATGACGCACCGCCTTTAAAATCTTCAATGTTGTGCTCACAGGCTACTTTGATTGCACGTGTACGAATCATTTTTGTTGAAATGGCAATGGAATTTTGCCGATTTTCTTGCACCCATTTCAAAACTTTGGTCTCTAGTTCTGGCCACTTCACAATTTTTCCATGTTCCACGTGCTTTTCATTACGCAAATTGTACAAAATCTCCTTCTGACCACGCCAAGTTCTAATCATTTTTTCTGTAGGCGGAGGTCGAAAAGGTCTTTCAGCTTCCTTATTCCCATGTTTTTCCGCATATTTTACAACCTGCAATTTGTAACTTGAAGTATATGAATGGCGCCTGTTTTTTCCCATCACTAAAATCTACGGGGAAATATTAAACTGAACACAAAATATTTCACCACGTCAACTCAATACTGATAAACATCGGTAACTGATTACTCGGATAAGATTATGAAACTTGAATAGGGACTCCCCGTTCTTAGCCAACGATGCGCTAGAAGTCACGTGAAGGTCACGCATCAATTTGATTGCACCATTAACCGCCTACAAAGATCTTGGAACATAAAAGGGAGTGCGTATGACTTTGAAAAGAGGAAACAATCTTTACCTTCATTATATAAGACTCGCCCCATTTTTAAGATGAATTTTTAAGGTAAAAAAGTGCGTCTTATACACTGGAAAATACGGTATATATTAAAGAATAATAATTTATATAGTAAAAAAGATTAACTTGAAAATTCTTATTTCATTCCACTGTTGTTTGCTAGGTTAGAAAGTTATTTTAACTTGTGATTCAATTAGGTCCATATAGGAAAGTATGGATTTGCTCTTATGAGATGATCAAAGAAGAATAGAGACCTTAGGATGATTGATTTTGATAAGATTATTGTAAAATCCTCTCCTCATTAGTTTGCCCATCTATTTTATAGGTAGGATCCCAAAACCATTTATCATATTGGCATCCCTTCAAGTTGAAATGTTTCACCTTTGGCACTTGTATGTGAAACACTCTAAAATTTGTCAGAATTCTAAATGCATTTTGATGACTGTGTCAGCAGTTTGTTTTCCAATATTGATCTCATGGAAAATTGCATGTATCTTCTTTTCTATACATCATCAATTTCCTGATATATACCCCTAAGGGGGTGTTCAGATTACTATGACAGCACTACATGATTAAGTTTCCATTATTATTAATCTCCTGTCTACAATTTTTCTCCAAATTAGTCTGTTACTTGTGAGCACTCCAATATTGTCATTTCTAACATTTCATTCTTCTAAGGCAGTTCTGACTGAATCAATCCACCTAAATTTTCATCTTCCTCTGAGTCTCTGTCCTGTGATCTTGGCATCAAATACTTGTTTTGCTAACCTTTCCTCACTCATTCTATTTAAATGGCCATACCACCTTAGATTATCTCTGCAACATTCTTGAATGCTAATAGTGTCAAGTTCCTTTCTAATATCTTCATTTTTAATATGATTCTGCTATTGATGCCATTGATTCCCTAATTTTTCTCAGAACTCTCATATCTCTGGTCTCTAGTCTAATTAAGTGTTTTATTTCTAACCCAACTTTCAGATTCATAACTTAAAACTGGTTTGAACACTGTCTTGTATATTGCTAGTTTGGTGTTTTTACTAATTTCTCTCTTATTCCATATAAATTTATTCAGCTGGCTACCCACCATTTCACCTTTCATGTTGACTAAAATCTGTGCCTAAATAGCTGAAATATTTTACTTGTTCTATAGGATCTCCATTCAGAATGCAGCTGAATTGTCCATGTTCCTGCTTTATTTCATCATTTTGGTCTTTTTATTGCTGATTTTCATGCCAAAGTTGTTATAGCTGTATTCAATTAAGTTAGAGAATCCTGGAGACTTGCACTGGATGTGTTTAGAAGTACATCATATGCATAAAGCAAAGAGCTAAGTTTGACATTCCAATTCTTATATCAGGTCTGATGTCACTTTCTTTCATAATGTGAAATAGGAGTGGAGATAATGTGCACCTTGTCTTACTCCTGATTTTACATCCAACCATCTTCTTGTATTTCCTTTAATTCTAACTGCTGACTGACAACTTAAATATAGATCATGCATTACTCTGTATAATGTCCATTCGTCCTATATAATTGTAGGGTCTTGAAAAGCTTTTCCCTGGGCACCTTGTTGCATGCCTTTTCCAGATCTACAAAACTTAAGTAGAGATCCTTGTCATATTCCCAGATTTCTGAACTATTTGTCATTAAAGTGAAAATCTGATTAACAACCTCTGTCTTATATGAACCCAACTTGTTCTTCTCCAAGTTTCTTTTCCACAATCTTTCTTGACCTCTTTTTACATATGCTTGCATAAATCTTACCTGGAACATTCTGTAGAGAAATTCTTCTGTCATTTTCATATTCAGCTTCATTCCCTTTTTTATAGATGGGTACTACGAAAACTCTACTCCAGTCATTGAGAGTTTGACCTTCTGTCCAGGCCCTCTGAATGATGCAGTGTAGCCACTACAAAACTCTTCCCATGACTTTTGTTTAGCTACTTTTACACATAACTCATTTTTTTTTTTTTTCTGTATTCTTTTAGGGCACTTGCAATTTTGACTTCTCTGTACACTCTTGTATCCTGAACCAGCATTATATCACTATCAATAATGATGCAGTCAATAAGACTTTTCTTATTTATTGTCTTCTACATTTGAACTTGTGCACATCTTTATGTTGAAACATGGTGTTAGTAATGACTAGTCTGTGTCCTGAGCAGAAGTCCAGTAAATACTTATTATTAGTATCTTTATCCTGTTCTCCAATTTTTGCAAAATATTCCTATCTGCCTGGTGAGATTTGTTTCCTACACTGCTGTTCAGATCTCCAACAAGGACCACTTTTTCCATTTTCATGTCAGCTGCCTGCTCTAATGGCTCAAATTTTCTTCCACTTCTTTTTTTAGAACCTTTTGTGAGACCATAGGCATAAATAAGGTTCATTGTCCATTTTCCCCCCATTTGGAAGTTTGCTCACATAACTCTACTTGAAACCGCCTTCCAAATCAAATTTATCTTCATGTTTTGTGTTGAGTGCTACTCAACACAAAATGCTATTGCTACTCCTTCCTTTCTATGATCATTATTGCTGAAAATAGCATCCTATACTTATTATTTAGTAATATCTTGCCTTTGTCTCTGTTTTGTCTTTGTCTCAGTAATGCCAATTATGTCTACATAGTAATTTTCCAATTCTTCTGCAAGTTCAGTTTCCTTTCCATTAATACTCCTTATATTGACGGTTGCTATCTTCAGTTCTTCTGATGTTGGGTTTATTCTTCTTCTTCTTCTTCTAGATATTGAGTTCGAGTTTGTTCCAGTAGCTGACTTTTCACTGTTCGCCCTGGTTCCCTGAAGAAAACAGCAGTGGGGGGGACCTTGTTTAACTGAACAACACCTCACCAACATGAAATAAACTCATGTTGTACCATCATATGCATTTGGGTTTAAGCCAATAAAAATAAAGTACAGTTCGGTCGGCTAAGTCCCAAATTGCCAGGCCATCCTCATTCATTCAGTACCCAGTAGATACCTACTAATGGGGCACACCACATGAAGGTGAAGATTGGACATTAGGTCAGAAGTTCCAAATTGGTTCTCCATACTCCTGAAAGGTAATGTGGAGGTCTTCTCCTCCCCGTTATTTGGCTTTGACCCTTTTAAGCAACCCTCCTTCTCTATGCATAATGACAAAATAATGAAAGATAAATACATTTTTTATAATTTATTATGAGAAATAAGTAGTTCATTTTGTAAGATCAAAGTGCTGAGATATTATTAAACATCAACAAAGAAAACAAATCTCAACATTGATACATACTATACTGTTCTGTTCTTGACCAGTTAGAAGAATTTTATCAGTTTCTGGAGTTTACACTACTAATTTTTTTTTTTTTTTTTTAATTTGTTCTTCAAAGTTGTTAGAGAATGTTTCAAGATATGATTCTTCAGTTATGAACAAAAAGGAAGGTTGCCAAATTGTCTGTATGTGTTATGGTAAAGCTTTAGTTGAAATATTGATATCAGCACCAATAACTGGAAGTTTACGTGTGGATCATTGATCACATTTACAAGTTTCTGGAATACATCATAATGCTATAACATTTCAAAAAGTTTGCTTTTTATTACTAAAGCTTTGAAAGACTTATGAAGATCAAACAATATGAAATTCAATGCTTATCTTCTTGAAATTAAAAAAAAAAGTCTTGAGATTAATATGGAAAAAGGTGTAATGCAAAGTTATCTTCCACCCACCTCACCTTTCTTAACATTGCCTGGAGAAAGTTAATGGTACTGCTGTGAGAGGAGAAGTTTATCTTAAATAGTCATGGTCTTAAACCATAGTTAGCTAAACTCATATAAAAATAATAGGATTTTTAATCCTGGAAGCTACTTCATCTTCTACAAAACAGATGATCTGGATGAGAACACACATCTTAAACTTTCCTCATATCATAGCCTTAGTATTAAAGCTTTAGTGTAATCTAAACAACCAATGAATCTAAATCATATATCTGCTATAATCATAGAATCATATATTATTTTGTGGGAATAGCAGAGCAAAACTCAAAATAGGAAACCTCCTAAGTTAAATAATACCCATAATGAACATAGTTTATAACTGTTAATTCAAATAAGATAACTAATTAAAAGCAGCAAAACCAGTGAGATCAGAGACCTAAATAGACTAACATTAAACTCATTAAAAAATTGCATTAACTAGGCTTAATATTTACTAAAAAATCTAAATAACAGTGAATTGTAATAAACTAGGTATTAATGATCCTTTCTTTTAGTGTCACAGGGCAATCAGCATTTATTTAGAAATTATGGACTTTACAATTGTGCTGTGAATAACTACAGGCAGCCCTCAGTTTATGCCGATTCACAATAACACCGGTTGCCTGCACGTGCTTTCTTACTGTAGTGTGGTTGACTGAGAAATGACACTAGCAGGCACTCTAGTGTTTGAGTGTTTACCGAGCTACTACGACATATATGTATCAAACCTAGTTTTTACATACTTATGCATTTAAATTGATAAAGTATGTAATTACATACCATGTCTGATAATAGAAGTGCAGAAAAATTAGCAGAACGGTGTTAAGAAGGCATGGAAATCAATCGCACTTGAAAAGAAGATGGAGGTGCGAAGAATGGAAGATGGGCAGACACGTGCTAATGTCTGTAGAAGTATGAACTTACTTCCATCAACTGTTACTACGATTATGAAAAATGCAGATAGAATGAAACAGTCTGCGCAACAATCTACAGCAGCACTAAATGCAAAACCTACATTATACCAGGGGTAAACTGCTGGCCTGGTTGGCCGAGTGGATAGCATATCCCCCTCTCCAGCCAAAGGGCTGCGGGTTCGAATCCTGCCATGGTCAGGGATGTTTGTGATTGTCTGTGGAAATACCAGTGGTGGTAGGTGGTAGATGGCATTGGTGTAGTTGTGGTCAGTTGTGATTGAATAGTGGAGACGGAGTTGTAGACCTGGCGCCCTCCCTCGATGAGTCCTTGGACTCCCTGGAGGTGTCAAATAATAATAATAATAAACTTCATGAAAAAATGGAAAAATTAGTATCATTATGGTAGATGACTTGAATCAGAAAAACATTCCTCTGATGCAGGCTGTTATAACTGAGAAAGCAAAAACAATTTTTGAGGATCTTAAAAAGATAGATGGAGGTGAAGAAACATTTTTAGGAAGCAAAGATTGGTTCATGAGATTTAAGTCTCGAAGTAAGTGCCACAGTGTCAAATTATGTGGTGAGGCGGCAAGTACAGATGTTGCGGTAGCGGCTGCTTTTCCTAAAGAATTTCAAGACTGTGTAGAACAAGGAAGTTATCCTCCTGATCTCATTTTTAATGTTGATGAGACTGGGCTCTACTGGAAAAAATTGCCATCACACACCTTCATTTTTTCCTGTGAAGAATATTCTGCTCCAGGTTTTAAAGCTGCAAAAGATAGACTTACGCTTTTTTGTTGGGTGCAAATGTCTCTGGAACTTTGAAGCTTAAACCAATGTTGGTGTACCATTCACAGATGAAACGTGCCTTCAAGGGTCTAAAAGCCATGCTTATGTGGATTACCTCCGTATAACACATATGGAAATGGTAAGAGTCTTGGACACTTCAGGAAAAACTATTAAAGACTATTGGCAGTCGCTCGATATTTTGAAGGACATTAACAACATCGAGGCAGCTTGGGACGACTTGTCAGCAAAGTGTTTAAAAGGAGCATGGCGAAAACTTCTTCCAGTATTTATGCACGACTTCGAGGAATTAGAGCAAGAGGAGAATGTTATTGAAGATGTTACCAAGCTTGCACGAGAGATGGGATTGTGCGAAGTTACAGCTGAAGATGTGACAGAAGTCTTAGAGAGCCATGATAAACCACTTTCCAATGAAGACTTAAAAGAATTAGCCAAACAATTAAGTCAACATCCAAAGGAGGAGAAAGAAAACGAAGAAGGTCCTCTGAGAAATATGAAAAAGGCCGATTTACAGCATATCCTTGCAAGCATAGAGACATTTACTGATGAACTCTGCGAAATGGACCATGATTGGGAACGGAGTGCGAACGTAAAAAGGAGTGTAATTGCATCTATTCGACCTTACACTGAACTCCTTAAAGAAAGAAAAGGAAAATCTAGGCAGTTAACACTGGATACTTTTTTTAAAAAAATGCAGGTGATCCGAAACCAGGAACTTCAACATAGAAATATGTGATATCTTTTCAAAGTTTCATATTTTTTGTATATAATTTTGTTTTGTTTTCATTAATAATCATTTTATTTTGACAAATATATATGTATGTATTATCAAGCTTTAAATATAAATGTGCATATTTTTTGACTGCACGGAACATAACTTCATACCTCCCATTAAAATTGGGTTCGTTTTACGTCGATTCGGTTTACGCCCGTTTTTTCAGCAATGGAACTGAGGCATAAACCGAGGGTTGCCTGTATTTTAATTTCCTGACGTTTCGACCTTCATATTAAGGTCATCATCTGGAGTATACACAAATATACAAAGACAAGCTGAATTACATTTCAAACAGTATGCTAAAGAGGCAATTATTTGATCAACAGTTATTCTACTGGCATGACCAGTAGAATAACTGTTGATCAAATCATTGTCTCTTTAGCATACTGTGTGAATTGTAACTCAGCTTGTCTTTGTGTATACTCCAGATGATGACCTTAATATGAAGGTCGAAACATCAGGAAATTAAACTAGTTATTTATAACACAGTTGTAAAGTAGGTATTAATGAATAAATTGTCAAGGGTCTAACAACAAACAAGGTCATCAAGCAGCTGAAAGTCAAATTATAAACCAGTCATGATTCATTCTCTGATATGTGGTTGACAGATCAAGAGTGAAAAGAAAAAAAAAGCAAAAATGCATAATTTAAAACAAAATGCTTATGAAAAAAGTTCTGTGGGCAATTGATTGCTGTAACTTAGACATATATATCAGAACTCTTTTGGAAATTAAGCGTCATATGAGGAAATAGTTTAAATAGACTTGAAAATTAAAATAAGACCCAAACATTGTTTGGCTACTATTAAACTTTTATAATTCATTTTCTCACATTTCATTATTCATATCCAGCTACCATCATCAGTGAAGCACAAAGAAACTAAAGCTTCTTTGTACTTCCAAGGATTTGAACTTGGGTCTTTCCAACCAAAGGATAAATATTAATCATCCTTGCAGCTGCACTACAGAGGCACTTTAGTTGTATGTTCTGTAAAGAATAATTTTTCTGGATCCATATAAATCTTATATAACAGTGAGTTAAGGGAATACAATGACATCATCCCAGTTTCATCCCTATGAATAACTTTTGTACAAGAAGAAAAACAGTCTACTCAAATTTCTTGGTAGGCCTTCATTCTTTTAGGCTGATAGTAATAATGAATGAAAAGCAAATTGAGGTGTTTTTTTTTTGTTTTTTTTTCAATTGTAATTTTCTTATGTGGTTTCATTTATCATTTTTGTAAAAAAGTTAATTGTGGTAGTTTTATTCCACAGTTTTCTTTTTTTAACTTGAGAACTCTAGCAGTATTGAAACATGCACTGAAATTTAAGTAGTTACGACTTAGCTGGTTTCATTCAGCTGCTATACATTAACTCCTTTACATAATATGACTAATTGATCCCTGCCCTTTGACTGTGAGAAATAGTGAAATGTATGAAAATAAGAATGTACTATAGAATCATACCTATGAATTGAAATTTGAAATAATTAAAAGAATGATAGATGCAAGACCATTGTGAAGTAGCTTTGTTGCTATCACTAGTAGTAGTTAGGCATCTCATTTGATCATTTTACCTTGAACTTGTCCAAAGCCCACCTAATTATTCCTGTTCCTCTGAGAACTAAAATTATATCCCTTCATAATTGATGATTCAAATTCAGTAAGCAAGTTAAAGAAGCTGTTAAATATTATTAATTGCTGTGTTAATTTAGTTTTTAATATTTTTATCATTTAACACAAAGTTAGTAATACTTTTCTAGTTAAGAATACATCTCCCCATTATAACATATAATCCTAGAAAAAATGATTCAAAAATTCACCCACATTTGCTAAGAATGTATCTCGGTCAGATATATTCCTTATATTATATTAAAATCGCTTCATAAATTTTTGGTTCAAAACAAATTGAGAATTCCACTTTCATCAAACATCCTTACCGTCTGTAAAATTTTTAGGGAATTGAAGTCAAATTGACTGAAATTCATGAGCTGCCTGACACACTTTCATGCTTCTTATGCTACCTGACAATCTGGATTCATTATTCTAAAGATGAATAGGTATTTGTAGTCAAAGTGGGAAATTATCCAGAACACATCTGGAAAATAAATAAAATAAAATAAACCTGGATTACTAATTGTTCAGATATGTTTTCCTACATTTGGGCTATTCTCTATTGTTAGTAATGTCTTCATTTAATCTGCATCTGAAAAAGTGATAACATATATTCCTATAGATGACCCTCCCTTCATATTTTAATTTTCGAAATTTAATCCTGTGAAAATCTTATAAATGTATATTCTCTGATTAGTGTATCAATTATTAAAATTTTAAAATCACTTAATAATTGTACTTTTTTAAACATTCGATGTGCTTTCTGGGGCTAGTTCCGAAATTCACTATCAAGATCACAGTGTGATGTACTGAATGTAAATGCAGTAATTTTTCTGTGTGTGTGTGTGTGTGTAAGAAAGAGAAAAGCAACACAATCATAAATAACACATTTCTATTCACTATCATTATGCATTCACGGGCTGTACTATTCAATGTGCTATCTTTCCTGGTACTCCACATACTGTGTTATGCTGTCTTTCATGCACTGGCAGGTTACCAGAATGATCCCCGTATAAGGCCTGTCTTTGAGAAATCCCGTGCCAGAAGTCACGGGATCAGATCAGGTGAATGAGGTGGCCATGCAGTGGGAAATGCAAGACTGATCACCCTGGCTTCTGTGAAATGTTCTCAAAGAACCTACTATATGGATTGATCGATGTGTGGAGGAACCCCATTCTGCACGAAAATTACTGAATCTACGCATGGGTGCTGCTATAGTTGTGGCACCTACAAAATTGTTTCTCGTATCGTGATACCTCTACAGTAACTGAGCAGGTCACAGAACCTGACTGGTGAATGTCCTGGAAGAAGAAGAATGGACCCATGATAAACAAAGCTGTAAACCTGTACCAGACAGTAACTTTGAATGCAAAGTAATTTGTTGGATTGCATGCAGGTTTTGTTTAGCCTATACCTGACAATTGTGGGTGTTCACAGCTCTGTTCAGGTGAATGTGAGACTCATCTCCTCACGATCATTCATGGCCACACAGTATCCAACTCCACTCGAGCAAGGAATGTTAAAACAAATGATAGTCGACTTTCAAATTCTTGCAAGTGCAACTCCTATGTCAGGGTTATCTGTTATCTTGAATGAGTAGAAATGCAGAATCTTCCATAGAATTTTCCAGACAGTTGTGTAAGGCACACTTGTTTCTTGATACAGCATGCGCACTGCAGGAACAACAGGAATGACCTGTTCCCAACAATCCTGTTTCTTCAGAATTACTAATCATTTGTCACATTGCATGGAGATAGTGAACCTTGTCAACATTTGTTCAGGCAACGAAATTCGCAGAGTGCAGCAACAGCATTGATTATTTAGGTAGTACAGCTTCACGAGTAGAGCACATTGGAGAAAGGTTAGTGACATCACTGTGCACTGTATTAACAACCAGAATGAAGGGAAAAATCTCATGTCCATCTTTTTAAACCTTCCTGGCACCTACTGAGTTGCATTATACAAATTCCATATATATCGACTACGGATTAGGCTTAAAAAAAGGTTTTTTTCAATCCCCTCTGGTTGTAAACAGAGGGGGGGGGTCTTCTACAACCCTGACACAGGAGATATTCACAATGTATTCCTGCAAAGTTTCACAGGTTTGGATCACTGGATGGCACTCCACAAGGCCTTAAACAGAGATACTTTAATTTGATCACCCTGTATATCGGCTACGGATTAGTCTTAAAAAAAGGTTTTTTGCAGCAGCATTGTGTTTTGTTTTGTTTTTTCCCCACAAAATATCAGTTGATATTGGATTATTGCACACTTTCTTCAGTAACAAATGCTGATTTCAATACAGCAGCCAGGAGCAGAAACATGCTTAGTTAGGTGAGTAACCTTTTTATGAAGTTGTGAAAATCATAGTAGGCAGCTAATGAAATCTGAAATTGTTTAAAAATAGAATGTTTCTTCATATTTTAATAGTATAATTTAATAAAATGGAAAATATGTAAAGCAGCCACAGTTTAATCCTAAAAAATGAAAAATGTATTCCAAATTATATTCCAAGCTTGATTTGTTTTAAAATTTGTTTTTTGAGGGGAAAACTTTTAAAGGGCAGTTTTTGATGGTTTAAAATCTTAAAAGTTTATTTAAAAGCACATTTTGTGCTATTTATATATATTGATTGTAAGTTATGGTTACATATGTAATGAACTATGTTTATATGTACAAAAAAAAATAATAAAAAACCGTGATTTTTGTAAATTCTGACTTTAAAATGTCCACATATTAACAATGTGGTCTGTCTTGTTTGTATATATACAATATGTATATTGAGTCATATATATAAAAATAGTTTTACTCTATAGCCATGGTATTGTTATATCAATTGTAAAGTCTTTTTATATAGCCATGGTGCCTAAGATGTAGGATGATTACACCAGTGAATTATAGTAACTGCTCTGCATTTAAAAAAAAATTGTCATTTTTTGCATGTTATGCTTATAAAATGTATGCTATTGTAACAGGCTATCACCATAGACACAAATATCTCATTTTAAACTTCTGTTATCCAGTCGAGTTTGCACATTCTTCTATGGAAGGATAAACTTTACTTTTCCTGATGTGTCAGAACAAAGTGCATTAACATTTCTAGCTCAGATACTAGATGCCACCAAGGGTTGAAAGCTTTGTTTATATTTTATATGTTTATTAAAACTCATTTAAAACACTATTTAAAAAAAGAGTTGCCTGAATAGTTGGCCATACTTATCTATGGCCTGTGGTGTATAATTCTGAAAGAACTGTATACATTTTTACTGCATAACAAGGTTTGCACAAGATGTATATGAAAGAAGCAGTCGTATATTATTCCAACTTCTTTAGTTCCTATTTGAATGCTTCTTTATATATTCACTGAAAAAACTCATGAACTACTTGAATTTAATTAATGCTTGTGACTGAAATAGGACAGATGCTACTTACTTTTCTTGAAGAAAATTTTGCCTATCACAAATAGTTCAAATTTGCTTATATAGAGAAAAAAATGTATAGATTGTTTATATTAGCAGCAACTCTTCAATGCTCATATAACAATATATTTAAATATTTTTATCACACATTGTCTTGTTATTAAATGAGGATGTGCAGTTATAAATTTCTTCTCTCTTCTGAAGTAATTCCATAAAAATACGCAGTGGGCTTTGTTTCACTGTATACAAAAACATTCCATTCATATAATTCATGATTAAAGTTGACAATATTATTGTGACAAATTGTTTCAATGAAAACAGCATTTTTCATGTGAGCTGGAAAACGTGGCTGACATTTTTTCTTCATTTCAAGTTATGAAATAGTTTTAATAATAAATTGACAGTGATTTTTTCTACTTTTCCATAAATCCCAGCTATTCAAATTGTCCATTAAAAATTACAATTAGATTACAGTTGAACATGCACGTCAAGCTATTGCCAGATCTACACAGTCTTCCCAAGTCATGGATTCCATTTTCATTTTTGTCATATTTCTTGTAATGTTTTTCCTGTGCATGTAAGTTATATAATTGCACTATGCAATATGCACTATATCTGCCTAAGCTGCCTTAGGCAGATATAGTGCAAAATTAATTGCATCGATTTTCACTTATTTTATTGACATCCAGTACAGTAATTAAATAAACAAATAGGTTTTACGCTGGTAATCCTATAACCTTCCTTTATATCCAGATCCATTCATTAATGTCTTGTAGACTGTATTAATGACTAAAATCTGTTTATAGAAACATCAGAGAAGAATGTCAGTGGCAAATGGGAGATGATGAGGAGAAGAAACCAAGCAAGAGTTAAATGGATGAATAGCAATACAAAGCAGGGGTTGCAGAAAGGGAAAACATTCTGAGGGAATATAAAGAAAAAGTGATCAGCATGCCCATGAGCAATACATAAGCCAGAGCAAATTGGAATGGATAGGAACTTGGTGGCACTGATGAGCGATGGCTGACTAACAGACACCAGAGATTCTACTTAACCATATGGTTAAGTAGAATCAGAGAGAAAAGGGTGGAGTGCCTCTGAGCCCTGTACTGTTTAATGTATACATTAATGATATAGAGAATAATTTCAGAAGGAGAATTTATTTGCTAATATTGCAAAACTTGGAGGGCAATAAGTTAATGCAGATAATGTAGAAATTGTACATTGATGACTAAGTATGGTAAGAAATGGCTAAATCAGATTATTAGAGAAAGTAGCTAGCTAAACAGTCCAAAGGAAATCCTAAAGAGTCTTTTCATGTAGCAAGCAACAGGAAGATTGATTATAGAAGAATAACTTTAATCATTGCTGATGGTAGAAATGTGACTGAAACAGAAGAAATAGTGGAGTACTAAGTGATCATCTTGTAAAAGTGTATCATCCAGATGGAAATATTCCAGTTGTTACTGTCGCAGAGGCTGATGTGGGAATTGAGGTAGATGAAGGAAGTTTATTTTGCACTTGGTTAGACTATAATAAGTTTAGTTTAATCCTTTATCCAAGTGTAAGCAAACAAAGTTTGCACCTGAAAATATCTTCAGGACTGAGGTAAGGTGGTACATACCCGGGCAACTCGCAGCAAAGTGGACCAAGCTCTCATCACTCCTTGTCTCAGTATCTCCTTGCAGACATGTATACTACTATGTATTAAGGGAAGGGCTACTACCCAGACCAGTTTCAACCTTTATTGAGGTCTCGTCAGTGGGAGGCAGACCCAGAGTGGTGATACTAAGGCAGAAGCAAAAAAGAGAGGTCATATTTACCTATATGAATTGCAGTCCTGAAGATATTTTCATGCGCAAACTTTGTTTGCTTACACTTGGATAAAGGATTAAACTAAACTTATTATAGTCTAACTAAGTGCAAAATAAACTTCCAACATCTTTCTCTAAATCCAGAGTAATTTAATAATAAGGTGATACACAGGTTGGCAACTCGTATAAGTAAATATGATAAGTAAATATCAAGTTGCTTCTGCCTTAGTATCACCATTCTGGGTCTGCCGGCCACTGGGTAGTGGCCCTTCCTTTAATGCGTAGCAGTATACATGTCCGCAAGGAGATGTGCTTTGCATTATGGGAGATACTGAGACAAGGAGTGATGAGAGCTTGGTCCACTTTTGCTGCGAGTTGCCTGGGTATGTACCACCTTACCTCGGTCCTGAAGATATTTGCAGGCACAAACTTTGTTTGCTTACACTTGGGTAAAGGATTAAACTAAACTTATTATAGAGGTAGATGAACTTGAGGTATTCAGCATATTGAGAAATATCAATGTGAATACAACAGTGGATTTGGATAGCATGTCAGTGTATGTGTTATGAGAATGCACAAAAGAACTGGCAGTGCCTTTGGCTAAGCTCTTCAATCTAGTTCTCAGCTCTGGCAAGGTTCCAAGGGAATAGAAAAAAGGACAAGATAATTTCATTACATAAAGGAGTCTCCAAAACAGAAATAGCAAATTACAGACCAATCAGTATCTCAGGAATAGTAGTTAAGGTATTAGAAAAGTTGGTTAAAAGTAGAATTCAGGAATGAGTGGAATATGATACTCTGTGGTAGATAGCATTGCATTGTGAAAGGTAGGTCCAGCCTGGTAATGTATTCACATTTTATAATAGAATGATAGAATTAGATATGAAAGCGATTACATCGGTATTGCTGGACTTTGCAAAGGCATTTGGCAGAATGTATGGAAAACTGTTGCCTAAGTTGGAGTTAATATGAATAGATAAGAAACTGGTGGCATGGGTGAGAGATGACTGACCGATAGACACCAGGGTAATATATGGTGGTGTAGAGTCCAAGAGAAAAGGGCAGAGTGCCTTTGAGCTCTGTAATGTTTAATGCGCACATTAATGATATAGAGAATGATTTCAGAGGGAGAATTTAGTTGTCTGCTAAATTGCAAAACTGGAGGTCAGTAGTTAATAAAGATGATATAGAAATTGTATATTGATGATATCAAATAAACTAGCAGTGTGGGCAAAGGATGATGATTGTCAATTTAATGTGACAGAATATAAAGTTATTCACTTTGAGTTGAAAAAATTATATTAGTACTGGATTGCAGGAAATTGATGAGGGATTTGGGGGATTATGGACACAATTACTCTCAAATAACTTGTCAGAATAGCTCAAAGGATTATTTAGATATTGATGAACACACTGACAAGTAGAGAGTAGGAGGTTCTTTATAAGGCTGTGGTTCAGCCACATCTGACTTGCGTGAGATTTGGTTATCTGGATTTCTTGGGTATGAGGAGGAAGCGAAGAGGATCCAGAGATAAGTAACCAAGATAGTGACAGGTTTGTGAAATGCTCTCTATGACAATATATTGAAGGTTTGAGGGTTGCAAAAGTTAAGCAGACATGCAGAAAAGAAGGAACATGATAGAAACTTATGAAAGGATTCTTCATGATATACAAATGAAATTGTTTAATACACAGTGAGCACAAAGAGAACTAGGGTTCCTTCCTTCCCTTCTCATCTGTCCCTTAGGATGGATTGAGCCCCCCCCCCCCCCTTGCAGTGAAGGGTTTACAACAAATTAATGCAGTCATCTCATTCCTCCTCTGCTGCATCCCATAAGGGCAAGTATTTATGAACTGTAATCTTATAAAAATGTGTGTTCACAAAGCTGGTTTGATCAAAAGAGACTAGATAAAGATTCCTCACATCATGGGCAGGATTCGAACCCAGGTCTTTCTGACCAAAGGGCTTTGTCTGCCAGCTGAGCTATGGAGTTCTCTAGAGAACTAGGATTGACTCCCTGGAAATTGTACGAGAACTAGACTTTTTGCTTGAAGAGTGATGAATGAATGGAATGTATTACCAGAGGTGGTTTTGAATGCTCTCAATAGTGAATGAGTTTCAAGAGAAGTATGAATAAGTATTGTGTGAATAATGATTAGTGTGGTCCTCTGATGATGGTGTTGGATTGTAGCTTCTGCTCAATCATGTTTTATCGTCTTATAATTCTCTCTCGTTAGTATTTAATTAGTTGTAGGCTGATATATCATCCGAACACGAAGAAAATTTATATTATACTGCGCCACTCCATGTTCTGAATTGCATGAGCAATCTTGATAAATCAACCATCAACTGTACTAGGTTATTATAAAGCTGATTTTAGGCAGAGATTCTCTTTATTTAATAGGGTTCCCGTTAAGATTAGAATTATTTTAATGAACGGTGCAATGAAAAAATCAGGCAAATACAAGATTCAATTCAATTAGAATTATTTAATGCAGTATCACATAAATTACATCATAACACAGTATTCGAACAGGGGCATTACAATTAAATGAATATAAAACTCTCATTAAGATATTAGTATACTACTCAGCTGAACTTAAAATGTATAATTAAAATGAGCACTTTATTGGAGTATTTTATCCTGGAGAAGGTTTTAATACCAGAGCGATAGGGCTGGTTTAGAGGTACAAGAAGAGAGTGTGTTCCAAATTCTGAGTAAAGTGTGTGTCAAAACTCATGGTGAAATATGAGAGAATGTGCTAAAGAACTGACAGCTCTGTTGACCTGGCTCTTCAATAAAAGTCTGGCTGCAGGAAAGATACTCAAGGAAGGTAAGATAGTGCCACTTCACAAGGGTGGTAGCAGACTGGAAGTGTCTAATTATAGGCCAGTTTGTGTGTCATCAATAGTTGTTAAGGTCTTGGACAAATTAGTGAGAGACCATATACAGCATTGGGCAGATGAGGGTAATGTTATCTGTGAGAATCAATATGGATTTGTTAAGGGGCGCTCTTGCTTTAGTAATATGATTGCCTTTTATAATAAAGTGACAGGAGTAGTCGATGAGGGAAAGGCATATACCGCCATTTTTTTGGATTTTGCAAAGGCGTTTGACAGGGTGCCACATATTTAAGTTGCAGCACATGGGTTTAAATGGGCTAGTCAAATGGATTCAGGATTGGCTGATAGGTATCAGAGTTGTGTATGGTGGGGCAATATCAAGGAAGCAGAAGGTTACAAGTGGGGTTCCACAGGGCTCAGTACTGGGACCTGTATTGTTCAATGTTTATATGAATAACATTGTCAGTGGATTGCAAGGGGATATTCAGTTGTTTGCAGATGATCATGATGTGAAGCTGGAAAGGGTTATCAGTAATAGTGCAGATGTGGCAGCCCTGCAAGAGGATTTGAATAAACTAGACAGATGAGCAAATGAATGATGGTGTCGGTTTAATGCAGCAAGAGGTAAAGTCTTGAAGTTTGGGATCCATCGGTGGGAGGATGCATACTCAATTGGGGGAGCTAAACTGGAAGAAGTAGAGGAGACAAGAGATCTGGGGGGTGATTATTGATAGAAAACTGAAATTCAGGAAGCATATTGCAAAGGCGGTAAAGGTAACCCAGAGGATTGCTGCAATACTGAGAAGGACGCTGACCTGCAGAGATAAGAGTTATCATTCCATTGTATAAGACCCTGATCAGACCACACTTAGACTATTGTTCTCAAAATTGGTCCCCAGGATTTGAAGGGGATAAATTAATTGTAGAAAGGGTACAGAGGCAGATAACAAAGATGGTTTCAGGACTGTACAATGTCAGTTACGAGGATCGACTGAGCGAATGTGGACTTGCAGAGCTTGGTGGATAGAAGAAGGAGAGGTGATATGATCGAGACTTTTAAACTGTTGAGAGGCAGTTACAGGGTAGATGGGGAGGTCTTTCACTTGGTGGAATGGCAGGAAGGAGCGATAACAAAGGGCCATCCCTGGAAGTTACGAAAGGGGTGAGGAGTGGTTTCTTTGCGTGGAGGGTGGTTGAACTGTGGAATGAATGCACTGCCTGAGAGAGTGGTTAGAGCAAGAACGGTAAATGAGTTCAAGGAATGGTATGATAAACTTTGTGTTTCCTAAGAACTACCTTCCACGATCAGTCTTTTGACTCCATGGAGGCCTGGATGATGATGATAATTTAATCCCCCTCCCCCCACTGAAAATTCTGTTGATTGCTAAATAAAAATGATGACCATAATTAATAGGTTGTAAGGAAAAATCTTAGGGGGGGGGGGGGGGAATTTTTTTTTTGAAGGATAGGGTAACAAAATAATTTGTTTTCGTTAAAATCAAAAATTATGCAGCTTCAGTTGCCTGATGTTTCACTCACAGTGACCCTTTGAGTATTTCAAATCATCAGTGTATAAACATAGAAAATGAAGGAAAATTCAAACACAGCTAACACAAAAGCAAACACAAACTGTGACATTGGTGAAGGATATGAGATCCTATGCTATGAAACAACAACTGGCTGAAATGGAGTAGCCATAGCAGTTTGTGTGCTTATGGGATTGCATTACTGAAGTTGACCGTATCTCTGAGCATCTAGATTGCCACAGAGACCACACCTGTATGCATTATCTCCTGCTCCAATGTCACAGGCCTTTGCTTCCAGCTATTTTGTTTCTTAGATGCAAGCAATGTCAGCATGTCTATGCTTGAATATATCAGCCCATTCACAGCTTCATCCAGTCAATGTTCCTATGTCAATTGTTGCAAATCAAGAGATATAGTCTAGTATCTTTGGCCTGTACCAGCCTTCAGCAGGTAGTATCACCCCTTTCGGGGTATACCCTAATCAATCATCACCCTAAGATCCCTTGCCTCCTTCACTTCCTCTAGTACAGTTCCACCAACAAAGTATGCAGCCTTCCATCAATGTATCCCAAACTTCAAGATCTTAATTTAATTGAATTCAACTGACACCTCATTCATCTCCATCCAATCCATCTAACAGGGTACCACATATTAAGCTGATAATTAAGTTAATAGTATATTCAGGTATAGATGTCTGGTTAGTGAATTGGATCGGCTGTCTGATATCAAAGTTGTGTGTGAAGGAATGGTATCAAGGAAACAGAGGTTACAAGTGGGGTTCCGTGGGCTCAGCTCTAGGCTTGTATTCTTTAGCCTGTATATCAATGACATTGGATCACATGGATGAGCCACTGCATCATAGTCAAAATCGGGATTCGATTCCCATCCATGATGTGAGGAGCCTTTATATGGTCTCTTTCGACTAAAGGTGGAGGTAGAGGGTTTTTTTGTCCCTCAGAACAGGCAAACCGGTCCCGTAAACACACATGGATTTACAGTCATGAATACTTGCGACAATATATGGAAGAGATAGGGTACTCACCACATGTCCTTATGCCTGTAGTTAACCATGAGTCACATCGTGGTAGTCAACCTTCTAGATAGGAGATGGCACATTAATGGGATTTGGTTGTTTGCAGATAATGTGAAGTTGGGAAGGGTTATTAGTAATAGTGCATATGTGGTATCCCTTCAGGAGGATTTGAATAAACTAGCTAGATGGACAAATGAATGAGATGTCAGTTTAATTCAACTAAATTAAGGTGTTGAAGTTTGGGATCCATTGATGGAAGACTGCATACTTTTGTTGGTGGAACAGAACTAGATGAAGTGAAGGAGGCAAGGGATCTTAAAGTGATGATTGGTAAAAACTTGAAGTTTAAGAAACATATTGCAAAAGTGGTGAAGGTAAGTCAGAGGATTGCTGCAATGCTGAGAAGGATGCTGACCAGCAGATATAAGAGTGATGATTCTATTATATTAATCCCTGATCAGATCATATCTGGATTATTGTGTTCAGATTTTCTCACCAGGATTCGAAAGGGATAATTGAACTTGAAAAGGGCACAGAGCTAGGTAACAAAAACAATATGAGGACTGTACAATGCTAGTTAGGAGGATAGGCTGGGAGCATGTGGACTGTGAAGAAGACAGAAGAAGAAGTTTACAAGGATATGAACTGAGACATTTAAACTGTTGAGGGGTAGTTATAGGGTTGACACTGGGGAGTTCTTTCGTTTGGTAGAACAAGGGGAAGGTGGCTATCACGGAAAGTTACAAATAGAGGTCTTGAGTGAGAGGGTGAAGACTGGCTTTTTTGCATGGAGAGCAGTTGGACTGTGGAATGCACTGTCTCATAGGATAGTGAGAGCACAAACAGTGAATGAATTTAAAGAGTGGTATCATAGACTTTGTGTTGTCTAGGATGGTGCTCTCATGATGAGTCTTGGGACTCCACAGTGGACCTGAATAATAATAATAATATTGGCTGGTATGTGTAGGTTTGTAGATATGTATGAGATGATCACAATGTAAAAACCAAAACATAAAATTATTTATCTCAAAATGGTAGGTAAATCCATAAATCTAATATAATAAATTTAATGTAATATATTTTTACATTAAAATGAGCACCAAAAAATTGATGGTTTAGGGTTCTGGTTGAATATCATCACATTATTCATAATTAAAATGAAGGGCAAAAATTGTTCCTCTTGGGGTCCAGCTCTTGTCTCACCTTTTTGAATGTTATAATAATTAATGCTCCAGACATTTCTGCTATATATGTACAGGGTACATATATAGCAGGAAAACTAAGGTGGAGGCATTGAGTTCTAAAATGTGTGATAGAACTTTTGTGTGAGGGGGGTCTAGATTCCTTATCATTTTCTTTTTTTATGATAACCACACTATTTTAACATGCACATTTTTTAAATTTGATATAACTCTAGAAAATTTGCACATTGCAGCTTCAAAATAAGCTACAGAGATTTGTAGCTTCTATTGAACAAA
Organism: Typopeltis vanoorti; assembly: GCF_054136105.1. Taxonomy (NCBI): domain Eukaryota; kingdom Metazoa; phylum Arthropoda; class Arachnida; order Uropygi; family Thelyphonidae; genus Typopeltis; species Typopeltis vanoorti. The sequence continues at coordinate 72,085,844 of NC_143556.1, read as the reverse complement.
CTTTTATACATATTATACTTTGTTTGATGAATATGTTCATCAAACAAGGTTAAAAATATATTCATCCAGTTCTGATATGAGAACTGGTCTTGAAAGGAATCATGAGACATTGTAAAAAAATCAGTGACAGAAAATAAGTAAAAGATGATAAATTTATTAACATAATTTTCTATGTATATATGTGTGTGTGAGTGTATTTTTTTTTTTTTTTACTTTTGTATTTTCTTTCTCCAGCGCTTGATAATTCTTTGTAGACAAATTTGAGATGTGCTTGATGTGTTTCACATAGTAAACAATTGACTTTCAGATTATTTTGGAAGAAAAGTAATACCTCTGAAAGTTTTGTTTTCAATATTTAAAACTGGGAAAGCAGCCATCTCTAGCACTTAAATTCAGTAAGGCCACAATCACTTCATTTTTAGTCAGTCACCATTGATTCAGTTTCCAACCAAAAATTCAGTTGATTTAGACTTCCTTTTGAATTAAATATCTGGATTGAACTTGAATTGTGTTCAAGAAATACATAATTTTGATTATTGATATAATGTAAATTTGAAGGAGAATGAATGTTTTATTATTATTGAGGCAAAATAATGTGAGGAGGTAGAGTTTTGTGTTTGTTGGGGAGGATGTGTTATGTTATGTCACCAATGAAGAGCTCTATCAGAAGATACAACCAAAACAGAATCTAATGCAGAAGATTATAAAACGGAAGCTGCAATTATTTGGACACATCTGTAGAATGAGTGAGTACTGGAAGACAAAGACATTTATGTTTGGTATTTTGGATGGCTTAAACAGAAGAGGTAGACCATACAGAGAATGGATAGACGATATAAAAGACTGGTGTGGAATGGGTGTACAAAAACTGTGACACTGTGCATCAGACATCAACGGGCAGTGAGCCCATGGTTCATGATGATAATATGGATGTTGATAGATTTCATCTCTGTTTAACGATTTCAGTATATTGCCCCTAACACATCATGATGTAAACTTTGGCCATACTGCTGCTTTTAACTGCAATATATGGCCAAAGTTTAGTGACTCATTAAAAAAAAAAAGGTGAAGCCTGTGTAGCTCAGTGGATGTGGCGTTTGCATACCACGGCGTTTGGCCGCATGAAGGAAGACTTGGTTTCGAGTCTAGTCGGCGACTAGAGGAAATTTTTCTAAGCCTTTTTCTGTCTGGTTCCCGAGTTAGTCGATCTCTGGCATGGGCAAGCGGGTTTTTCCTCCCGGAAACTCAGGATTTTCGTTCCGTAAACTCAAGAAAATCGACCTTAGAACCCACATTATTTCAGACATTAAAATATATTGTGTTAGGGTTAGGAACCACGAGATGGCGACACATTTGAGCCGTCTCTCTTCACTGTGTACCGCTTAATTAGTGATAGCCTTGGGCCATCTATCTCTGATTGGTACCAGTGGAGATTGAACTGCCCACTCAGTCTCTAAAAGTTAGATAGGGCTAAATGGCCTCGCCTACTCCCGTATACAGGAATAAAAAGGCGTTAGCTGATTTTTAAAAAAAAAAAAAAAAACATAAATGATTCGTATATATATGATTTTGTGCAAGAACAGACTTTTAATTTGATATACATAACAGATATAATTATTTATTTATGACATTCAATAAAAAATTAAAGCACAAATTTTCAGAATTTGTTGCTTTTGTTGAATATTATCAGTGATCAAATATTATTAAAGGTGGTAGTGTGAGTTTGTGACTATTACAGCTGGAATATTGACTCATCATCTTAACTTTGTAACCGTTATTATTTTTTTTAACAGCAAGTCATAATGAAAAGGTTGTAAAGTTAATCTGGGAGCTCACTTCTAAAATCCAAACATGGTGTGAGACCACCATCCTCCAATTAGTAGTGTAGTAGTCTTATACTGGACAATGAAAATCATCTCCCACCGAAAGACATTCACAGACATCCATGCCACAAGGATTTGACCTCTAGGTTCGTGTGGAGGTGACATAGGCTCTCAGCAAAAAACTGCATTCCAAGTTCAGTTTTTCCCATATTCTGGGCAACTTAGTACAGCTGTACTTGTAGGAGAGCTTTTTTTTGTATATTATTTCTGGGAAAACTCCCAGGGGTACTCCTAAACTGAAGCAGGCAAAATAGCTGTAATTATAATAAGAGCTTTTTTTTTTTTTTTTTTTTTAAATATTATAGAGCAGCAGCTGATTCATCTCAGTTGCATTGCATGTATTTGTTTCTTTTTCTCTCTCTCCCCCTTATCTCTGTTGATCTACTACATGAACAAAATATATGTTTGCATTCACATGGAAGACAAGACAAACATTTGAAAATAATCTTTTAGGGAGCAAATAAAGGAGACTTTTTACATTTTTTGAAAAAAAAAATTACTGGAGATTTCTCATACATATGAGAATTGTTAGGAATTTGGTGACATTGATATTTATGACAGTGTGGAATTGTTTAATATACTGTATGAACTTTTTTCTGGAGTTGCACCCATTGGTCATAAAGCTAACTTTATGGATACTTAGATACTGATTATTGTTTGTGTTATTGCTTAATGTTAAAAACAAGTATCCTGTGATGGTGAGATAAATGTTTAATTATTAAGCTAATATTTTGCCATGGTCATCAAGGCATCTTCATAGGCACAAAATAAAGAAATGTACATATGCAAGAAATTGAGTATCCTATCAAGTTCAACTTACCCTACACTTTAAAGACATCAATTAGGACTAATTTTTGTGTTTCTCTTTGTGCATTTTGTACGCGTGTTTATATATTTTGCCTTTATGAATACGAAGATGCTTTGGTGAGCAAAGAATTGTTGGCTTAATAATTAAATGTATTTAATTATTTCAAGGCATTTTTTCCCATTAAGTAATTCAAATAAATACTATTAAGCTGTTTTTCAGTTCCCTCACCCCCTTTTTTCTTCCTTTGTTTAATAGTAAGTCATTCAAGCATATTATCCTAGTTCTGTGTTGTCAGTTTTATTATGCTATATTGTTTTGGTAGCGATGCGAGTTTTTGTATAGATAATGTTGTTGTGTTAGCTTTTCTCTATCGTGAATACAGACTGTTTTAGCAAAGGAAGCAAAAAAAAATTACTTTGAGGGCGAGAAATGTTTTTTTGAATCAAATATCATCTAGAAAATACTCCAAACATCAAGTACGACTACTCAGGATAAGAGAAACGTTGATCTTAAAGACATGCAAAATATCTTACTGACCTGTCAAGTGACTAAAAATAACTATTACCAGCTAACAAGTATTGATTAACAGTTAAGTTTGAATAGTGAGGATATTTTATTTCTGCCATAGTATGCAGGTACATACTGAAAGTTTTCCATTCCAGTGTTGATCAGTTCCTTCCATTTTGTGTCTTTTGCTCATGGAGAGCATAGATACCATTTACATTTGGTTTTGCCAAACATAAATGATATTTTATGCATTTATAAGATGAAAAGAATCTGTAACACATTTGAAAGTCGTTTACTGAATATACTATTTTTATTCCTCTTAATAAACCATCTGAATTATCGTTTATTCTCTCTTATGTAATCTGATATTCAAATATTTGAGTTGTATGAGTAAAAAAGAGTATGCTATAAATGCAAATCTTGAACTGCTTTACTGTGATCAAAAATTAATCGAGGCATTAATTATAAATTGTGAATGCTAAATATTATTGGTATACTGCAATACACTGTGCACCTAGTCCACATGAAAATTATATTAAATTAAATATATTTATATTATTTGTTTGTGGCATTAAACTTGATACTGCATGACACTATATTTGATTTATGTAACATTACATATTGTTCTTAATTTATATTATTATATTACTTGTGAACCCGTTATGTGCACATGGATGCATTACAAACTCACTGCCTGAACTGTGTAATTCTTGTTGAAGTTAAAATATTACTTTGCAAATATGTAAATAACGTTGGTAATAAAGGCACAACCAAAAACTAGTATATGATTTTTTAAGCTGTATTATAGCATTTATGCAGTCATGAATGTGTTAAAAAGACCATAAGGACCACTCATGAATTTTCATTATGATTAAGTGACTATGCAAAACTAAATTTGTATTGTGTAAAGAAAGGCTTAGATGTTGTTCATTATTCATAATAATGCTTTACGGTATATTCAACACCAAGAGGGAAAAAATATATTTATTAAACTCACTAATATATCATTTTCTATTTGCCGAGCACAATGATAACTGTGATAGGCACACAGCACTAAACTAAGTAATTGTAGAAACAAATGAAACTAAATGACACCTAATGTCCTTGCATCGTGCCCTCAATGGGTCAAATAACTACAAAGTTAATTTAGAGAAATCTAGCTATAGGGTCTTAAAAAAAAAAAAAAAAGCGTGTCTTCTGGATCTTTGGTAAATTAATGATGCAAACTTGTTGAAGGTGGGAGAGTGCTTCATAGCTGATGCAGATTCTAAGAATAGCCTCTCAGACCTATAATGACTTCTATGTAATATAGATATTTTTCCTCCATCTGATCCTATGTGAAGGAGTATCCAGAGCATGGTCTGCCAATCCCAACTTCCCATACAGATGATCTCAGATGTAATTTTTATGTTCTTCACAGCTGATGTTAACTGATCTACTAGTCTGTCTAACTGCAGGCACAAGGAATTTTATACATTCCCAGATGCTCAAGAAGATGTAGTCAATCTTTATGAAACACATGAAAGTAGCTAGCTGAATGAAAGGTTTGAAAGTAGTATGGAGATCATATTTCCACAGAACTTTGGCTATTTTTTCTAATGTATTCCTAATATATGGGATAGGAATAATATTCCTGTGATCCAGTGTGTTGGGTGTAGGTGGGATGGAGTGCATTTAATATTTTTGCACCCCCCCCATCTCTCCTCCATTAAGCATTGTTATGAATAAATTTACATTATAATCCTTCAAGGGCATATTCCATGTCAAAGTGTTATTTTCAAGATTTTCCTCTCACCTTTGGTAATACCAAGATATCCATGAGATCAGATTACGCTGTAGTCATTACACCTCTAACCTTTCCTGGCATATGCACATTACAGCCATAACCTTCTCCAAAAAACTGTCCTGTTCTGCTCAAGACATTACTTTATACCTGTACAACTCATAACACATTATAAATTCCAAATCTTCCCCACTTTAGAATTTGTTCTCACTACAAATGTGTTCTCACATTTAGTATGGTGCACAAAAAAAAAATCTCTAAAAATGCTTTATCCATAATCGAGTGATCTAATTAAATGGTGACGTACCTCTCACAAACTCACTGCATGTTACTTTTCATAGTAATTTTGTTTCTGCTTTATTTATATACTTCATTTACAGGTATTTTTCACAGCTGCCATCATTGTTCTATTTTCTCTCAATTCATAAATAAAAATCCACAATTAATTGCTATTCAGCATTCATTTAACTGTTCAGCTCCAAACATACCAAACCAACTTCCGATATCCTTCCTTCATTCCATCTCTCTTTCTCCACAGTTTCTAAAGATCACAACAACTTGCAGTTGTTTCAAAAAATAATAAAAAATATTTTATTTATTTAATTTTTTTTTTTTTTTAACCAACGTATGGCACTGGCATGCTTACAGGCAGTGGCACACTCAGGATTTAATCTTGGAGGGGGCCGAGCACTCAGGATTTAACCTTGGGGGGGGGGGGGGGGGAGTTGAGTAGACGATTTGCGAATACACACTACGCATCACATACGACCTATGTCTGAGCACCTGTAGTGATCGCTAATTCATAAATAGAATAGAAATAGAAGACACAACACAACATAAATTTTAAAAAAAAATGAATTTTAATCAGGAAAAGATTTTTGGAAAATTTTCTAGTGTTTTTTCCTCTTCTTTGGGGGTGCCTGGGTCCCTTCCCCCCCCCCCCCCTTCTGGGTGTGCCACTGCTTACAGGTTTCGCAATATTATACATTAGTACCATTAGTGGGTGAAGGATTTTTTTTTTTTCCTATTTTAATTTATATATATATATATTTAAATATATACATATATATACAGGGTGTTCGGGATAAATTTGACATATTTATAATTAATTATATTTTTCCGTAAGTTACATGTATTAACACACACTTCTCTTCATTTAAAAGTTTGGACCCTTCTTCATTCATATACAAGATGTCAGAAAGGATGGATAGCTGGAACCCACCTGAATCATGGAAGAGAATAACTTGTATCATGATGATTCGTGCCCGCCATCAAAATAAGGATATTACGACTGCTGCCCAATGCTCCCTGAATACAGTAAAAACAATCAGGCATGAACTAGAGACTTGCAATGGTGACTACGAGGATGTAGCAAGAAGAAAGATCCCTAGCAGACGATCTGATTGCGTTCGTACAGCAGAATTCCTCGCAAATCTGCAGGAACAGGTGTTGAAGAACCCTGGCATTGGAATTCGGGCTTTGTTCGTGGAGTTGCTAACTGTAGTCAAGCCCTGGATAACAAGGGTAGCCAATGGTAGGCCGTATGTATGGCAGCAGGATTCGGCCCCTTGCCACACCTCTGGGAAAAGTCAAAAATGGTTGTCTGAAAATTTCTACGACTTCACCAGTCCAAATGTTTGGCCTCCAAACTCCCCAGACCTTAACCGCATGGATTATTTTGTATGGGGCGCAGTTGAAAAAGACACCAATCGCACTTCCAGTAATACAAAAGCCCAGTTAATGGATAAAATTAAAACAGTTTTTGCGGCCCTTCCCATGGAGACTGTAGCATCAGCTTGTTCGAGGTTCCGAAGCAGAATTGAAGCTGTGATCGATGCTAATGGTGGTTATTTTGAGTAAATCTTGTTGATAGTATTGTAATTAACTCTGCCTGTAATGTTTTTTTGTCAATTCATTAAATTTAATAGATACAAAGAAGATTTTCTTTTTCCTTACGAAACTGTCAAATTTATCCCGAACACCCTGTATATATATATATATATATATATATATTTTTTTTTTTTTTTTTTTTTTTTTTTTTTTTTTTTTTTGCATTGTCTGGAAACTCTGTAGAGACCAAACAATGAACTTTTTCAAGACAGGCCTCCAAGGATGGTGGTCTCACACCGAGCTATGAAATTCATCTTCACCTAAAGACAATCACAAACATGGATGCCAACAGTGGGATTCAAATCCATAATCTATTAGCATATATATGTTAATTCTGCTAGCCAGGTCGGTTGATATAAAAAAAAAAAATATTAAGAATAAAAAAATCTCAGGCATTTGTCTGTTTACAGCAGGTACTCAGTATTTTATGATAATGCATATTTTACAATATACACGAGATTATTTTTATTCATATTATCAGGGCTTGACAAATATCCTTGTTCACTTGCCCATGGCAAGTAGTTACAGACTGGAGAGTATAGGATACGTTTATTTAATAAAAAATAACTTTCTAAGCAAACTTTAAGGGCAAAAACCAGAATATACATAATATAAAGGACCATTCTAGTATAAAAAAAAATTAATGTAACAAATTATATTTTTCAAAAAAAAAAAAAATCATTGTTTTTACAGTTTTGATTAATGTTTATTGACCTTTCTTGGAATGGTTCTCACACAAAGGATATATTCTCCAAACTTTGATACAACATTGCTAATCACTTCATGGAACTCTTATTGACTTATTGGGACTATATTAAAATCAGTGTGTTGGGAGAGGGGGATCTTGGACAATTACATTTTTTTCATGGTAAGTAGAATTTTGCATAAATTAACAAGTCGTGCATATTATACACCAGCTAATTTAAATAAATCCATTAAATTCGTATTATGAGAGTGGAATGATTTTTGTATACTGCAAGTTTCTCTAACAACAGCATCTTCAGTGTTATATGAAACTTCATCCCAGATTTTTCTTGACATTGTCAAGTTATATTGCCCTACAGAGTTGCCAAACAAAATTGTGAATTTCTGTATTCTATGTAGTAAAAATAAACTTTATTTCTAGTGTGTCCTTGTAATTGTGTCAGGATTACTGATACATTTGTTTAATTAAATATAGAGAAATATTTCCTTTTGTAGCATTAAGCTGTAAAGTGAAAGGTGCAAAGTTGCATTTTTATGCAACTTCCACCCATGAAAAGTTGTAAACTTAGGTTACATTGTTACCTTGGGTGAACTAAGGTTTCTATTTATTATTTTTTTATATATATATATATATATACACAGGGTGTTCGGGATAAATTTGACATATTTATAATTAATTATATTTTTCCGTAAGTTACATGTATTAACACACACTTCTCTTCATTTAAAAGTTTGGACCCTTCTTCATTCATATACAAGATGTCAGAAAGGATGGATAGCTGGAACCCACCTGAATCATGGAAGAGAATAACTTGTATCATGATGATTCGTGCCCGCCATCAAAATAAGGATATTACGACTGCTGCCCAATGCTCCCTGAATACAGTAAAAACAATCAGGCATGAACTAGAGACTTGCAATGGTGACTACGAGGATGTAGCAAGAAGAAAGATCCCTAGCAGACGATCTGATTGCGTTCGTACAGCAGAATTCCTCGCAAATCTGCAGGAACAGGTGTTGAAGAACCCTGGCATTGGAATTCGGGCTTTGTTCGTGGAGTTGCTAACTGTAGTCAAGCCCTGGATAACAAGGGTAGCCAATGGTAGGCCGTATGTATGGCAGCAGGATTCGGCCCCTTGCCACACCTCTGGGAAAAGTCAAAAATGGTTGTCTGAAAATTTCTACGACTTCACCAGTCCAAATGTTTGGCCTCCAAACTCCCCAGACCTTAACCCCATGGATTATTTTGTATGGGGCGCAGTTGAAAAAGACACCAATCGCACTTCCAGTAATACAAAAGCCCAGTTAATGGATAAAATTAAAACAGTTTTTGCGGCCCTTCCCAGGGAGACTGTAGCATCAGCTTGTTCGAGGTTCCGAAGCAGAATTGAAGCTGTGATCGATGCTAATGGTGGTTATTTTGAGTAAATCTTGTTGATAGTATTGTAATTAACTCTGCCTGTAATGTTTTTTTGTCAATTCATTAAATTTAATAGATACAAAGAAGATTTTCTTTTTCCTTACGAAACTCAAATTTATCCCGAACACCCTGTATATATTTTTACATAATCTGGAAACTGCTCTAGAGACCAAATATAGAACTTTTTCAAGTCTCCATTAAGTAGGGTGGTGGTCTAACACTAGGTGCAGAGCTTCATTTTTCAACTGAGCAGTACCATCCAACAAAAATAAACACATTTGGCTTTTAAATACTGTCAGTTGATATTGGCAACTGAAATTCTGTATGGAAGTATTACTTGGCATGCTCTGTAATTAACAAAATTTGAGATCATGTTTTTTTAATGTGACAATGTTTATCTTGTTGGTATACAAAAATTGCATTTCAATTTTTTTGGTTGAGAGAAACATGGTAGGGATATAACTAAATTTAATAAATAGGTATCATACACTTAGTTTTATGGTAACTACTGCATATATTTTGCTAGGGTTCCATTGCCATCATAACAGCAAATAGAAAACTAACTAAATTATGATTGCATGTCTGAATTATAAAGAGGCACATGTTCCAATTTTAATTTCTTTCTAGTTGTCATTGCATTATTATCAACTATCAGAGTCCTTAATAAACAGTTAGAGCCTCCATAGCTCAGTCGGTATAGATGAAGCCATTTGGTCAGAAAGATATGGGTTCAATTCGTTTAGTCAGAAGTGACCTTTATCTGGTCACTTTCGACTAAAGGTGAGTTAGCCAGTCTCATACAGAGGTAGATGGTTTTTTTCACCCCAAAACTCGGGTTTTTTGTCCCTCGGAACAGGCAAATCTGCCCCATGAACACACGTGGAACTACAGTCATAAAGTACATACTTAATCCCTCATTAGGAGGGCTCAACCCATCCTAAGAGACAGGAATGGAAAGGGGAGAATCCCATACAAAATAAACAGCTGTAAAAAGAAATAAAACTGCAATGATATCTAGTAAATATGAGTTATATTAGTTGTTTTGGCGAAAATGTGGCTTAAGATTGTTGGCATTAGTTAAATATGGTCATCACAGTCAGGTGTTGTAACTGAGATTGAGTGTAAAGAGTGATATTTTTAGGAAAGACAGAACAGGTGTGTGTGGGGGGGGGGGCTATTACTAATGATATCTAATGAGCTGAGCTCAGTGAGGATAGAAACACATGAAAACAATAGAGTCAAGTCCCATGTAATAAGTTTGAGACTGTTAAGTGTGAAGTAGAAGCTGACATGATGAAATACATATTGTGGGGTGTTGCTACAGATGTGGTGACTCAGCTGCTGCTGATGATGAATGAAATGCACTACCAAATTCCTGACAGGTACTAAGAAAGTAATCATTATGGATGACTTAAATTATCCACACATTGACTGGCCAGAAGAGAATTCTCATGATAAGAATGAAAGAGAATTTATTGAGTTGTTGTGAGATAACTTCCTCAAGCTGTGAAAGAAGGAACTCGAGGTCAAAGAGTGTGAAATTTGATCATAGCATCTGAAGGAATCTTAGTTAAGAATGTTATTATTTTACCATCAATTGGAGACTGACCATGCCATATACTTTCATCAGAAGTAGCTAATTATATAGATGTTCTAATTAGGACGGGTTACATGCTGAACTACAGAGCTGAAAGTATGACCAGCTCAGGACAATACTTCCTTTACTCCCCTAGTATCAGTTACTGAATAGGAGAAATGTCAGCAGTGTGAATATTTAAGGCAATATTTACACTGCTGACAGTGTGAAAATTAATACAATATTCTACTTGGATATTGCCTTAAATGAGGCAATATCTGAATGTGTCTAGATTTCAAAGATCAAATATGGTGGGAGTGAAATGGATTTGCAACCTTTATTAACAAGAGATCCATAAGAAGATGGTGTCAAATCAACATCATGGAAATAAGTGAGAAGAGTTATGAAGTGCAAGCCAGAAAAGTTACGAGTATTGTGTAGAAAGCTAAATTGGAGTATTAAAAGAAATTGGCTCTGCAGGCTGAAGGCAATCCAAAAGTTTTATCATTATTCCACTTACAAAAGAATTAATGTGGGAAAATAACTTTACTGAATGCAGATGGTACCCTTGTCAGAAGCTGATGAGATTGTTCAAATAATCAGTGTTCACTTTGCTAAGATATATCAACCAAGTGTATGTAACATGGTGCACAGTTCTAACACTGCTACATTGAATGAAGAGATAGAGGTGCATGATAATGAGATTGAAGAGCTGTTGCATAACCTGGATAAGAATTCCTCAATAGGGACAGGTGGAATATCAGCACGTTCAGTCATATTGACTACACCCTTGACATGTTTGTATAACTTGGGTCTCAGCTCAGGAAAGATACCACGTGAATGTCAACACGTTCAGTCATATTGACTACACCCTTGACATGTATAACTTGGGTCTCAGCTCAGGAAAGATACCACCTGAATGGAAGAAATATATATGAGAGTTCCTTTATACAAGGCTGGTGCAAAACCTGTGCCTAACTACTGACCTGTCAATATTTTTGAAGTGATAGTGAAGATTTCAGAGAAGTCGATAAGAACTTGCATACAGAAATGGGTTGACAGACAAGCTATACTCTGCAAAGAGCAGCATAGATTTACTCAAGGGAGGTCTGTATTTAGCGGTTTGCTCGTATTTATTATTATTACTTAGCTGGAAAATAGATCAATGCAGCTTGGAGGATTTTCAAAAAGTATCTAGTAGATGCAATATCTAAATGTATTCCAAGGGTGAGAAGGTTAAATAAGCTAGGTGTGAAATGGATGAATAAAGAGATAAAGCATGCGATACAGAGAAAAAATGGCATTATGGAGGCAGCATAAGAGAAGTGCTGGGAAGTTCGTTGACTGTCCCACAGTAAATTTCTCAAGAGGCTATATGAACTCCAAAAGGAAGTTGAGTTGTTTCTAATTGATAAGAAAAAGGACCTGCTCCATTATTTCCAGGATACGAAATGGGTAGCCAGGATGACATATCTCGGCGACATATTTTCTTACATAATCGAGTTGAATTTAAAACTTCAAAGTCCAAATACAATAATATTTAATGCTTGGAACAAGATGGAATCATTCAAAAAGAAACTCAAACTCTGGCTTAATATGATTGCAGAAAGAAATAATGAAATGTTTCAGTCGTACTCAGATTATATTATGGAAGCAGATGATTTCGATTTACAGAATTCAGTTTCAAATATTGCAGCTTGAAGATGTTTTTGTTGTCGTTTGAAAAGTATTATCCCGAACGTGAGGATCCCAGGAGGCAAAATATGTGGATTGTGAATTCCTTTGTTGAACACAAAGAGACAGCCCTTTCCCACGAAGAAACTCTTCAAGTTATTGAATTATCATCGGACGAAGGACTATATTTCCCACGAAGGAACTCTTCAAGTTATTGAATTATCATCGGACGAAGGACTATTAGTAATTCGAAATTCTGGATAAGAATGAAAAATGAATATCCAAATTTACATGAAATAGCAATGAGATTTTTTCTTTGTTTTCCCACCGCATATGTTTGTGAAACTGCATTTTCTGCGTGACCGTGCTTATAACCAGTGGTGAGCTATGGAAATTTTAACAAAGGGCTCGCATCGTCGATCAAAAAAAAAAAAAAAAAAAACCGTATTTCACACAAAAACTTTTAATACAGCTTGTGTACTCAATCAAAAAGTATGAGGGGACAATCAACCTCTAAAGGCTATCATTTTTAAACAAATATTTCATGATCTAAACATGAAATATTTGCACACAATCAATCATCTGTGTTAATTTATCTTACATAAGAAAAACATTTTTAACTAATAAAATATAATGAGAATAAAATCTTTTATAATCGCACATATGCAATAGTTCGCATTTTTTATAAACAAAATAAATTTGTTTTGTTTGCGATAGAAGTTTTTATGACAAACAATCTATAAATAATAAATAAATATAATCTAAACACAATAATATTGAAATACGTTATATTTCTCTTCTGTTTTTATACTTCACGTGACGGGACTCTCAAATTTGAGAAAAAATTAACAAAGGGCTTGGGCGAGCTCCTTATAGCTCACCACTGCTTATAACGAAACGGAGGAACCACCTGCAACTTTCTGACAGTCTTTTGCTACCACTTTAATTCATCCCAGAATTAATAACATAACGGACAGAAATCTGCATCAAAAGTCTCACTACCCCAGGGATGCACAAACTTGTTAAGGCCGAGGGCCGCATAGTACCATTGTTACTTATGGGAGGGCCGCCAGAAAAAAACTTGAAAGTTATCTACCATATATTGTTTATTTTATTTATACCTATCATAATTGTTACAAAAAAAGGTGATAAAAAGTAAGTGAATTTAATTTGATGCGTGACATTGCATTGATTTCACAATTGTTTTGATATTTGGTTTGAGTTTTGTAGTAGTCGACTGCAAAATTGATTCTAAATTTTCATCAGTCAAACGGTTCCTATTTTTCGATCTGTTAATATTCATGACTGAAATTTGTTCACAAATATATGTTGAGCCAAAGAGGCTTGCACATTTTAATGCATTATCTAGCAACCATTTATAATTGTTTTTATCGACACAACGATAGAAGTTTAATAAATTGCCTTCGTTAAATTTATTTCGCAGGCTCTCATCGTTTTGAATGTCGATGAGTTCAAGCTGTGCTGATTCGGGTGCATTTTCGGGCAAAATGGCAAAAAGATTGCTAAATAAATCTAGCAACGGTTTCACTTTTTTAAAATCAGAAAACCGATCCTTGAAGGCTGATATCAAGTTATCAATCTTTTCAACATACACAGTTTTGAAGTTGACATTGAACTTTTCAGAAACTTTCTTATAATTAGGAAAATGGATGTAATTCCCTGACTTCGGTTGGATTTGAAATATATTTAACTTGCACTGAAAAGACAAAATGTGGCCGTAAAGTTGAGTAACCAATTGATCTTTGCCCTCAAGTCGCGTATTTAAATAATTAGTAATGTCAACCAGAAAGGCTAAGTCACATAACCAATCGGGATTTTTTATGTCAGGTACGTTTTTGTTTTTTTCAGTCATGAAGATTTCAATTTCATCAATTAAATTTGGGAACCGCTCCAATATTTGTCCACGACTTAGCCACCTCACTTCTGTGTAAAAAATTAAGTCACCATATTCACTTTGAATGTCTTCAAGAAACTTTTTAAATTGTCGGTGATTAAGGCCACAAGATTTTATAAAATTAATCATTGAAACCACAACGTTCATGACATGTTCAAATCCAAGTTTCTTAGGGCACAAGCTCTCCTGGTGGATTATACAGTGGAATTGTATCAACTCATCGTCGTGCCGTCCCAAATGCTGTTTCAATAATGTTACCAATCCAGAATTAGCTCCTATCATGGAAGGAGCGCCGTCAGTCGTGATACCTGATAATTTTGTCAGATCTAAATTAATTTTGGAACACTGTTTCAAAAGCCCAGTGAACATGTCATTACCTTTCATTTGATCTGACAATGAACTGATTCCAGTCAGCTCCTCACTTACCTCAAATTCTTGCGTTATTCCACATGCAAATATTAACAACTGGGCTGTAGAAGTAATGTCAGTTGATTCATCAATAGCGAATGAAAAATAGAAAAATTTCTTGGAATAAGATGTTAATTGGTCCTTTACATTTTCCGACATTGCAGTAATTCTTCTTTGCACAGTCATCCTGTTTAACTGAATTTTCCCAACATTTTTGGCTGATTCAGGACAAATTTTTTTAGCAGCTATTTCAAGGCAATCTTTAACGAAATCTCCGTCTGTAAATGGTCGGCACCTTTTTTTTTGCTATAAGGCGAGATATTTCAAAACTTATTTCTATTGCGATTTCCGAATCTTTAATAGGTTTTGTAGACATCACTTGCTGACTTGTCAATTTTCGTTTCAAAAATGAAATCTTTTGTTAACGTAGTTCTTCGGGTAGATTTGAAAACGTAGAATGCAGACTTTCATAGTGTCTCCTTATATTGTATTCTTTTGGTATGGCTACAGCACTTTTGCAAATCAAGCACACGATGTTATTAAACAACTGCACAAAACCATATTTTTCGGTCCAGCTATCCTGAAACTGCCGTTTTTCATCCTGTAGTTTGCGTTTCCTACTTGGCCCTGCTTTATCCATTGTAGAATTTATTTTTTCCCGTTTCCTAGGGGAATTGTAGCAACCCCACCTACGAAAACAAAATACTCATATGACAAATAAACGAATTATAAAATTTATTAACATTGTTACTAACCGATTATCGTAAGTAGACAGGCAATCGTGACCTCCCAGATACTTTGCTTTGCGCATGTATACCATTTTTAAAAATTAGCTATCGTGTAACTTGTTAAAGTTAAAATAATACACGGTGAGGCGGACCGCCAGCAAATCAACGGACGGCCGCGGTCTGTGCATCCCTACACTAGCCTAACTAAAACCTTCAACAAACTCAGTTGTAATAAAAGGGAAAGGGTTGCGTTTTTAAAAATGCAACCCTTGGAGAACCAGGGTTTAGTTAGGGGACGGCAGGTCTGAGTAGTGTTGGGGAATATATGCTTTCTCATGCCAGCGAGGATCACTTTGGTGATGCGTTCGGTGCATATGTCTCTACTGGAAGACCGGAAACAATAGTCTAACCATGGGAATGAAGCATAGTAGTCTCGGCCACTGTCCCATTTGGCACTATTATAATGCCAAACTACTCTTGTGTGGGAGTAACTGTGTATGTGCTGTTGCATGGGGGAGGAGATAAGCACTAAGTTGTGGTCAGAATTACCCAGGGGACTTACTGCATTCACTGCATATTTGGAGGGGTCATTAGTAAGGAAGAGATCTAGGGTAATTGGGGAGTGTTTGGGTTATCTGGTATTCTCGTCTGTTTTTGAAGAATATGCGTGAGGTCTTTAGTGACCGCAAATATTTCAGCATCTCTGCCTGCAGGATCTGTATGACTGGAAGAGGAAAGCCAATTGGTGTTATGGACATTGAAATCACCCAGGAGGATGATTTCGCTGTTTGGGGAGTGGGACTGGAGAAAATCAACTTTTAAGGAGAGGAAATGAAAGAGCTCTGGGCGATTGGTGGCGTTAGGAGAGCGATGGAGACAGATGAATTTGACTGAGTGGGGAGAGGGATATCTTCAGCCAAAGAAGGTCGAAGTCGGGCGATTCCAAGCTAGTTGTTCTCTGGCAGGGTATGTCAGAGCGGATGTATGCACAGATACCACCCTTGGGTCGAAAGGAAGGAATTAAATAGTGTATAGTTAGTAAGGTTGAGATGAATAGTGCTGGGGGGGGGTATTTGAGTTTTGGTTAAAAAGAGTAAATGAGGTTTGGTGGACTGCAGGTGGCAGTGGATGCTGTTGGGGTTAGAGGTGAGGCCGCAGATGTTGGTGAAGTGGATATGCAAGGTTCTGTAAGGCATGGATTTGACCCCAAGGTTCCTGCACGTTTCCTATGCAGTGCCTGCATGCTGGTGTTCTTGGTGGCTACTGGCGTCACTTGGTTTTTGTACTAGTTTGGATTGTTTGTATTCTATTATCCAACTGTTGTCTCCATTTTAGCGTTTTTCTCCTAGTTGTTTTCGGAGTTGGCGTCTTTGTTCTCTCTGGGCAAAGATTAAATCAGGTCGAGCACATATGAGCGAGTGGGAGCAAGTGTCATTTGTCTTGTTGTTTATCGGTGTTATAAATTTGGTTGTATTTATTGGTGAGTCGCAGGTCACTTTCACGAGACTTGGATAGTTCGTTCCATCCTTTCTTTTGTTTATGGGTCCGATAGGATGGCATTTGACGATGTTTCTGGGATCGAAATTGCATTCTCCTGCAAGTTTGCCGATGTCTTCTTTTAGGGATTTACCGTTTTCTGTCGGAAAGTTCAGGATAACAGCGTTGAGTTTCCTATTTTCGGCCACGAGCGACTCATGTACCGATGATGTGATTAGTTCACGAAGTTCGTTAGTAGGCACGGGCGCACTTGCTGTCTGGCGTTGAGCATCTCGAGCTTAGTTTCCAACTTTCCGAATTTGGAGGAGAAGTTATCGATCACGATATTAAGCTGCTGTCGAGGTTTGTGACTCTTTTGCCTAGGTTTAGTATTTGTTTTATGGAAGGGAGGCACATCGTACAGAAGTAGGGCTGGTTTAGATCGGTGAAAAGCTTGTGCGCCGATTCATTTATTTTCGCGCAAGAAATATGTATCCAGTTGTAGCAGAAATCACACAATATACCTTTTTTCCTTTCTTTGACTTCTGTTTCACAGCAGCGGCACTTCTTAATGTTATTCGGTTTGTTGTTGATCGGCGACGCTACGCTAACGCAACTCGAGGTAGCTTCCGTTGTTGGCTTTTATTGCCGCCATCTTTATTTCGGACGGTAGGCATAGCGCTTTCACGTGGCTGGTTTTTAGTTGTAAAATATAGCAGATTTAATGGACTATGGGTACTTACGAGTTGTACTGTAGTAGTCAGCTGCTTAGTACCTTCTGTTACTTTTCCGTTTGCTGCTTATTTTGTACAAAAAACACTTGTAGTTACGATAAAATGCGGAGCACAAATTTAACATTGATTATTCGCTAGCGCCACCTAAACTCATTCTTAGATGCTACGATGATATGGAGAGAAGAATTGTTGACTCAACAGACACTGTCCTCAATCCGGTCCATCTTAATACTAACTTTAGCTATAAGCTATCTGATCGTCACTCTTCAGTTATCCAAGTTGGGCATACACAAGACCACGCCCGAGTGAACGTGACGAACAATGCTATGTCATCCAGAAGCCTTCAAGTTAATTTATGGCTGTCTCTTGTCATGCATATTTTTGTATTTCTTTTTATGTTATTCACCCGATGAAGTCTTGTAAAAAGATGTTGTGTACTCAAATAATAAAAATAAATAGTATTTTTCTATTTTGAAATCTCGCGGCTTCTAGTCATTCTTTTGGCAACAAATGATTGATAAAATTCCTTTAGATTCAAAAATCCCAATTTATCTTGTATTCATTGATTTGAATATAATCATATCAGTATTTATTGAAACCACTGGAATGCATTCCATATTTTACAAAGAACAACTTTGTCAGGGTGTCCCAAAATTCACGCAAGAAGTAATTTTGATAGAAAACACAGGTTTTTAATTAAAAATTGTAATTTTTTTATTGATTCATAAAGTATACAGTATAGGATTATGCATGGAATCATATCGAGTAAATGGCCTACACGGCTTTGCTGCCACATACGCACTCTATTGTCGAAATTTTCCATGACCGTTTTTTTGCATAAATGTGGCTGAATTTCGTTGATACATCGCTCAATTTCCTCCTTCAAGGCGTGGGTGGTCGTGGGCTTGTTGGCATAAACTTCAAAAAACCCCAAAGAAAAAAGTTCAACGGCGTTGAGTCACATGATCTGGGCGGCTAATTCTGATCACCAAAACGGGAAATTACACAACCAGGAAATGACTCATGAAGTAATTGAATTGTTTCTCGGGCTGTATGGCATGTGGCACCATCTTGATGAAACCACATATCGTCCACATCCATATCTTGCAATTTAGGCACAAAAAACTGGATTATCATGTCGCGATAACGAGCACCATTAACTGTTAATGACTTATCAGCCGCATTTTCGAAGAAGAATGGACCGATGATGCCTCCAGCCCAAAATCCGCACCAAACAGTGACACGTTGTGGATGCATTTGTTTCTCAACAATCACTCGTGGATTTCCTGAACTCCGAATGTGACAATTTTGTCGATTAACGAAGCCATCAAGATGAAAATGAGCCTCATCGCTGAAGATGATTTTGTTCGAAAAATAAGCATCCACTTGTTGTTGTTCCATAATCCATTCAACGAACTCTCTTCGCTGTGTGTGGTCAGTAGGCTTCAGTTCTTGAGTCAATTGAACTTTGTAAGCATAAAGACGCAAATCGTTCGTGAGAATACGCTGTAGAGAGCTTCTCGAAATGCCCAATTCAAGACCACGGTGCCGAATTGATGTTCCTGGACTCTCAGACACGCTCACAAACTGCTTCGATGTTTTCTGTTGAACGACTTGTTGAAGGACAGCAAGCGTGTATAAGATCACTAATTGATCCAGTGTCCTTGAATTTTTTAATTAATCTTTTCACAGTTGATGAAGTTAAATCACTATTCCGACCATATTTTGTACGAAAATTGCGAACTGTAGCTGCCAAAACTTCATTATTTTTAAAATATTGCCCAACAATGAAAATGTGTTGTTCTTTCGTGTAACGCTCCATTTTTAATAACCCTGAACTGTCAGCTGTCACGCTGTCTTTTTTTTTCTCTTTGGCAACACTTTACCGCACAAATGGCGCTAAATTTAAATCTTGCGTGAATTTTGGGACACCCTTTACAAAGAAAATATGCTCCGTTTGTTAAAGAATAAAATTTGAAGACTACGATATTACTTTTTATCAACTTTTTCCGCTCTATCTTCCAATCTTCGAAAAATAATAACACAGTTTGGAACAAAGATGTGGAAAGCGATAACTTAAAACTACAGATATTCACAGACGATGTAATTACATCGATTCGGATGTAATTACACTCCATCGCACAATAAATTTGTTGGCAATAATACACGAGTGAAATTAATTAAAAGTGGATTACTTAGCCAGCCTCTGAGAACATTAGGATCCGTATAAACGAGTATTTTAGAATTAACGGATCGAAATATATTTTAATGTTTTTGAAATTATGAAATTAAAGTTAATCATATTTGAAAAATTAATGAAGGTGATCCTAAAATCAGCATATTCTCGTGAACAGGTTATGATTTGCGATCTAATCATGATCAATCACAAAAAAAAAGGGTTCTCGTGAAACACAATTTATTTCATTCTACACAGAATCAATGCACTATTTGCAAAAGCAATGAAAATGCCAACCATAAGCCATTCTGATTATAAGATCCGACAACAACACCGTGAGCATTTCCGCTTTCTGCTCGTCCGTTGGCGGCTCCATGACCATCCTTGATATTATAGGCGAAGTAGTAGTTTCCGTAGTCATCTTGCTTCCGAGAGAACTCGCTGACTCCACCGAGATGGGCGACTGCAGCAGCTATTGTACGCCCACACTTTGAAGGATGTATGAATTGGCCACCAACACACGAAGTCACGTACTTTATACATACATTTTCCAACTGTTGTACGAGCAAAATAGTTACCACTTTAAGATCTAGAATTTTCACAAAAGAAAAGTTAATTTTCCGACTTACAATAATAAACAATCATCCCACAAAATGCATCGATTACCCTAATATAGAAATGGATTCTCCTTATTTTGACATGCACAGAAGTGTCGAAGGGTCTCACATCTGTGGACGCACAGTACTATGGAACATAACACAACAAACTTGGCGATTGTGGCTGAAATGGGAATCGGTTCGCAGAGGAGAAAAAACTGACGGACTCTAAGCAGCAGCGTGTTATATACCCCTTTTCTTCAAGGACAGGTGGGATTAGACACATTGCTTCTTGTTAAGTATTATAATAAAAAATAAATAAAATAAGACAAAAACGCACTCGAATAGACCAGTTCTCTATAATCGCAAATCAATATCAGCAATCAGATCAATATCTGTACCCCCAACCATTCACGGAAAGATAGGAAAAAATTACATTCCTGCCTCTGGATTGAAATTTTTGGATACATTTGTATATCTAAATTGCTTTATTATAGATAATATGAAGAATGCAGATGCAAATATATTTTAAGATTGTATGTTGCTTGTATTAAATTAAACCTATATGCAATATAAATATTATTTCATCTTTCTGTTATATTCATAGTAAATGACATTTTTATGACAAAAACATAATTTTGCAAAATAACCCATTTAAATTATTTGATATATTAATTACAACTAAATATGCAAATGATAAATGAAACAGGTTTGTTATATTGCACATCAGTTGTTCCATTCAGTGTTATTAGCTATTTTTAATACGTTTTGAACTGATTACTGATTCACAATTCATGTGAATCAGAAATCAGTCACTTTAAAATAACACCAAATCGAAATCTAAAACTAAAATAACGAAATGGAATGTAAAGAACTGAAAATTTTGGATGATCAGAAAGTTAAAAACTAAGGAAACATGGAAATGTGAAACAAAATTTAAAATTGAAACTTCATTGGAGTAAAATCGGGATATAAAATGTTGAAGAAGGAAATTCATCTACCAGCTAAAAGACATCCATTGCAAATCCACTGCCGATCTCCTTCTCTCCATTTTGCTCTGGTCAGCAATTTTTACTATTCTGTAAGAAATGGGGCAGACATACTCCAATCACCCCCCCCCCCATCTCGAATAGCTTACGAACAGGAGACGGTCGTGATGGTGACAGGAACAAAAGTACTGAATGCCTTCTCTAATGATCGCCATTCAATGGAACTGCCATAAAAAAATAAAATAAAAACTCATTGACTAGAATCGAACCGGAAACAACCATTCTCCTGTCGATCTCGCATCATGAAAATTACAGCGAGGCAACACAAACACTTTCTGTGATCACTTGCAGTGTGTGTGTGTGTGCGCGCGTCGAGATGGATTTCTATTTCTTTTTTCTGTTTATCTAAATAAGTTCTTCAAACTTTTTTTTTCCGTTGCTTTTATTGAAAGAGAGAAAACGTGTATCGACAGAATTCCAATAAGAATTTTTTGTAATTGCTTCTGAAACGATCTAACAAAAGCACCTTCATTCCATCACTTATTTTCAAGTGTACGTTCCTCTACGTTCTTCTGATGGTGGTGGGGAAAAATAAATATTTCCGCTGGAATTGCACATAATTTTATTAATAGCATAAAGTTGAAAGGTACCTCGACGAGCGATCTAACAGTTATGCTTCACAGATAGACCCAACCGGCGAGATCACCACGGATTGGCACGAATGGGATAGCGACATAAAATATTCGTTCTTCCCAGTTCCAGTGTCCGAATACAATAAAAGCAAACTGTGCTCAATCTGACACCTGTGTTTATCTTTTATATGAGCTAATTGGCAGGAGAGAGAGAGAGAGAGAGAGAGAGAGAGAGAGAGAGAGAGAGAGAGAGAGAGAGAGAGAGAGAGAGAGAGAGAGAGAGAGAGAGATCACCCGATGCAGTGTGTGTTTTGGAGGGAACAAGAAGAACAGGGATTATCTTTCAGATAAAACCTAATGGTATGGCTGCGGAGAGGTCAGCTTTACCATTGGTTATAAAACGTGATTTTGGGGGGAGGTTAGATGTGCAGAGATATCAGAGAGAAGATGTTATGTGTGGGGTCGGAGATTACTAAAAGTTTGGAAAAACAGATGGAAGAAGTGCTATAGGAAAAGGAAATTGGTAAAATATTGATAGGACGACAAAGGCAACAGTTTGGAAATTGATGATCGCAATAACATACCCGAATTTAAAAGAATAAATAGTGAGAATTCAAATGTTCGATTAGAGAAATGAAGCCGGATTTGTGGATTAAAAGATTATAGAAAAAAAGTGGAAAAAGGGATGCACTTTACACTTACACGGTGAAAACTAATTTGCTTAATAATCATTTTAGTTAAGGTATTTCCTACAGATGGAAACCAAGTTCTTCTAAGGGAGTAGAGAGCTTTAAAATTCAGGTGAATGAACTGGATGTCTTCCTTATAATAAGAAATCTTGAAGACAAACAAAAAAAAAAAAGTTGGGCTAGACGATATTTCGATATGTGCTGTTGAAATATGATCTAGGAAATCGGAACTATTCTGGACTTTCTTGTTTATTGAGATCCTTGAGTCAGGAATCTACTCTGTTCAACACACACACACACACACACGTAAGTAAGTAATTTTGTAATTTAGTTCGCTTCATTCTAGATCATATGTGCAATACGGATTCAGATTTTTAAAGAGTATTTATTTTAAATTATTTATGCCAAATAAATAAGCTTTCGTTTTTCTGTTTATATTTACTAAAGTAGATTTATAATACAAATAATACAAAGTGAAAATATTTTTAACAGAAGAACCCCCTCAGCTTATCTGATACATTCATTAAAACTAAGCATTAAAATTAATTCCTCCGAAAATAGCAATGCAGTCTTGTCTTGCCATTGTGCTAACTTAATCTCCCTTGGTAGTACTGATGACTTTTTAATAATGTTCGTCATTGCGTTGCTCTGGGAATAGAGTGGTTTTGCTTGGTAGAACGTGCTGTCCTGAAGTGATGAATTTTTAGTGAGCCTTTGTGGTTACTCGCTTAGTTTTAAAGCAGTCCTGTAGATCACTGAGAGTTTTTGGAGCGGTATCCTGAGCATTTTAACAACACTTTTCTTCGATCGTCAATTTTTATTGATTTAATTAAGAATAATTAATTTATTAGGTATTTTCGTAGTTTGACTTCATCGTAACTGCTCATCTCTTATACGCGTACATAGGCATACTAGAAATGTTGCTGGGAATATTGAATACCTTCTGAACAACCTCATTCATTTATTAATTATTCTCGCATTCTAATTCGAGAAGAAAAACAGGATATATGAAAACAGGATAACTTGAAATTAAAGAAATTAATATTAACCTGAAAGAAATTTCTACACATACGCTCTATGGGGGATTCGAGCCCACATCATGCTAGTTGAAAAGTGAATAAACAGTCTACGGTTCCAGACATATCACTACAGGGTCAGTAAAGCCCAACTTTTTCATCGCTTTTATTGAGTGCAGAACATGCATTTACAGAAAGTTTTCATAAATGTAATTGATATTGTAATCTACGGAAGGCACCCATCGGTGGTATTCCATCACCGGTTTAAAAATGTGCGTTCAGTTAAATAAAAAATAATTATTTTAACCTTTCAACGTACTCAAACTCGTGGAACAATATTTTCTTTTAGACCTTCAAGGTCTTTTCTTAGATATTTGGTTCTTTAAAAATAAGAAATATCCAACCACTTATATTGACGTCTCATCGGCCGACGAATATGCTTTGGCAGAAGAGGTTGATATTTCTTCCTTCTTAGGCTGTCCTTAACCATCTTCAAAAATTCTTTACGCCTCGTATTATTTAGAGAATAAAATAAAAAAAAATAAAAAAAAATCAGCTAACGCCTTTTTATTCCCGTATACGGGAGTAGGCGAGGCCATTTAGCCCTATCTAACTTTTGGAGACTGATTGGGCAATTCAATCTCCACTGGTACCCAATCAGAGACAGATGGCCCAAGGCTATCACTAATTAAGCGGTACGCAGTGAAGAGAGACGGCTCTAATGTGCCGCCATCTCGTGGTCCCTAACCCTAACACAATATATTTTTAATGTCTGAAATAATGTGGGTTCTACGGTCGATTTTCTTGAGTTTACGGGACGAAAAACCCGAGTTTCTGGGAGGAAAAACCCGCTTACCTGTGCCAGAGATCGACTAACTCGGGAACCGGTCGAAAAAAGCTTAGAAAAATTTCCTCTAGTCGCCGACTAGACTCGAAACCAAGTCTTCCTTCGTGCGGTCAAGCGCCGTGGTGTGCAAATGCCACATCCACTGAGCTACACAGGCTATTAAAAAAGAATATATATATATATTTATAAAATGTGGCGATTAGTTTTTACTCGGTTGTTATACATTTCAAAAAATAGATTTAATGACTCCAAGACCGATATCTCGGTCTTGGAGTCATTAAATCTATTTTTTGAAATATTTATGAAATATATATATATATATATTTTATAAATAAATATATATATATATATATATTTATTTATAAAAATAAATTTAACTGACTAGAACCCGAGAAAGTATAACAAAAACCTTTAATACATCACGACTAGTTTCATCGGTGCTCCGACTTCTTCAGGTGAGAAATAAAAAACATAAGATATAAAAATAACACGGTAAAAAACATAGACTTTCCAGCTTAATAAAAAGCAGAATAGTAACAGTCATATTTGAATAGGTGACCGCGTGCTACCGTTGGCATGAGTTGAATGTGTGCGACAGCTAATTTTAGAGCGCCAGTACTGGATTACTGCGCTATAGTTTAGAGGAACTGCAAAACTTCCTAAACCATTTAAATAACCAACATCAGAACATTAAATTCACATCAGAACTAGAGATTAACGGAATTCTCCCCTTCTTGGATCTAAAGATCAACAGATTACCTGACTGTCTTAAATTTTCAATTTTTCGAAAAACCACCCACACTGATAGATATTTACATGGTTCATCTCATCACTTCCCACCTCAGAAACTGGGCATCATCTCCACCCTCGCCCATCGAGCAAGATGTCTCACTTCCACAGAAGAAGACCTTGAAACAGAGCTTAACTTCCTGAAAAACACCTTCTTAAATAATGGATATTCGTCTCGTAACATCAATAAACGTTTGAGACCACGCCAACATCCTCGACAAGAAGATGACTCCAACCCTATCACTCATATACAGTTACCGTTTATCAGCTCTCTTACCCCAAAACTAGCTAAGATTTTGAAGAAATTCAACATAAAGACCGACTATACTACGCTTCCAAAACTTCGTTCTTTTCTGAGTCGACCAAAACACAACCAACTGCATTTTCCTGGTGTTTATAAAGTTTTGTGCGACTGTGGTAGACCTTATTTTGGCCAGACAGATAAATCTGTTTCACTTCGCCTTGAGGAACATAGACGTCACATCTCTTACAGTAGAGCACGAGCGAGGGCCCTTTCCAGTCATGTCCTCTTCTCGGCAAACTCTAACCTTGAAGAACAGCCACATCAAGTTGACTGGGAACGCACTACTAATTTATATATATGCAAGGATGAATTCGAAAGAAGAATTATCGAATCAAAAGAAATAGTTCTGGTCCCTTCACATTTGAACAACAATCTAAGCTACAATTTGCCTGATTCCCATAGCGCAGTAATCCAGTACTGGCGCTCTAAAATTAGCTGTCGCACACATTCAACTCATGCCAACGGTAGCACGCGGTCACCTATTCAAATATGACTGTTACTATTCTGCTTTTTATTAAGCTGGAAAGTCCATGTTTTTTACCGTGTTATTTTTATATCTTATGTTTTTTATTTCTCACCTGAAGAAGTCGGAGCACCGATGAAACTAGTTGTGATGTATTAAAGGTTTTTGTTATACTTTCTCGGGTTCTAATCAGTTAAATTTATTTTTATAAATGTATACATCCCGAGTAAATCCTAATTTCAATAATATATATATCTCCAACCAGGAGGCTGCCGATTTGAATCCTGTGTGAGTGATTGTCTGTAGGTGGGAGAGATGAAATTCTGCGCCTCGTGTATGATCATCGTAACGCTTAGGGAAGATATGAAGTAGCTTCAAGAAATTCCATGCTTGGTCCAAGGAGCAATGTTTCCTGCAATGCAAAATATAAAATTAATTTAAGATTAAGGGGGGAAATCATGTATTTTTTTTTTTGCTTTTTTTTTCTTTGAGGTGTAGAATTAAAACTCGTGTTGGAAAAGAAAAAAAAAGAAGAAAAAAAAAAGCCATTTTCACTGGGACATACCGGCACATATTGACATTGACAGAACAAAAAATTGATAAAAGGTGTACTCTTTTCCACGCCACCTCAGGGGTAGAGTACCAGGCGCGCTTTTTTTAACGTGGTATCCCCAGTAGGCATAATCCACGACTTGATAAATTTAAAAATTTATCAGTTTGCTTTGGGACAAAAGAGCTGAATATCTTAAATATAAAGAGCCAACAGGCTTCATTTCGGCGATATAAACATTATTCAAATTAAGGGGATATTAAATCCCACATTGTTTTAAAACCGAATAAGAAACTCAAAGATTGGAATCAAAGAGTTTCATGCCGAATATAGTATAAAAAAACTATTAAAGTATCGGCGAATACTAGCGTCAGCTGAATGCAAGTAGACCTACAACGTAGTACAAACACGGGCAACTCGTTGCAAAGGTGGGGAAAAGTCTAGCTACTCACTGATGAAGCCTCAAAAAAGGCTGAAACCGGTCTGGGTAGTGACCTCCCTACCATAATGTCATAACAGCATACATTTCCTAGGAAATGTGTTTTTACATTATGGAAAATACCAAGAATAGCGATTAGAACTTTCCCCACCTTTGCAACGAGTTGCCCGTGTTTGTACTACGTTCTAGGACTACTTGCATTCAGCTCACGCTAGTATTCGCCGATACTTTTATAGTGTTTTTATACTATATTCGGCATGAACCTCTCTGATTCCAATCTTTGAGTTTCTTATTCGGTTTTAAAACAATGTGGGATCTAATATCCTCTTAATTTAATTAATAAGCTGAATATCGTTTTTCATATCAAGAAAAAAAAATGACATTATTCATATTAAAGACTGAATAGCAATGGACCAAGGACAGATCCCTGGAGTACACCGGTGGTCACCTTAAATCTTGAACACTCACATTCCCCTTACGCTTCTTTCTGATATCTGTCACAGAGCCATCCTCTTATCTAAAATGGTAATCTTTATTCCAATCCCATATCATCCATTTATGTAACAGTCATTAATGCTTAATCCTGTCAAAACCTTTAAGAAAGTCCAAAATGTTCACGGTGTAACGATTGACCTCATCTAACTCAACTGCGACATTGCTATATAATGCGAGAAAATTACTCAAACACGACCTTCCCTTAGTAAACCCAGTCCGTTCATCGCAGAACAGATAATCTCCGTCAACCTATTTCTGTATGTGTTATCACCAACTTTTTCAAAATCTTCACCACCGCTTCAGAGATCCTGATATATCATTTATTAGACACATCAATATTTGTACCACCGTTGTGCAATTGCAGGTGTTTGTGGGGTGGTTCTCACCGCATTTTAAGCACTTGCATTCGGCTTTACATAATCTCTGGGCTTGATCACACTTTTGGCACCTGTGGCACTGTCCTGATGAGGTCCTATTTCTTAGTGGTTCTGGGCTGATTTTTAGCCCGCAAATTGATGTTAGGTCATATATGTTTTTGTATGCCTCGTGGATCTCTACTAAGACGAGTGGCATCGGACTTTTGTCTGCTCTGGTCATTCTGCTGACCTTGATGGGTGGTAAGTCTTGGTAGTAGAGATCGGCGGCTATGTCTTCTGTATGTATGTGCTCTGATGCTCCACGGAGAACCACCTTCAGGCTCCTCTCGGAGTCGAGAGAGTGAAGGTGTGGTATTGTACACCTTTATTGTCTAGCTCCTTTGTGAGTCTGCGGTAGTCCATTATAGTGGCGGGTTGAATTTTGATGCCATCGTCTAAATTCTTTGCTGTTGGTATGCTATCTGTAGACTAGTAGACTAGTCATAGTGGCCCTTAGTTCCGTCCACCTGTTCTTTTCTCTTAAGATGATTGGAGGCAATTTCTCATTAGTGGAGGCAGGAGGGTCAGAGTTGTGTCCGTCTTCCTCCATACCTTCATCTTTGGGTGGTTCTGTCGTCTGTGTTTTTTCCGCGGGTGGGTCTCTCCTTGTTCCGGGGGGGGGGGGGTTTGGAGACCACCAAATCCAGTTTTTTCACTGTATTAGCAGTATCCTCGCTTTCCTCATCGTCCCTCGTTGTGGAGTACAGGTTCAAGTAGCCTGGCCATTCCACTTCAATTTTTTTTAGTAATTTTGTGAGTAGGCTTAGTGCCAGACCTTTGTCTCGTGTTTCTATCAGGGCATCGGTGTCTATTTCGGTCATAATTACGTCTAGTAGGTTTTGATGGGGGTTGGTCATTTACTAAAACTGAAAATTAATAGCGAAATACCTTTCGCTAAGCGAATCTCAATCAAAATCCACTCCTTTGTATCGACCATTCTACCATTAAAATCCAGTGACGTATTTTCTTTTTCAGAATTCATTACAATTCCTAAATTGCATCTAAATCAAAGTCTATCCAATTCTCCACTTCGTTCCCATAACTAACGAATAACATTTGTGAGCAATAATAGTAGATATTAACAGGATTTTCTGGGTGAAGAAAATGCTATTGATACCCAAGTTAAGTATTAAGAATTGATATTATACAATAAGTAAAATGGTGTATTGTTATATTACAATTTAATATTACATTTCTCTATTTATAGATTAAAATCTGATAAAACTGTTTTAAAACAATTTTACATAACCTACTTTATATTACAATGTATTCGTTTTTAAAGTAGTAATTATTTTGAATGCTTCCCCAAGCCTAAAGCCTAGATAACGCATTAAAAAAATTATAATTATATATTACAACGCACGCGACAGGATCAGTGTTTTGAATTCAGACTTGGGTTGATTAAAAACATTCAAGGAATAGTAGTGGGAATAAATATATTATTATTCGAAATACAACATCGAAACTCACCCTTTGTGTGTGTGTGTGTGTGTGTGTGTGTGTGTGTGTGTGTGTGTGTGTGTGTGTGTGTGTGTGTGTGTGTGTGTGTGTGTGTGTGTGTGTGTGTGTGTGTGTGTGTGTGTGTGTGTGTGTGTGTGTGTGTGTGTGTGTGTGTGTGTGTGTGTGTGTGAAGTATCAAGTGCACAGAAATCACTTTAGGAAGGTACAAGCGACATTCATGACGCTTCTCGGAAGCTGAGGTTGACCTAGATCAGTGGTGAGGAACCTATGGCACGCGTGCCAGAGGTGGCACGCCAGAGAATTTTGCTGGCACGTCAACGATTTACATGTGATATCCTTTTATACGCTTATAAATTATTCCACCTTTTTTTTTTTTTTTAATTGTTACAATACGTACAAGTTAAATTTTGTTTTACAGGAGAGAGCAGCTATGAAGACATGAATTTGATTGGTGCGGTATTAACAAAAGATCACGCGACCCAAAGACAAATGGAACCGACAAGTTTTAAGTTGAAATGCTAATTCTCTTCAATCGAATTCCATAACATATGCAACTGTCATAACAGCATTCACTATATATTTCTTAGTTTTAAGACATTCACGACGGGTTGTCGTTTATCGTTCCGACAGAGACAGAACTTCTCATTACCGGCGGGCTCAACTCACACAAAGTTTCAACCCATGATTGGTTTTTTTTGCCATGTTTGCGTTTGAGCTGGAAGGGGAACTCACACAAGCATTATGTGGCATGTTTCAATTCGTGGTAGAATTTTATTTGAAGTTAGCCTCTGTGATCTGTCATAATGACATCGAGAATTTCAAATGCAATCAAACAAACACTTATTTCATGTAATTGAAAAATTGGACAATAGTTTTAGTTAGATACTGCATTTCCGGTGCAACACATGGTTTTGCTTGCCTATACAGCGTAGTTTCTGCGAGAGGAGTACATGTAATTCATTAGTTAGGCGCCGTTTTTAATCCAGCTGTCTCTAATTCCCCCAAAAATATAACTCAAAACGTATAGCGGTCTCCTTTGCAGATTAAGTTTATTATTTAGAAATGTGAGAAATTCTGCAATTTATTGAAAAGACATCGCTGTAACATCTATTTAAGTGTTAAATTGATTTATACATCTTACATCAAACTATTGAAGAATATAAAAGTTGAAACCACGTCTTAAAGTTGTAAAACATGTGAAAATATCAACAGTGAATTCGCTGCACCAAACCTATGCCTTATATAATTGTAGACAATTATAAAACATGAAATAATGTACCTTATAACAAATCAGGACATACGTTGAGTCAACACACTTGACAGTCATCACAGTATGTGATAACTATCAAGTGGAGAATATACGTTCAAATGATTTTTGTTAGGAGATAAAATGCTCATGGTAATTTGGAAATTTGTGGTACATTTAGAGTTCAATGTGAGCGTCACCATCTAGAATTTCTTATGTTTTATTGGCTAATAAGACAGAACCTGCAGTAAATATTCCGTGGAATGTTCTAAGTGAATGGTATAAATGGAAAGCTGTAGAAAAATGTATAAACATTATTAAAGTAGTCGAAATTAACATTTTATTATTGAAATTGAAAATCGTAATAATATTTTCAAGTTATTATTTCAATTATAACGTAGTCTATTTAAATTATAACAATATAACAATACTTGAATAACAATATTCGAAATGTACGTCTACGGGATGCCGAGAAGTTAATAGTAACACTCCCAAAAACAGCAGCGCCATAATATAAAGATTATATTAATAAAAAGGTGCATCATGGAAATTTGCTATATCATTACGTCTATATATTAGTATATAGATTTATTTAGTATAGTAATAAAATACTTTCTTTTCATATGTCAGCTTCTAAACGAAGGAATTTTTCTCTTGCCAAGTAACAAACTGTAATTGTCTCATAGTTTGCGATGAAATTTCGCTTGTTATGAAAAAATATATGTAAAAGAGCACTGAAAGAAAAAAATAATATTAATTTTGTTATAATTTTATAATTAAATATATTGATATATATTAAGAATGCTTTTCAATTACTAAAATTAAATAAAATGGTAAGCGAAAAATTTTTTTAAATGCTATATACCTTTCATAAATGACAATAATCTTGATATAAGAGAAAAACAGTACAATGTAACTAATTGTATAAATTACACTTGCTTTGAAATTTTTTGTTCGGTTGCGCGCTGTAGTGAAAGCTGAGTGAGAGGCCCGAGTTCTTTCATTGGAGTCATTAAGCAAATGCTGAATGTTTTGGCAGAGCTTTTGTAGAACTAGGGTTTCGATAAGGGTCGAGGATTTTGATTGGAGTTGGAATAAATGCACGCATCCAAGCGAGAGTAATTTATGTTAATAGAGAGGAGTAGATGATAGCGTCAGAAGAGGGGACGCAATAATCCGACCATGGAAATGAGGAAGAGAAGTCGAGAACGTCATTCCAATTTGCACTGTTGTAGTGCCACAGGTTAATCGGCTGAGAACGATAGGGAGATGGACGATCTGTAGAAAACTAGACACGGACAAGGCTATGGTCAGACTTGCCAAGAGAAGAGATAACAACAGCGATGTGCTTGAATTGGTTAGTAAAAGATTCAAAGTGTTAGGAGAAAGAAGCGCATTATCTGGAATTCGGGTAGGTTGGTGAACAATTTGTGTTAAATCATTACTGACAGCAAATAGTTCGACTGCTTTATTAGCTTTCTGTAAAGTTAGAGAAGAGAATCCAGTCTGCATTATGAACGTTCAATTCACCAAGGAATATCTCCCGGTTATGATAATTTGACTGTATGTGTCGGCTTTCAGAAATAGGTAGTCAAAAAGGTCAGTGAAGT
The DNA here is from genome assembly GCF_054136105.1 of Typopeltis vanoorti. Classification (NCBI taxonomy): domain Eukaryota; kingdom Metazoa; phylum Arthropoda; class Arachnida; order Uropygi; family Thelyphonidae; genus Typopeltis; species Typopeltis vanoorti. The sequence goes on along the minus strand of NC_143556.1, from coordinate 72,053,619 downwards.
CGTCGGAGCTTGGAGAACTGTAAAGGAGGCAGATGAAAACAACAAAAGCTTTTCCCATTAACTTAGCGTGGGATATAAAATATAAAATACTACTTGCGCTCATTCACTCCTCTTTCTCTCTCTCTCTCTCTCTCTAACACCAAAGCAAACCTTTTCTATTCTTATTTAAGTTAAGGGATATTACATCCCATATTGTTTCATAGCCGAATAAGAAACTCAGAGTTTCATGCCGAATATAGTAAATATATAAAGTTCGGCGAGTCCAAGCGTAAGCAAATAACTGGATAGTGTTACAACTGACCCTTTAGGGAGTGCAACACTGAGACAACTCATGGTAAGGGTGGAGCAAGCTCCGATCACTATTCTTGATATTAGTTTAAATAAGTTTATGTCGCCGAATTGAAGCCTTTGGCTCTTCATATAATTAATAACCTTTCCATTCTTTTTTACATGAACTTTCATCTAAACCTTCAAATAAAGATTACTATTTCCTTGTTGCGGATAAATACAATAACCACATAGGCGGAACAATATGCCAAGCAAAGAATTCTGATCTTCTCATCACTTACTTTTTCGTTGTTATTATTCAGAATTATAGCCAAACCAACCAGGTTACGACGACAGTATCACGTCCGTTAGTAGCGTCTGTTCTCTTGTACGGTTCCCTGTTTTGAGGATGAGAAATCCCACTTTCCTTGATGAAAACGTCTTCTACATCGGTGTACCATCCATGTGTTTAATGAATTCAGTGATTTATAGCTATTGACACGTTTACGGTATAGAGAACAGCTAAAGCCTTTAGTAAAAATAAACCATTTTTCAAGAAGTTTTGTGATGTAGGATTATTTTCATTCATAGGGGTTATACAAATTATGATAAAAATTAAGATATTTTAATCTTTTTTGAATTCTTAAATGATTCTTAGAGATAAGCAGTTATTTTAGAAAATTATAGATATACCTTTTTTTTATTGAATCTGTTCTGTATTGATGGAATTTCTTTTATTGAATGTTCAGTTGGCTGTGGGTAGGAATTCTGCAATACCCTTGGAGGTTGATGGATGGCAATGCTATAGCCAATGAAGTTCTAACTGAGGCTCGGCTATTGCTGTTACCCTCCTGCCATGATCATAGCTTTAATGGCTGAATAACACCTTATCCCTACACTGTTCTCTACAGATAATGGGGAAGATGAAAAGCATTCTTGCTTCGCCCCTTTAAGCCAGTCCTTATAAGGACTATAAGGAATGTTCAGTTGCCTGTTGGGTGGAGAGCAATAAAGCAACTTTAGATTTTTCAATAAAACTGTGTTTAATGTTTAATAAATACTAAATGTAAGATCACGATTTTCTCATATCCTTAATTTGCGCATTGAACTATAACATATTGTAAATATGCTAAAAAAAAAAAACATTCGATTATTTAAAAAATAACAGTTATGGAATTTCCGTATTAAAATTTAAAGTGAGTTGCTATATGCATAAAATAAAAATGTGTTTTTAATTATTTTTAATTTTTTAAGGAAATTTAAAATATTTTAAGAGATATTAAAGTTTTTAAACAGTTTTAATATTCACTCTTTGTAATATAGATCTATTACAAAAAATTTAAGTGACTATATATTCTGGAATCATTTTTTAAAAAATTGATTTTAGGAAAATTTCAGCAATTGTAGTGGTGTATTTATAGGAATATTGCAAAGCAAGCAAGCTGGTTCAGTGGATGCTAGATAATATAGCTGCATTTAAGAGCGATATATGCAAGAATGCATAGAAAATAATCTAGCGATAAACAAAAGTAGTGGTACCTCTGAAACTGGGGATGGACCGAATAAAGATCCAGAAATGTATAGATCAACATATCCTTCTATATTATTATTATTATTATTATTATTATTATTATTATTATTATTATTATTATTATTATTATTATGAGAATCTCATTCAGGGAAGGTTGTATACCGGGCACACTTTAGAACCAGAGTGAGCTAATCCCTAGATAATCCAGAACGCTGTTCTAAAGAATAAACTTAGAATCGTTTCAAGCCTCCAATAAACAGTGTAGTTTCACACTGTTTGTTGAAGGCACAGGAATAGGAGGCACTCGCCCATCTGTTAAAAGAACTTAATTCAAAGATTGCACTAATACGAGTAGCATTTAAATGCCTTTACAGAATGATGGTGATGAGTGAAAATTCGAAATAGACTTAGCATCAGAGTCAAGTAAAATATGTTGACACTTAAAAGTTTTGGCAGTTTTTCAAAGATATGCAAAGTTATTCTATGCAAAGGTATCACTAAAGTGAACAGTACGTACACTGCTTGGAAAGAAGTCAAGGGACATGGGCGAGATATATCTCGCCATGTAACGAGTCATGTTTTGTAGCCAGTATAAATTGGAGGAATATAATGATTCAAACTTAGTGCAACTGTGTCCGAGTGAAATCACTGCGAAAACGGAACTGATGCAGTTTGAAAGAGGATGCTATGTTGAAGCCTATCTGTTTGGCAAGTTGTTGACAAATTGGGCCAAGTCAGGTCAACAATCAGCGTTATCATACTAAGATGGAAGCGCAGTGAGTCAACTGGAAGTGCTCCCTGCAGTGAATGACACACCACACTGACCGAATGTGACTGTAAGGTGCTATGATGGATAATATGTTAAAAAACGCCATTCGCCGGGCGACACGTAGAATTTCGAGTTCCGGGAATTGAATGGAACACGATTCTACACAAAAACACTCAGAATCGAGGCTCACAATGGGTTCCCATGGTAGGACCGCAATATGCAATTTCGCCCACATTACCAGAACCACAATGCAGCATCATCTTCAGCGGTGTAAAGAGTGTGTACCATGGGAAGTGGATGCTCGAAAAGCTATGTTATGGAGCAACGAATCACATTACTCCCTCTACCGAGGAAGTTTGCGGATGTGGGTGTGGCAGATACCGGGTGAACGTCTCTTCTGGAGTGTATAACCCCAACCATGAAATTCCGAGGTTGCGGTGTGATGATATTTTCCCTTCTTTGGTATCGGACCTCTGTTTGTGGTCAAAAACATTGAATTCCGAGAGATATCCGAACATTCTGGACAATACAATGCTTCCTACTTTGCGGAAGTTTTACGGAACTGGCCATTGTCTCTTTCAGCAAAACTGTGTCATAAGGCTGCTGCCGTAACTACTGGGTTTGTGGACATGAACCTCACCACACTTGACGTTCCTCCACAGAGCCCTGATCTCAACCCTATCGAACATCTGTGAGGTGGATTAGAGCGACGGATGAGGTCAATGGACGTTCGTCCTACAACAGTCCAAGATCTCATTACATGCTTACAGGAATCATGGTCCGAAATTCCCATTGATGGTTATCTACACTTGTGGAAAGTATGTCCCACGGGATTGCTGCATTCATCGCAGCAAATGGAGGTTCTACATCTTATTAAGATTGAACGCGAAGGCTGTTTGTTCCTCACACTATGGTGTCCATTGACTTCTTTCCAAGCAGTGTATTTTTATGTTGAGTAGGGAAATAATACCACCGCCCACATCATCATTATCATCATCATACTCAGATCATCATTATCGACATCTATTTGCTTCTGAAGCTCAACTCTATCGGATTCTGTTTCTGTCTGATGAAGTTGCAAAAATACATTTTGAAGAAAAGACGAAAATGTCTGATTTAAAAGAGCAGAAAGGAACCATACCCTTCCAAAACGATGATGATAGATTAGTAACTAAACAGACGTGGTTTTAAATTTATTTCAAATGTTTAGAGACTCCGAAAAATAATTCGTAGATAGGATGGAACACTTGACAAAAATTCGTATATTTTATCAAGCATTTTACGCTTACACTTAAAAAAATGAAAGCAAATGGTGAGGATTAGGGTTTTAAAAGTGGAACTTGACATCTAGAAGGGTGGAAGATAATAGATATATGCAACATTGAACTCATCATTATCTCTTCGCCCTACGAGAAGGAGGTACTGGAAATGTTGCACAAACTGAATAAGAATTCAGCAATAGGAATGATATAACCATCGGAACTTGGAAACAAATTTCAGTTTCGTAAAGTTTTTAATAACGTTATTTAACTTAAAATATTTGTTCATTCCTAATATAACATATAATGGATTTATGAATAATGATGTTGTCGTACAATTTGAATAATCAAGTCCAAATTATAGCAATTCATCATTCATCATAGACTTGGATAGGATATTTTTTCTGTTTTTCATTTCATGTATACCTGAATTCTATGATGTTCAACTGCAGTCTTTGGACAAGTTTGAATTATTCAGTGACAAGTCACTGGTACCATAAGGGAGTTGACTGGCATTAACAGAATACAGTTTGTATAAAATTATTTATCAAGGCTTAAGATAATTTCATTGCAAACTACAAATTCATTTCGTTTATGTGACGTGCAATGTTTCCTTTACTAATACAATTGGTATCTGGTTTTGAAAAATACGAATAGATCTTTTCATTTCAAAAATCTACATTTTAAAATAATTACGAATAAAAAGAGTGTCTCATCACTGCTGGGGAAATTCTGTGCTCAAATAATAAGTGTTACCGAGTTTGTCTGGGTTAACTGTAGCGCGACGTGTCGAAGAACTTGCCAATGACATTGAAGGAAATTTAAAAAAAAGGTTGTCCGAATTTACGTCATATTCACTTGCTTTAGATGAGAGCACAGATGTGACGGATACAGCACAACTGGTTATCTTTGCCCGTGGTATTGATCAACAATTCAACGTGACAGAAGAACTGCTAGCGCTCGTACCTATGAAGGGAACAACGAAAGGCACTGATACTCTTGAAGCCGCCAAGAAAACCATCCAGCTGTTCGACCTCAGCTTAACCAACCTCGAGGGTGTGGTAACTGATGGTGCCCCTGCTATGGTGAGAAAGAACGAAGGATTTGTTGAGCTGCTACGGAAAGAACCGGAACTAGAAGGAAAAGATTTCATCCATTGCCACTGTTTAATCCACCAAGAGAATTTGTGCTCGAAAACTAATGGATTTGAGAATGTTATGAAAGTTATTGTGACTGTCATCAACATTATTAGAGCAAGAGGATTGAATCATCGTCATTTCCAAGAGTTTTTGATCCAAGAGTGCGATGCGGATCACGGCAATGTGGTTTATTATAGTGATGTGCGTTGATTGAGCAGAAGGTAGGTTCTTAAAAGTCTTTGACTTAAGGAGCGAAATGCAGCAGTTCATACAAACCAAGGGGAAGCCCATTTCGGAATTCAACCTTCCTAAGTGTATGACACACTTTGCCTTTGTGACCGACATCTCGTTGCATATGAATGACCTAAATACGCGGCTACAATCCAAAAATCAATTGGTGCACACTCTGTTTGATCATATCAAAGCTTTTGTGGCCAAGCTCAAACTTTGGGAGGCACAAAAGCTTTGATATGATTTGACTTAACTCATTTTCAGCTTCTCGCTGAGTCCAACTGTTCGTCTCTTGAAGAATACGCTACAAAATTAGCCGTGTTGCGAAGTGAGTTCAAAGAGAGATTTAGTGATTTTCGTAACCAACCGTCTTCTTTAGATTTATTTTCAATATCGTTCAGTGTCAGTGTTGCCGAAATGCCAGGCTCAGTACAAATGGAGCTGCTTGAACTCCAAAACAACTCTTCTTTGAGAGAAAAATTATTCAATATGCCTTTGCTTACATTTTACAAAGACTACATTTCGGAGGACGCATTCCCTAATCTTTGTCGGCATGCTTTGAAGATGTGCGCTTTGTTAGGAAGCACATACTTATATGAGCAGTTCTTCTCCATAATGAAGCATGTGAAGTCCAAGACAAGAACTCAGATTACGGACCAATATCTCGAGAATACTCTGCGCATAGCGACTTCCAACATTGATGCCAACATTGACAAGCTGGTCAAGGAAAAGCATTGCCAAGTTGCCCATTGACATTGTAAAAAGTGAATGTTTTTTTCATTAAATTATCTTTTCTTTTTTCAAGTATTGATTTATTTACTTATCATCAACCTGACTCCTACTTACGCTCTTAAAGCTGAGTGTGTTTATTTTTATAGGATTTTATGTAAAGTGTATCAAGTTCACAGCTTTCTTTGTGAATCTGGAAAGCACCTTACAATTCTAAATACCGCAGTATAGCTTAGTGGCCTGCGGGCTTCATTGAAATTTTTAATGCGGCCTGCACTGTCTGAAAGGTTGAAGACTCCTGGCATAGATCCTGCCCTGGCAGTGGTTATCCACTCTCTTTACCTCTACCTGAGCTTGTGGAGATTCTGTTTTCTTTTGTTGAGCGTCGTGGGATTCGGGAAAACTCTGCTTCCGTTACCTGTACGCGAGATTGAGAGGTGGACTGATTATTTTTTACTGTCATCCTGTTCTTCAGATAGTAGATGCAGCCCCCTCCCCCATAATTGGCTGAGTGAGGACTACTGCAGTTGGCACATTTGGCCGGGGTGGTTTTAGGCCTGGCACAAGTGTTAGTGGGGTGGTTTTCACCACATTTTAAGAATCTATAATTATCTCTGCAAAGCTTTTGAGCATGACCATATTTTCGACATCTGTGGCACTGACTTGATGAATCTCTTTTCCTCAAACATTCAGGTGATCTTGAGCCCACAGATCGATGCTAGATCATATATATTTTTGAAGGAGTTTTGAATCTCCACAAGAACTAGTGGTATCGAGCTCTTGTCAGCTCGTAACATTCTGCTGACCTTAACCGGTGGTAGTCCGTGGTATCAGAGATCTGTTGCACCACCTTGGGAGCAAGAATGCTTTTTATATTCCTCGTTATCTGTATGGATGAGGTAATATAGGGCTATAAGCTCTGATCATGGCAGGAAGGTAACAGCAATAGCCGAGCCTCAGTTAAAACTTCAATGGCTACAGCATTACCATCCATTACCCTCCCTGGGTACACATTTTAGTCGCCTCGTACGACATGCATGGGCTGCAGTGAAGCTATTCTTATCCAGGCTACCACACAGGATAAATACGAATATAATTTCACTTCACTGTATACATATAATTCCAAATAATTTAAAGTTTAGGTATTTTTGCATTCATGAAAAATATTAATAAATGTTTCAAAATAACTTATATTTTTATATGAATTTATATAATACATACATTTTTCATCCTTTTGTATAGAATACAAAATGTTATAAAATATTATAACATTTACTTTTGAATAAACTCTAAAATATATTTGATATCATATGTTCTCAGTTAGCTAGAGTTCCTAAAATAATGTTTTGGGCCTTCACAGAAAGCGGATATGATCGATATATGGATATAATAAGACGGGACATAAAATAATGATAAATATATAAAAATAATTTTTGAAATCTAAATTTTACTCATAGCTCAATAGCGTTTCATCCTTTCTCTTGTCTTCAGTCACATTTTTTCATCCCTCTATCCATGCTTTTCGCCAGTTTGTGATAATATGAATTACCCATTTTGACCATCCCATCCATCCTTCACTGGCTGGCCTGCAACCAACGTTCCAGTACACTCCAAGTATGTTCTGCTGGACTACAATCGGCACTCTGTGCAGGCCATCCAAGTTTCAGCCACTCTTCCTAAAGTCATGTCGCGTTAATGATTGCGGTATGATATGATGCCCTGCGAGGTTGCAAAAGACATGAGTATGTTCCGTAAAACTACCGCAGTATTCGAAGGATCGTGGTGTGAAGAATGTTACATATTCCCACCACCGAACTTCACAGTTGGGATGATAAACTTGGTCATAAAGCATTCCACTAGTCTCGTACACACTCACTCTCCCATCATCAGTAAAGATGATTAACCCTCCATGTCATGGAATGGCAATGATGTTCCAAGGATCAGTTATGATTTGTTTTTACAATTATTAAAAGAATGCTGCTGGTCAGTAATTGTCAATAGTGTTGATTCCAATTGGGGGGAAAAATGATGTTTAGGATTTCGATAAAGGACTTATTGTGGGTGCCCATCTGGCTGGAGCTACGATTTTGAAAACAGCAGAGCTGACCGGTTTCTCCAAAGGTGAGATATCCTGGGTGTTTTCAAGAAAGTAAATTATTATTTCATTTTTTTTTTTTTTTCGTAATCCTGCCCGAAACGGTCTTCGCACCATTTTCCGAACTTGCTAATGCAGCGTATAGTAAAAAGAAAAGATTAATCTTCTAGAAAGATGATTCAAGACCATTCCAGAGCATCATCTCCTACTCAGCATTAACAAGGTTACGGATCCCATAAAGAATTATTTGTAATTTAGCGATATACAAGCAGGTGCGGTTAAAGCGTGTTTGCAATCAACATACCAGGTCACTGATATATAGAATAAAGAGAGAGTAAGTAAAAGAACATCCTCCCAGTGACATTATATGTAACGGAAAACTTAAAACGAGTTGCTGATTTTAAAGAAAAAGATTCATCCACCATCTTTTTTAATGCGCGGCCAGAGAGAAATTTGGCAACTCCAAAAAGCAAAAGTTATACCAAAGCATCGAAGGTGCCAACTTCGATGCTTTGGTATAACTTGATGACGATACTCAGAGAAAGCCATGAAGTCAATGTAGTACATTGTACAACCGCGAGTGAGATAATCATGAAGCTATCCAATTGATCGATAATGGCGAAATTAAAATACTTTCAGATGGGTCTTAAGCTATTACTGTTATAGTAGTCATCATTAATTCGTTACATTTCCAGCTGAAATAATTCATGCAACTCAAGAACCTTTTCGTTGTCGAAATCTCACATATAATATCTGTGACACGTCATGTAAGTACAGTGACCATATTTTTTTGGAGAAAATAAAGGACAAATCAGAAACTGTTTCATAATAATAAAAAAAAAACAGGTTGCATTTGTTTCACTAAAACTAAAAAGCATTATAACATTTATTATAAAATATAAGCATATACGTAGCATTTTAAACAATCCTATTATTACTTGAAAACATTTAATTTTGATACTTTTCACAAGAATGAACTTTTATAATAAATCAGGTTTGTGTTTTAAAAATTCATAAAACTGTATACAATTCATGTCAAAATTGCATTTGGTATAAATCCATGCTTTCAATGTTTCGATTTTTAATTCGTTTTTTTTTCACTGGTCCACATATTGTTCACTAATGAAAATACTCGTTCAGTGTGGGCATTAGATACAGGGAGACATAAGCAAAATTCAATGATTTTTAAAATGTTTTCAAAAGATTTTTTAAAAATGAACGAATACATGAATCAGTGACAATGCAACTTCCCAACTTCAAGATGTCCACTCACTCCTACCACAGATTCTACACTACACTACACTGCGCGCGCGCGCGCACGCACACACACACACACACACACACACACACACACACACACACACACACACACACACACACACACACACACACACACACACACACACACACACACACACACACAGTCAAGTACAATTATGTACACTCGCACGTCAACGACGCAGCCATATATGCTGCACCGCTAGCAAGTGCCAGTGAAATGACAGTTTCATGTTTCTTTGGGCTGCTGCTTGCAGTATTCAATTTACTATTTCAGTTTACAAAATAAAGGACAAAATTACTATTTTAGAAAAAAAAAAAAATGTAAAGGACAGAGCAGCGAAATAAAGGACTGTCCTCTTAAATTAAGGACGTATGGTCACCGTACATATAAGTGAAAATGCACGTGCGTTTTTCAAGTACCGTTTTTAAATCATAGAGAGTATGCCTCTATTCGTCATGGATCCTTTACTGAAAAAAAAGGATTGATTTCAAATTATGGCGATACAAGCTGAAATACACTAGCAATAAGGCTATTGTATTGTATTACACCTTTTAAATACGTATTTGTAAAAAAGACAAACTTTCCGGTTTGTCTTTTTTTGGGGGGTGGGATGTCTGTGTTTTTCCTTCAAGAAATTCGAAAACCTCGAATTTCTTGAAGGAAAAACACAGACACTGCCCTATGAGACCAGACGTAGACGGTATGATGTCTGATCTCATAGGCTGATGTCTATGCGAACCCATTTTCTCTTCAAAAGCCCTTATAATTTATATCCTTTATGAATTAATCTGCTCCCACAAGATTTTCCTGAACCACTCCAGATGCGTATTATCTCTAGCAATAAACGAGATTACGTCGCTATACGTTTCCACCCAAAGTAACAGTTGAGTTTTTCTTGATTTTATCTGAGAGAGTCCAAAGCTGTTTGTAATTTAAGACTGTGAAAGGCATTATTTTTTTAATATATCATTTGGATTATTGGCTAAAGAAACTAAATCACCAAGAGGATGAACTTTTATGAAACGATCCCGACTTGTATGAAATTTCAAAAGAAAGAGCTTGATTGTTAATAGAAATCACCATATTTCTATAGACATCATTCTAATTTGGCCTTTTTCCTTTTACCACCAACTGAACATTCCGAAGTTGAATCTCCAGATAAGATGGAAAAACACCGTAACTAGATATGATGTGAATGAAGTTTCTTAAAGTTCTTAAAAGAACTGGGCGATGGACTGAGTCCTTGACTCTTTATCCCGTCATCTGAATGGAAAAAAAAAATCTGTCTGTGTGGATGGAGTGTTATTGAGCGAAAAAGCTCTAGCCATGGCTGGGTAACAGCAATAGCCAAGCCTCAGTTAAAACTTCATTGACTACAGCATTGCCATCCGCTACCCTGAAAGTCCTAAAAAGGACTGGGATGTTATTTCCGAATTCCGAAAACCTGAATGAAGTTTACATAAAATCATTGGCCAGAAGGGCGAAGCAAGATGCTTTTATTCCCCGTTGTCTGATAAGGAGGATGAATTGAAGAAAAGATTTATGAGCTGAGAGCTCGCCCTGTGGGGTGAATGAAGTTTCAACAACAACAACAACGTTACTGGCTTGCTGGGTGAAGCATAAAATGCTTTTTATTTTCCCCTTTATCTGTGTGGAGAAGCTTGAAGGGGGAGGTTGTGAGACTTATGCTCGCACTTTGTGAACTATGGAGTTAGCTCTGTTCTGCTGAAAGCAGGATTACCTTGGGTCTTTTGTGTTTTTGATAGTCATGTTCACTATAACTGGAAGCTTGTCTGATTAGTGGATTGGGATGAGAATGTGCCTTGCTGAAGAACTTTTCCGCATGGTCATGAAGGAGAGCACGGATGTCAGGGGTTCCGGTTTCTCTGTGGATCTGCGTGTTTCTGACGAACCATGGGGCGTCTAAGATCATCCGCAGGCATTTGTTTTGTATCCTCTGTAGTTTCTGGATGTTAGATTTGGATGTGTGACTCCATGCCGGGGATACATATGTGATTACTGGTCGAATTACCATCTTATATAATAACAGCTTGTTGCGTTTATCCAATTTGCTGTTACGATTGATCAGGGGATAGAGTTGGGCTATGGTTCTGGATGTCTTTGTGCCTATGAGCTTGATATGGCTGTTGAAATTTAGCTTTTTGTCTAGCTGTACTCCAAGGTATTTGGCTTCTGTCTGCCATGGTATCTTTTTTCCGAGAAGTTCAATATCATCTTGGATGAAGGCGTTGCGTCTGGTGAACAGTATAGCTGAGCTTTTGACAGGGTTTACTTGTATCCTCCAGTCGGAGAACCATTTCTCTAGCTTTGTGATAGTATCCTGGAGACGACTGATCGCCAGGTGTGGGCGGAGAGATCTTGTCATTATGGCTGTGTCGTCAGCATATAGGGCTGTGATGGTAGTCCTCAGGTTCTGTGGAATGTCAGCCACGTAGATTGTGAAAAGTAAAGGAGCCAAAAGAGATCCCTGAGGTACTCCTGCCAGGATTTTGCGCCTAGTTGATATGGTGCCATTTATTTTTATCTGCATGGATCTGTCAGTGAGGTATGATTTTATTAGACGGGTAAAGTTTGTTGGAATGTTGGCCTGAATGAATTTATAGAGTAATCCTTGATGCCATACCTTATCAAAGGCCTTGGCAATATCCAGAAAAACTGCAGCTGTGTGAAGGTTCCAGTTGTATCCTTGAGTGATATGCTCCACTAGTCGGTGTATTTGTTGCACTGTGCTGTGCATACGGCGGAAGCCGAATTGTTCGTTTGGAATTATTCCTAATTGGTCTGATTTTTCTTGTAGTCTTGAAAGGATAATTTTTTCAGCAATCTTTCCCAGGTTGGAGAGCAGGCTTATTGGACGGTAGCTTTGCGGGAGTTGCGGATTGTTTCCTGGCTTTTTTATTGGTATGATGTCTGCTGTTTTCCATGCAGAGGGGAAGTGTTGTATCCTCAATATTGCATTGGTTATGTTAACCAGGTGCATAATAGCCTTTCTAGGAAGTAATTTGATGATTCTGTTAGTAATTCCATCTGGCCCTGGAGCTTTTTTGTTGTTTAGATGTTTTATGATGTTGGTTATTTCAACTGGAGTAGTGGGGGTGATGCTGGCTGGTTTGTCTTCGGACTGATTTAAGGTACGCTTGACCTGCTGGTGGACTTTATATATGTGGGTGATGTTTATATTATCATATGATGGGCTGCATTGTTTTTCTAGGTTTTCTGCTATTGCTTCTGCTTTTTCTTTATCAGTGTGCGCCGTTCCATGAGCAGTTTGCATGGGCGGTAGGGGATTGTGTTTAGTGCGCAGAATCTTCAGAAATTTCCATATTGTGTGATCTTCTGGGCTGAGTGATGATAGTTTATTGTCCCAATCCTGGTTCCTGTGGATTTGAAGTGCTTTTCTGACTTGGTTGTTCAACTTGTTCAGAGTTTTCTTGTCCTGTGGGGCTCTTGTGTTGTGGTATCTTTTCCTGGCTTTGTTTTTTGTTCTGATGAGGTCCATTATGTTTTCTGGGAGCCGACTGGATGGGTGGTTGGTTGTGGTTTTGGTGATTGCTTCTAGTGCTTTTTTAATTTGGCTTGTTAAATTGCTTATTGCTTCATCTATGTCTTCTTTTTTGTGGATGATTGGTACAGGACCAATGTATTCTGGTAGGATTTTAGCTAGCCTATCCCACGATACGAAGGTGTGCTGGTGGGCTAGTTGATCTTGCGTGCCAAGTTTGATCAGGATTGGGTTGTGGTCGGATGATAGTTCATTGAGCGTCTATAGTTTGTATTGATAACTGATGTTTCTAAGGATAGCTATGTCAAGTACATCTGATCTGCCATGAGGGCTGTAATGAGTGTGCTCAGTGGGTCCTGCTACCACAACTGAGTTAAGTGTTGAATAGTTGTGTAGTATGCGACCACTTCTGTTGTTGGTGGTGCTGAACCATGCTGTGTGTTTGGCGTTCAAATCACCTACTATGATGGTGGGGTCTGCGGTGCCGAGGACTGCATCCAGGTCTGTTGTCAGTAGAGGATTGCTTGGTGAGTTGTAGGCAGCAAATATCTTGAGGCTTCCAGCATTGTTTGTGTGGACTTGTATTCCTGTGGTTTCCAGGTTTGTAGTCTGTGGGTTGGATATGGCATTGTGGTGGAGGTATGGTTTGATGTAGATGGCAGTGCCTCCCCCTCTGGAGCTGAGTCTATCCGTTCGGTATATTGTGTATCCTCTCACTTTTGGGTTGTTGGCAGGTCTTAGGTGGGTCTCGTTGATCAGCATTATGTCCGGGTTGTGTCTTTGTGCGAATTCCTGTAGTTCTAATGTTTTGTTGGTGAGGCCATTGGCATTCCAAGCTGCAATTAGAAGTGAGTTAGGTTTTACTTTTGTTTTATTCATAGTTGAGTGCTGTGAGTATGGAATGGGTTCCTTGCAGGAATCTCTTTGTGGAGGATGGAGTTGGGTTTGTTCTGCTGAATTCCTGCAGCATAGTGGCTAGCGAAGCAGTCAGTATTGCTGTGATGTTGGAGCCTATTTGATTGCTTTGTATTGTGTCCTTTGGGCGGGCTGCTTCAGCATAGGTCTTGGTGGAAGGTTGAGCCCTTTCCTGACTTTTATGGCTTGGGTTTTGATGGTTTGATGACTGTGCAGCAGAGATGCTTTGATTGGTGGGCCAGATTGGGGGAGGTTGGACGGGTCTTGTAGTTCCGTGACTTCTGGGATGGTGGCTGCCTCCTTTGTAGTTTGCTGGGTGGGGACCTCCACAGTTAGCTGGTGTGGTTCTTGCTTTTGTGCATGTAATGGTTTGATGCTTCTCGCCACACTTCAGGCATCTGAACTCGGCTTTACAGAGTCTTTGGGCATGGCCAAACTTTTGGCAACGATGGCATTGCCCTGCTGATGCCCTTTTCCTGAGTGGCTCTGTTGATATTTTAAGTCCACAGACCGCAGTTATGTCATAAATTTGTCTTTGTGTGTTCTGTATCTCAACCAATACTAATGGCATTGGTTGTTTATCGGATCTGTACATCCGGCTGACTTTGATAGGTGTTAGGCCCTGCTGGGTAAGGTCAGCCGAGATCTCCTCGGAGGTAATGCCTTCGGTGATACCTCGCAGTACAACCTTTAGATTTCTTTCGCTGCTTAGTGCGAAGGTGTGGTACTGTAGTTTGTTGTTATCCATAATTTTTGTTATTCCTCTGTAGTCTGTGACTGTTGTTGGTTGAATTTTTACACCTTCGTCGGTGTTTTTGGCCCAGGCGTTTCCAATTTGATGTTCTCTTAGGTTTCTTGCAACTGTGGTCCATTTTTCCTTTTCACGGAGAATTACCGGGGGACCTTTTCCCTTTTTTCCGGGACTGTTTGTGAGGGAGTTTCGTTTTCCACATGATCATCCTCGATTCTACGTCTCTTGCCCGTCTGTTCTCCTGTGAAGACCGTCTGACTGAGGCTCTCGAGCAGGGAGATGGATGTGTCATTGATCTCTTCCACTTCGCCGTCCATATCATCTGATTCTTCCGGCTGTGTGTACAGGTTTAGGAAACCTGGCCATTCAGTATCAAATTTTTTAAGCAGTAATTTAAACAATTTTAATGCTTGTTCTTTGTTTAGATGCTCTAGCAGATCAGTAATATTATCCATGTCTGTTTTATTTATTGTTATATCTAGTAGGTAGTGATTGGAAAATTGCTTATGATCGCAATTAGAAATCCCGCAGGTCTTGAGACCTGCCAGCAGAAATTTTGTAGAGGATATTGCAGATGAAAAGGATTGCCAGCAATATCGAGCGATTAGCTAAATGCACAAATCAATAGCATATGAAATTTCAGAAAATGAAGAACGCTTACCTCTATTATATCATTTATCATTCAAAACTATCGCACTGAACTAATACGCGAGCCGCCATTTGCATTATTTAACTGAACACATGAAAATAGTTAGTTCGAATGAAGTTTCCATTTTCCATTGACGTTACTGACAGGATGGGTGAAGCACAAATGCTTTTCATATTCCCCTTTATCTGTAATGAGAGTTATTTGGGAATGGGAGATTTGTGAGCAATTAAGCTCGCCCTCTGAGGGCAGTAGTGTTAGCTATGATCAGTTGAGAGAAGAATAGCCTTCGGTCTTTTGTGTTTGTAGTAATCAGTCTCATTGTAATTGACAGCTTGCACGATTAGTGGGTTTGAATGTGAACTTGACTTCACGAAGAATTTTTCTGCAAGATCACGAAGAAGGGAGGAGATGTATGGAATGCCGGTTTCTCGGTGAATCTGTGAATTTCTGACGAACCACGGTGCATCCAGGATCATCCTAAGGCATTTATTTTGGATTCTCTGCAATTTTGAAATGTTTGATCTTGAAGTGTGACTCCATGCTGGTGAGGCGTAGGTGATGACTGGACGTATTACCATCCGGTAAAGAAGCAATTTATTATGTAGGTTCAATTTGCTCTTGCGGTTGATCAATGGGTAGAGCTGAGCTATGACTTTGGAAGATTTGGAACAAACGAGATTGATGTGTTTGTTGAAAAGGAGTTTCTTATCCATCAATACTCCAAGATATTTGGTCTCTGAATGCCATGGGATCTTTTGACCAGAGAGCAGGATGTCTTCTTTGTTGCAGATCTTTCTTCTTGAAAACATCATGGCTGAGCTTTTGAGGGGGTTTACTTGAATTCTCCAGTTGGTGAACCAGTTTGCTAGCTCATTGATACTTCCTTGGAGTCTAGTGATTGCTAGGTGAGGGCTGAGCGATCTGGCCAGAATAGCGGTATCGTCGGCATAAAGAGCCGTAGTAGTTTTTGGGTTGAGAGGAACATCTGCCATGTAAGTTGTGAAAAGTATTGGGGCCAGAAGAGAACCTTGAGGTACTCCCGCCTGGATTCTGCGCCTTGAAGAAACAATTCCGTTGAGTTTTACTTGCATGTATCTTTCATTGATATATGAATATATGAGTTTCACTAGTTTAATTGGGATATTGTTTTCAATTAGTTTGAAGATAAGGCCTTGATGCCAGACCTTATCAAAAGCCTTGGCAACATCCAAAAATACAGCAGCAGTATGAAGGTGCCAGTTAAAACCATGAGTGATATGTTCTGTTAGTCGGTGAATTTGTTGCACCGTGTTGTGAGCTTTGCGAAACCCAAATTGTTCATTTGGGATTATTTTCTGTTGGTCCACTGCTGTTTGCAGTCTTGATAGGATGATCTTTTCTGTCACTTTGCCAAGACAGGAAAGAAGACTGATGGGCCTGTAGCTTTGGGGAAGTTGTGGGTTATTACCAGGTTTTTTCAGAGGTATAATGTCCGCGACTTTCCAATCAGAGGGAAAGTATTGGAATCTTAAGATGGAATTGGTAATATTAACTAGATGAATTATGGCTTTCCGTGGGAGTAGCTTTATTATTCTATTGGTAATGCCGTCAGGGCCGGGGGCCTTTTTATTCTTCAGATGGGAAATGATATTTATTATTTCTGTTGGAGATGTGGGGATGATGGTTTCTGAATCATCCTTAAGCTGACTTAGTGCATTTCTAACTTTACGATGGACTTTGTAAATAAGATTGATATTTAAGTTTGCATAAGATGGGCTGCATTGATTTTCCAGATTGTCAATTAGGGCTTCTGCTTTTTCTTCATCTGTGTGTGCAACTCCAAGATTGGTCTTTAAAGGGGGAAGTGGTTGTCTTTTGGTACGAAGAGATTTTACAAACTTCCACATGGAGTTATCTTCTGGGTTGATTTCTTTCAGTTTGGTTTCCCATTTGGAGTTTCTGTGGACCTGGAGGGCTTCTCGAACCTGTCTGTTCAAAGTGTTTAAGGTTGCTTTGTCCTGCGGGGCTCTGGTGTTGTGATATCGCTTTCTGGCCTTGTTTTTGGCTCTAATCAGGTCCATTATCTCTTCTGGGATCTTGGAAGCGTGGAAGACAGTGGTTTGAGTGACTGATGCTATTGCTGTGTTGATTTGCCTAGTTAAGTTGTTTACAGCTTGATCTATTTCTTCTTTTTTACGAATGACAGGGGGAGGACCGATGTGGATTGGAAGAACCTTAGAGAGCTTGTCCCATGGTATGAAAGAATGATGGGGAGAGAGTTGGTCTTGAAGTCCTAACCTGAGTAGGATGGGATTATGATCTGAGTTAAGCTCTTCTACTGTCTCCAGCTGGTATTGATATTTGATGTTTCTGAGGATAACTATGTCTAATACATCAGAACTTCCTGATGGGCTGTAGTGGGTGGGGTCAGTGGGTCCAGCTACTATTGATGAGTTGAGTAATGTGTAGTTGTATAAGGTACGTCCTTTGGTGTTGATTGACGAACTGAACCAAGCCGTATGTTTAGAGTTAAGGTCTCCAGCTATGATTATGGAATCTGTGGAGCCGAGGATGGAGTCTAAGTCTGCTGTCAATAGTGGAATACTGGGAGGATTGTAAGCTGCGTAGATTTTGAGTTTGCCAGCGTTATTTGTGTGCACCTCCACACCCGTCACCTCAAGGTTTAGAGTTTGGGGGTTGGTCAGCGAGTTGTGGCTTAAATAATTTTTGATAAAGATAGCTGTTCCACCTCCACTAGAGTTAAGTCTGTCTGTCCTGTATAAAATATAACCTCTTAGTTTTGGATTGTTTGATGGTCTGAGGTGGGATTCACTGATCAGGATTATGTCTGGATTGTATCTTTTTGCAAATTCTTGCAGCTCGAGAATTTTGTTTGTTAAGCCATTGGCATTCCATGCTGTTATCATGAGAGAATTTGGTTTAAATTTTTTAAACATTATAGAGAGCTGTTAGTATGGATTGGGTTTCTAGGTAGAATCTTTTTCTGGAGGATGGTGAGGTGCTTGCTTTGCTGAATTCATGCAGCATTGTTGCAAGTGACGAGGTTAAAGCTGAAGTGAGATTAGAGCTTGTTCGCTCTTGTGATGAAGAAGTCTGGGTTCTTACCGCTTCTGCATATGATTTGGACATGGTTGATGGTCTAGTGCCTTCCTGTGATGTTGAATGTGAGGTAATATGTTCTGGAGGGCGGACTTCTTGGATGTGCATTGTGTCATTTCTTGGAGGAGCGTGGTTACTTCTTAATGATCCACGGTTTTTTGGATGGAAAAGGCAACCCTTGTAATTAGAGGGGTGTGGTCCTCTACAGTTGGCACAACAGGCAGGTGTTGACCTGGGTTTGGTGCAGGAGTTGGTTTGATGACCCTCACCGCATTTTAGGCATCTATATGCAGCTCTGCACAGTTTTTGGGCATGCCCGAACCTCTGGCATCTGTGGCACTGCCCTGCCGATGCCTTTTTCCTTAGAGGTTCGGTTGTGATTTTAAGCTTACAGATGTCCGTTAATTCATAGATGCTTTTTTGTGTATTAGAGATTTCGACCAACACCAGTGGCATTGGTGTTTTATCTGATCTCAACATTCTAGTGACTTTGGTTGGAGTCAGTCCTTGATTGATGAGGTCAGCTGTAATCTCATCAGTTGAGATGCCTTCAGCCACTCCTCTTAGAACTACCTTTAAGTTCTTCTCGCTTGCTAGCGCAAAGGTGTGGAAGGGCAGTTTGGAGTTGTCAAACAATTTGGTCATCAAGCGATAATCGGTGACAGTGGTAGGGTGGATCTTTACACCCTCTTCCGTATTTCTTGCCCAGGAAAAATTGATATTATGATCTCCTAGGGATCTTGAGACTGAGGTCCATTTGTTTTTGTCTCGAAGGATAACTGGAGGGACCTTTTCTTTTCTGTCTTGGGAGATCTGATTTTGTTGAGTTGATACATTATCTTCCAGTTCACCTCCCGATGTTCTTCGTCTTTTATTAGATTGTTCCTCATGAGAACAATCGAGCTGTCGGGGAGACTTTGTAGGTAGAACAGGTGTAATGTCCTCTTCTATGTCTAAATCATCATCTTCAGTGTCATTTACTTGAGTAAAGAGATTCAAGCAGCCAGGGTAGTCTGTATCAAATTTCTTAAGGATGAATTTGAGAATGTCAAGTGACATATCTTTGTTTAGCTGTTGAATGGCGTCCTTGATATCGTTTACATTCTCCATTCTTGTGTACGAAATATTAAGATATATTTCGGAAAGGTATGATGGCGTATAGAACGGGCTAGGGCCAGAAAATTGTATCAAAAGTTAAATTCTTACCTTTTATTCTGTAAACAAAGCAGATTCACAATATCTAAAACTCACTAATCACCACTGATATCAAAATCAAAATCAAAAAACATTCTTCACAACAATTCTTCACAACAACAACCGTCATGCGAGACTACTATGCGAGACGCCATCTTTTTTTTTTTTTTTTTTTCCGAATGAAGTTTCACTTATCGCATAATGTTATTAGATATTTTTATTATATAAAAAAGTAGGTGTATTAGTATTTTTAAAAAAAATCTAGAAATATCCTTGATAAAGGTATTTTTAATAAAAAACATATTATTACTAATCACTTTATTTTATAATTTATAAAAGAAAATGAAATAATAATATTTATATGTATCGCACTGCGCGATTTTCAAAAATAATAAATTAAAATGAACTTTGGAAGGGAACATCGCATCGTGGCTGGCTGAGCGATCTTTCTCCTTTTAACTAGACGTATGTAACACACAATTCTTGACGATGTATTTGTTGAGTTCGGATGTTCAATGTTGAGGAGCGAGACAATTTATAGCATTCACGATGGGGCGTGACGAGGATGTTGTACTCGTATTTAACAATAATTTTAGCAAAAAATTATTTGCTAAAATTAATTGCTCGTTTTCAGTATGTAAACAATAGTAATTTGTGTATGGCACTTGAAAAAAGAAAAACGTGTAAGAAATATCCATTCGATTGTACTGAAATAAATATGTTTGCAAATTTAATTATACAAGATCCTACATTGGGTTATATGGATTGTAATTTG
This sequence comes from Typopeltis vanoorti, assembly GCF_054136105.1. NCBI lineage: Eukaryota > Metazoa > Arthropoda > Arachnida > Uropygi > Thelyphonidae > Typopeltis > Typopeltis vanoorti. Next base: position 72,033,411 of record NC_143556.1, on the reverse strand, counting down.
TTTATATTTCGAATGCTCCTCTTTAATATTTCTACAGGAATCTGATCGTCTAACGTGCGAGCATTTTGCTATTTTGTTATATTTTAGCTTTTCTATTCATTCTAAAATATTCGTTTTTTTTTTTTTTAATCGGATTTTTTTTCGATTTTTACTTTTGGAAATAAAAAGAGAATTTTTTTTCTTCTTTACAAGAAAAAAAATTTTAGATAAAAAAGGAAAGTTTTTATTGATAAAAAATTATTTTTATTGTTTTTATTGATAAAATTGATAAAAACAATTTTCTTGATCTGGTCATTACAGTAGGTAAACGCCATCTGTAATTAGTATGAAAACATTTAACGCCATTTCCGTCCGTCATCTTTCTAATGCCAAATACAGGAATACCTTGTGTAGCGCGGTTAATTGGTTCCAAGAAGCGTCCGCGCTATGCAAAACCGCGTTGTTCGAGGTCTATTTATAAAGGTTTTCAATTTAATTTGTTTATTATAAAAATTTAGGGTAATAAAAATGTTTAAAAATAAAAAAAAAATGTTATTTTTATTAACCAATAAAATAACTAAATAACAAATAAAATCCTTTTAAACTGATATAAAAGTTGTAGTAAACAAAACAAATATTGCCTCAATTTTAGCATACAGTAATTTACTTTTTACTAAAGTAGTCGTTAGTGTTCGTTGAACCATTCTTGTCTTCTTTATCTCTTCAAGTACTAGATCTCTGAAGCATTTGATGGCATTATTGAGACTTTGTCTCACTTTGATGCTACTTTCCAAATTCGGGTCGGCATTTATGAGAAAGTCGAAAGCTTCGTCGATTTTTCTCAGAAAAGTTGAAAGGTCAGAAAAGGAAAATTCTTCAACCATGACATCAGTGGAGTCATCTTCGTCTGCTTCATAGGCTCGTTATTGTTCCAACTCCAAAAGGGTTTCATCATTCAGATCATTTGAATGAGAATCAATACATTCGTTCACATTGTTACAATCTAAACTTGTAAAACCAAGATCTTTACCCATCTGCACAATTTCTGTTGGGATTTCCTCTTTCTGTGTTGTAAAGGCAACAAAGTCCTTTGAACAATGCAGGAAGATATTATGCTATGCTATGCGGATCTCATGTTGCTTTGAGTCACCTCTTGCCAAGATTCATAAATATTTTGAATGGCATCTTTTATGTTAAATTTCTTCCAAAATTCACTCAAAGTCCAAGAATCTTCTTCTGCTGCAGCTTTAATAGCTTGAGGAAAAGTTGTCTTAAATAGTAAGTCTTGAAAGTGGAGATAACGCTTTGATCCATCGGCTGCAGAATTGATGTTGTATTTGGAGGAAAAAAATGAATCTTGACATTTTCATCTAAGTCAGTCAATAGAGTGGGATGGCCTGGCGCATTGTCTAATAAAAGCAAAATTTTGAAAGCATTCTTTTTACAATAGCTTTTAACTTCAAGGCAAAAACAAGTTTTCAACTAGTCTCCGAAAATTGAACGACTCACCCACGCTTTTTTATTCGAACGCCAATGAACAGGTAAATTGTTCTTTGTAAAGCCCTTAAGAGCTCTTGGGTTTTCCGTGTACACTAACAGTGGCTTCAATTTTAAATCACCTGATGCATTACCTCCTAGTAAAAGTGTCAATCGGTCATTTGACACTTTATACCCAGCTTGTGTTTTTTCCTTCTCTGCTAGAAATGTGCGCGATGGCATTCTTTTCCAGAATAAGCCAGTCTCGTCAGCGTTAAAAATTTGATCATCTGTGTAACCTTTCTTCTCAATAGGCTCCTTCAATTCATTGGGAAATAATTCTGCAGTTTTAGTGTCAGCACTTTCGCTTTCACCTTGGATTCTTACATTATGGAGTCCTATACGGTAGAATCACCCGCGACTTGCTATAAAAGTTTCACTGGTTGTACCTCCTTCATTTTCGCTTTCATTTTCCTTTATTTTGTCATATAGACTTGTTGCTTTAGCCTGGAATATCATTTGACTCAAAGGAATATTTTTCTGATTACAATCTTCAATCCAGATCATTAGAAGGCGTTCCATATTTTTCATTGTAGAAGATCGATTTTTCGTGATCACTTTTGACATATAAGAAGCGGTGCTCATTCCATTTTGTTTAAGCTTTTCTTTGCTCTGAATAATTGTTCGTACAGATGACTCATTCATTGAATTCTCACGTGCTATTTTAGCAAAAGAAGCGCCATTCGCGTGACATTTTATAATTTAAAGTTTCTTCTCTAATGTCAACCACTTGCGTTTTTTTTTTTGTTACTCCAACTGTGTCTTCTTTGTTTTGTCTCTTTTCACTCATACTTAAATAATAAAAAAATATTAAATATTAATATTAACGTAAATAATAAAATGCCGAATGTGTCTACGTGAGAGCCAATCGAATAACTACTGCATAAACGTTGCTCGCGACTGTCATTTGCGGCGCCCGGGAGTCGCCGGTCAGTGTTGCAGATGTTAGTGTAATAATGATAAGTGTAATAATAAAAACCGCGTTAGACCAAAACCCGCGTTGTTCAAAACCGCGCTATACAAGGTATTCCTGTATTTGATTATGTCACTAATATTCATCTATTATTTATAAAATAAAATCAATAAAATATAATAAGTTAAAAATTAGAATTCTTATTATTTTAAGTAATTATTTCAAAATATGATTTCTACTTTGTAAATATTAATATAAGTAATTGATATTTTTTTTATTAATTTAGCCGATTGCTCAAAAATAAATTACTTTTTGCTTGAATAATCTTTATATCTTAAATTACTTTCTATTAGTAACAATAAAATAATCATAATTCTAATAGAAAGCTCAAAATAACTTATTAATTTAATATACTTGTTTTCTTATTAAATAGATTTACTATTAATTATAGGATGACAAATGTGTAACATGGAGGATGGAGGGGTTGGTTCTCTAAGTGGAGATTAGAAGTCAACCCCCCCCCCCCCCAGAAAAGCTCAGCCATTCTTTTCTCAAAAAAGCCAATGTCTCCTGTAGGAGATGTGTTACTATTCAATACTAAAATTCCCTGGCAGAAAGAAACAAATTACCTGGATGTAATTCTCGACAAAAAGCTATCTTTCAATCAGCACACCAAGTCTGCGTGCACAAAAGCATTTAAAGCCATAGCTCAGATCTATCCGCTAATTAATAGAAATAGCAAGCTCAGCAACAGAATCAAATTGCAACTATACCAGATGATGATTCGTCCTACATTCACCTATGCCTCTCCAGCCTGGAGCCACACCTCTAATACTAACATTATCAAGATACAAAGAGTGCAGAACAAGTGCTTGACAATGATTCTGAACGCCCCGTGGTATGTTAGAAACAATCAACTTCACAGAGATACAAATATTCCCTATATTTTCTCTTTTCTACAATCTTTAGTATCCAAGTTTTTCCTAAAGACGTCCACACACCCCAACGATTTGGTTCAGCAAGCTGCAGCATACGAGGCAACGGACATATTCAAATATAGAAGACCAAAAGCTATATTAGCATCCCATAGCGATGCATAATCTCCATGCCCATTCAGGGCGAGCAAACTGCTCATAAATTTTACCCTCACTGTAACCACAGCAGATAGCAGGGAATATGAAAAGCATCTTGCTTCACCCCTAAAGACATAAATGTCAATTGTCAATTGTAACATGGAGGCGTGGTAGTGAATCGACCGTGAGATGCGGTGATTAATATCCTTGGAGGGTAATGGATGGCAATGCTGTAGCCAATGCTGTATCCCCTGGGACGCAGAGATTCGAGAGTTTGAGTTCGCTCTCTTAAGGTTTTTGCCTTGAGGGAGCAATTTGAGTCTCTGGGGGAAAGTGTTTTCCGGCACGGCCCGGTGAGGGGCTTTGTCGATAAATGCTTTTCTTCGGAATATGAGCGATTCTGCTCGGTGGTGGTGGGGCAGCCCGTCACTGAGTGGAACCAACGCTGAGATATGGACGGTCTTTCGGCCACTATGGAGTGGTCTAGGGATCGTCCGAATTTTTAGAGTTCACCTTTACTTAAACATCGGTGATTAATACCCTTGGAGGGTAATGGATGGCAATGCTGTAGCCAGTGAAGTTCTAACTGAGGCTCGGCTATTGCTGTTACCCTCCTGCCATGATCAGAGCTTTAATAGCCCAATAACACCTTATCCCTACACTGTCCTCTACAGATAATGTGGAAGATGAAAAGCATTCTTGCTTCGCCCCTTTAAGCTAGTCCTTATAAGATAAGGAGTGTAACATCGAATGAGATTAGTAGGAGAAGAAAGAAAATCGACCGTGAGATGCGGTGATTAATACCCTTGGAGGGTAATGGATGGCAATGCTGTAGCCAATGAAGTTCTAACTGAGGCTCGGCTATTACTATTACCCTCCTGCCATGATCAGAGCTTTAATAGCCCAATAACACCTTATCCCTACACTCAAAATGCTCGTCTACAGATAACGGGGAAGATGAAAGCATTCTTGCTTTGCACCTTTAAGCCAGTCCTTATAAGGACTATAATTATAATATAATATAATATAATTATAATGTAATATGATCTCCCCGCGTGGTGGCTAGGCTAAGAATAGCGTCATTGTAACCCATGCATGTCATAAGAGGCGACTAAAATGGACGCAGTTTTGAGAGTTTCGTTTTCTCAGGTTTCTTCCGGAATTTTGCTCCCAGTGAGGGGACTTAGATTTCGGGGGGTTTGCCTGAGAGAGCATTTTGAGTCTCTGAGGAGGGCGTTCTTCTGCGTGGCCCGTAAGGGGCCTTGTCAGTGGATGCTTTTCTCTGGAATATGAGCGGTTCTGCTCAGCAGTGGGGGAGCCCGTCACTGAATGGAACCAATGCTGAGTTGGACGTGGCTTTACTTATTAATCCCACTGCAGATTAATCCATGCATGTCGTACGAGGTGACTAAAATGGGTACCCAGGGAGGATAATGGATAGAATTGCAGTAGCCAATGAAGTTTAAACTGAGGCTCGGCTATTGATGTTACCCTCCTGCCATGATCAGAGCTTATATAGCTCAATAATAATATTCCATTCATAGATTTTCTCAATCAGAAAACGGGATAAAGAGTCAAGGACTCAGTCCATCTATCCAAAATAAAAAAAATTAAAAAATAATTGTAATCTCCCCGTGTGGTGGCCGGGATAAGAATAGCTCCACTGTAGCCCATTTCATGTCATACGAGGCGACTAAAATGGGTACCCAGGGAGGGTGTTGGATGGTAACGTTGTAACCAATGAAGTTTTAACTGAGGTTGGGCTATTGCTGTTACCCTGCTGCCATGATCACAGCTCATAGCTCAATAACACCCTATCCTTACATCGTCCTCTACAGATAACGAGGAATATGAAAAGCATTCTTACTTCGCCCATCTAGCCAAAAAAAAAAAAAAAAAGATAATTATAATCATAATTTACAATAACTCCGCTATAATGGTGGCACCACCTTCTACAAGTCTGTCCATAGGCCTGGTCATCTGCCCGTAGACATTATGAACTTGATCAGAGAAAAAAACAGATCAAGGAAACTATTTCACAACACTCGCGCACTACAAGACAAAACAGTTCTTAACAGACTAAATGGTGCAGCGGGGGATGCACTCAAAGATAACAGAGATCAATTATGGGAAGAAAAGTTAGCTTCTATCTCACCTACTGATCACTCTATTTGGGGAATACTGAGGAATATCATAAACAAAGGCAGATTCCTTCCCCCTATACTTTCTGGCCAGAGCCTTGTTCACACAGACGTAGAAAATGCAGAACCCATAGCAAAAATTTGGAGGAGAATTGCAAATCTTCGTATGAAAACTTAGTCTTCGATCACTTGTATAAAATTCACAGACAGGTCAGACATACATTAAAACTCCCTGATACCGGTGTTGACCATATTGCACCCACATCACCTGCTGAAATATATGATATTACAAAAACATTTAAAAAAACAAAAAAGCTCCTGGTCCAGATGGCATCACAAATAAAGTGATCAAACTGCTGCCCCGAAAAGCTGTAGTACACCTGACCACAATCATGAATGTAATCTTGAGGTTTCACTATTTTCCTATCACGTGGAAACTGGCTGATGTAATAACTATACATAAGCCAGGCACGGACCCACACCTGCCTCAAAATTATCGTCCAATCAGTCTCATTTCCAACCTGGGTAATGTTGCAGAGAAGGTCATCCTCTCACGACTTCAAGCTTCAGTAAATGAACTAAATATCCTTCCTAAAGAACAATTTGGTTTTCGGTAATACCGTAGTACTACCCAGCAAATCCTCAGAACAGTTGAATATATTACCACCACCCACAACTGGCGTCAATACACCGGAGCTGTTTTTCTTGATCTTGACATTGGGATACTGGTTAGATCGGAATCACATGAGATTACAGGAATGCGGGTATTTTTGTCCTTTTCGCATAAAGACCTGAGAGTCCTTAGTCCATAAAAACTTAGTTTTTTTTTTTTTTTTGAATTCAGGGAATTCGACAAAGGCTCTTAGGGGTATGTTGCCGGTTATATTTCTTCCTGTTCAGGGATTTTTCTTGGATCCATTGATCTCAATATTGATTCGATTTCATTAGACGTAATTCCGTTCTCGTTAGGAGTGTCTATGTTTCTTTTTTGTAAGGTTGGTGGATTTCTTCATCTGCTGATTCGTCGTCATCAAAAATAAATTTGTGTATCATAATAGCTACATTTGCTGCTAGGTGTTTGGTATAAAAAATTGTAATTTTAATAATTGATAATATGGGTGTTTTTTTTTTTTTTTTTTTTCATGGTGCTAATTTACATATACAATTCCAGAGATTCCTTGCAGTCCAAAGTTTTTCCATGATTATGTTTTCGGTTTGTGATTTTGGACTGATTGCTGTATTTGGCTTTATAAGTTTTGTCGTTTACTCTGTCTTAAATCTTTGTTGTTGTAAGTTCGCTGGTAGAGTCGTCTGAGTGCATTAACGAGTTGTCTTCGGACTGTTAGTTCGTCGTTACACCAAGGTACTGTGTATCGATGTTTAGCTTCTTGGTTGTTTCTAAGTGTTTGGTCGCTGGATTTTTTTTAGACCTAATGAAAGCGCAGAAGCAAGGAAGCCTGTTCGACGTATGCTGATCTCCAGATGTTCTTGTCTAGGTTAAGTTGTTGTTCGTTGGTGACAGTAAAGTGATGCTATGAGTTAGGCTTGGAAATTCTCCTTTTACGAATGTATCTTGGGTGGTTTCTTCGTAATGAACTTAAAGTTACTGAAATAGTTTTTGACTCGTGTTTTCAATTTGTCAAGGTTTGCCTAGAAAAAAACATATAAATAAATTGATTTCAATGGAGTTCCAGTTATTTTTATTACCTAGCTAGTAAAGATGGTTTAGATTAGAACAAACTTTAATATGCACTTAATCCCGCAATGCTCCACTTCTTTGCAAACCCTACCGCTAAGAATTTCATTGCTCGCATAGTTAAGATATTCATATAAAAGTAAAAGATTAATTTTTTTTAATATTTTATTCCACTTTTCAGTTAATGCAGGGGCATGTAAAACCCTCAACATTTACTTACTACCTGCTACCCCCGCATGAGACCGGATAACTCACTGTTTGTGTGAAATGTGGTAATTGATAAAGGTTTCTCAAAACAGACGGTATTCGAATCCTGATCTCGAAATGGTTCATATAAACTAATTGCATAGAGGCTCTATCTAAAGGCAAGGATGACAAAATTACTCACTTTTATAAAAATAAAAAATGATGCATCTTTTTATTTTTATTTTGTTTTTTCCTATTTAAGGTTTTCATTATTTTTATTTTTCATTTTTCGGACTTTTCCCAGTCAAAAGAGGAATGTTTCCATGTGTTTTGTTACCTTACTTTTTTTTTTTTTCGATTCTTTTCTTTCTACTTACACTCTCTTTGGAATCTCAGCACCTCCGCCTCCCTTTTATAGGGCAATGTTTCCCAGTACCCTGTACCTCTTTTAAATTTTTTAGTAACACCAACATACCCCTCTCAGGCATAGGCGATTTGGGAAAAGTATTTTCATTTCATGCAGATAAGAATAATTATAAAGTATTTATGTTTTAACCACTGAGTTATAATAAATTAAAAGCATTGGAAACATTTTGTATTATAATTATATTTAGTTATGCGAATTCCGTATAAATACACATACATACGGAAAAAATGAAATTTAAAGTTTCATTAATAATAATAATAATAAATTACTGGGAAGAATGAAGCTTAAACCACCACTAGCGTTAGCTCCCAAAAGTAACTTCAATCGGTCTTTCATGGGTTTATGCCCAGGAATATTTTTCTCATCTTTCGTGATGTAGGTACCATTCGGCATGCACTTCCAAAATAAATCAGTTTCATCACAATTGAAAATTTGTTGTGGACAATATCCTTCTTTTTTAATGAATTCTTGAAATTTGAGACAGAACTTCTCAGTTCTTCTTTATCTGCACCAGCAGACTCACTGTGCATTACATGTTTAATGCCAGATCTCCTTCTAAATTTTGCAGACCATCCAGTGATAGCATTGAATTCTATCTGTGACGAATGTGGAGTTTGTTTCTTCAGTTCTTCAAACATTTCTCGAGCCTTCTCTTGAATGATAGTCATACTAGTTACATCTCTTTTCATTTTCCTTTCTTCACTCTGAGAACCCTAGAGCATTCAACAAAAATTCCATAATTAAAGAAAGACTGCCAGTGATGTGGAGATCGAATGAAAGGACGTGGGTCACGCAGGTTCTTTTCAAAGAAAATGATCTGACGACAGAACTCCAAGAACTCTTGAATGAACACCAAGAAACTCAGCGAGATGTGTTTTCTTCTGAAAAAGAGGAAGACGAAAGAGGACCAATGCCGACATCTGCTATTAAAGATCTTTTGAAGAAGTGGGAAGATGTCAGAACAGCAGTCTGAGAATGGCACCAAACCAGGTTGAGGTTAATAGGCTTGGGGATCTCTACAACAATGCTATTAATCACTTCCGAAAAATCCTGAAGAGAGAAAAGCAATTGACATTTGACAGATTCTTTAAAGCCCCACAAATAGCAAAAAAAAAAAAAAAACATGACTGATGAAAATGCAAGACTGTGTGTGTATGTATTATTGTTATTATAAATAAACATAGTAAGAAATTATATATAACTTTTTATTTATTTTTTTTGGGTCTCCAGAACGAATTAATCAAATTCCCATAAAAATCTATGGTAAATCGATGATCGGTTAACGAACAATTCGGGTAGCGAACCTCGTCTTTGAAAGGATTAGGTTCGTTAACCGATCATCCTGTGTATTTAGAATGGGCATCCAACGTTATTTTGCTAGAAAGTCGTTCATTTCTTGTGGAGATTTAATACATTATTTACTAGTATGAATAATATTACGAATTAAGATTAACAATCGATTAAAAAAATAGAAACATTGTGATCAGCATGATGGTAACAAAATGTAGCGTACCCCAAATGATGGTTTGTGTTGCATAGAGCGGGGGGAAAGTATTCTGTAAATGTTCGAGATCGCCTTTGCTGAAGAAAAATAAAGCTTCGAATTGAAGTAGGGTCGTTCTCTTTTGTAGAGTTCATTTTGGCAAATAAAATAACCGGAATCAATGTGGAAGTCGTAGAATCTGAGCAAAACCTTGTTACAGCAAATAGAATGCATCAATTAGAATGCAGCATAATGCAGAACATTATGATGAAAGACAAATGCTTATGTATAATTTGCAACGCGAATGTGGCTTTACCGAAAAAAGCAAACGTTGAAAGACACTATCGAACTGTTCATAAAAACTACGAAGATTATCCACAGGGCACCGCCTTAAGAAAAGTAAAGGTACATCAAATGAAGACACTACTGACAGCACAAAATATTTTCGTCAAGTACAATACAGGTGCAAAGGCTGCTACAATTGCGTCATTCAAAGTTGCTGAAACTTTAAGTAAACGTAATAAGCCGTTTCAAGATGGAGAATTATGGAAGGAAGCCTTCATCAAAGCTGGTAAAATATTATTTCAAAATTTTAAGAATAAATCAGAAATAATAACTGCTATTAACAATATATCATTATCACGAAACACAATCATGCATAGAGCAGAAGAAACCAGCCGGAACCTTGAAGAGATTCTGCATGAAAACATAAACAAGTGCAATCTTTTGTCACATTTTGACGAATCTACTGATTACGCTGGTACTGCACAATTATGTATTTTTATTCGAATGTTTTTTGAGGATACGTCGGCCACAGAAGAATTATTAACCATTATTCCAATTCAAGGATGAACGAGAGGTCAAGATATCTATGATTTATTTACATTGTACGTACAAGTTTTCCAATTCATAAGTTAGTGTCAATAACTACGGACGGAGCACCTGCAATGGTAGGTAATAAAATCGGTTTCGTCACTCTTTGTAAAAACGATGAATATATACCAAGTTTTGAGGGCTATCAATGCATCATCCATCAGCAGGCCTTGCGTTCAGAAGTACTGAAATTCAATCATGTTATGAATGTTGCTTTCAAAATTGTTAATTCAATAAGATCAAATAGCTTGCTGCGTCGTCAATTTCGGGCTTTGCTAAAAGAATGCGAGAGTGAGCGTAGTGAATTAGTTACATACTTCAAAATTGAATGAATTTCTCGACACAAATAGAGTAGATTTGGAAGAAGAAATTATAAATATGAAATGCGATATCCACCTCAAATCAATTGCTTCAAATAATACTTTTTGGAAGATGATCCACAAAAGTAAATATCCAAATATTTGGAGAATCGCCGCTTATTTTAACGCATTTTTTGGATCAACTTATTTGTGCGAATCGACATTCTCATGTATGAATGCTATTAAGACAAAGCATAGATCGCAGCTAAGTGATCAACATCTGGAACCGTGTTTACAAATTTCTTTTAAGTTCGTACGATCCAGATTATGATCGTTTAGCTGCATCTACGCAATGTCAGGTATCGTCCAATTAAATTAAAATATTAAATTTTGTTTGTATAATTTTATTTAGTTTTTTGTGATAAATCCGGTTATTATTAATAATTACCGGTTAAAGTGAATAATTCCTAGAGGAGTCTGGTAAATGTAATAAAAACATGTTTATAGGTTTTGTATACAAGTTTTCATTCTCAATAGAAATTATAACAGGTTAGGTTAGTTTATAATGAAAAAAGTAAGGAAAGTACTTCTTTTGCACTCAATGAAATCAAAAATCATAAATTAACCTGACCTTTATCGGTTGGAAATCATTATAAACTAACCTGGATGTGGCATGTAGAACCAGAGTGTAGTCATAGTTTGTCGTGGGCAGATTAATGGGGATGAAAAACAAACGTTGTTGTGGGCCGAGCTTAATGATTGCGGGCAGATAACAAATAAAAGTTCTTGTGGGCAGATGAATGGGGATAATAGATAAACGTCGTTGCTGTACCTCTTTCCTCATCCATGGAGAAACACATTGATCAGTTCCCCTCCGACTTATCTATTATCCCCATTCCTCTGCCCACAACTTTTATTTGTTATCTGCCTGCAATCATCTAGCTCATCCCACAACAACATTTATCTTTCATCCCCATTAATATGCACATGACAAACTATGACTACACTCTGGTTCGACATGCGACGTCCAGGTTAGTTTAGGTTATGATTTCACTGAGTGCAAAAGAAGTACTTTCCTTACTTTTTTTTTATTATAAACTAATCTAATCAATAAAGGTTAGGTTAGTTAGTTTATAATGATTTCTGATTTCATTGAGTGCAAAAGAAGTACTATTAATATATTTACCAGACTCCTCTAGGAATTATTCACTTACTTTTTTTCATTACAAACTAACTTAACCTAACCTAAGCTGTTATAATTTCTATTGAGAATGAAAATCTACATATAAAGCCTATAAACATGTTTTTATTACATTTACCAGACTCCTCTAGGAATTATTCACTTTAACCAGTAATTATTAATAACTGGATTTATCACTTTAACCATAACATATACCGGTAAAAAGAGGAAGAAAAAACTTCGTTTGGAGATTTTTTTTAACATGAGAATCAAGTTAAAATTTCACGAGAATATAATCAGGATACTTAAGAATTTCATACCATCTTGGTCAACATGGATAAACTTAGTTTATAGTAGTATATTGTTTTATTACTTAACTATTACTATTCAATTAGATGCCTTTGAATGAAAGTTATTTATCCAAAAATATCACTGATGATTCTGTGTTGACCAGCTATTCTCATTTCCAATAGCCAAAACCTAATTACTTTTTTTTTTTTTTTTTTCCATTTATGCAAGAGGATGAAATTTGTTTAAAAATTGATGCTATCTCAGAGAGAACAAACATGCTTGGGCTCACACATCCTTTGATTTCACTATGCATTGCAGATGGTTTGGATTAATAATGGTTGGGGACATGAGTCTTATCTTTTTTTTTTTAAATAATATTTAAGGAACATTTTAGTAACTATTCTGTAAGCACATTTGAGAAGGATAATAGATCTCTTCCAGTGATCAACAAATGTGATCTCCATACAATTCCAGCTTTTAAAGCTCCATTGGTTTCAAAGATGCCATTTGGCTTAAAAGATCTCGGTTTGAATCCCATTTAGGATGCGAAGAACTTTTATTAGGACTTTATCTAATGGTGAGGTAGCCGGTCTTATACAAAGATGGCAGGGTTTTGCTTCCAGAAACTCAGGGTTATCAACCCACAAAGCACACACCTGTCATAAGAATCCACACATAACAGTCGTAATACACTTGCCTATAGCCTGAGTTACTTCGGCTGTGAATATGAAATAACCTCATTTTCTTGCCATTCTCTAAGCACTAGGCTGTGGGATCTAATCTCAACCCAGATGTGGGATGTTGGTGAATACTTACAAGTGGTAAACAGTTTTCACTGCTCAGTGTGAGACCACCAACACATTGCTCATTAGAAATGTTAACTTTGGTTAATTAAGAGCATTATTATTATAACACTTACACACCAAAGCATAGTTGATTTAATCCATTACAATGTATATATATATTAATAATTTCAAATAAAACTTTTACTAATGAAGGGGATACAAATCCTTTGATGTTTATCTGCCAGTAAGCGAAACTCTAAGAACTAGGAGTAAGATCTGAGAGTTTCATACCGAAAACTATCGGCAAATCCAAGTGTAAGTAACCACTTGGTAGTACAACACCAAGGCAACTCGTATCAAAGGTGGAGCAAGCTCCCTTACTATCCTAGATATTTTCTCATAATGTAAAAACACAGCCCCTAGAGGGGATGTAATACTGTAATTACATAATGAGGATAGGTCACTACCCAGACCGGTTTCAACCTTTTTTGAAGTCTCATCAGTGAGTAGGTAGACCTGGAAGATAACAAGGTCCTTATAGTCCTTATAAGGACTGACTTAAAGGGGCGAAGCAAGAATGCTTTTCATCTTCCCCGTTATCTGTAGAGGACAGTGTAGGGATAAGGTGGTATTGAGCTATTAAAGCTCTGATCATGGCAATAGGATAACAGCAATAGCCAAGCCTCAGTTAGAACTTCATTGACTACAGCATTGCCATCCATTACCCTACAAGGGTATTGGATTGAATGATTCAATCACAGCATCTCACGGTCGACTGACTGATCCAAGCCCGTCGTTATTCCTGTTCCACCAGATAACAAGGTTTAAGTGAAAAAAACTTGCATACCTTCACTATACAAATGCCATAAAGATGTGCCTGTATATTGTAACATAGAATAAAAGCCAAAAGGCTATTTTTCTGGCAACCTTAATCATAATGAAGGGGATACAAATCCTTTGATGTTTATCTGCCAGTAAGCAAAACTCTAAGAACTAGGATATCAAGGATAGTGAGGGAGCTTGCTCCACCTTTGATACGAGTTGCCTTGGTGTTGTACTACCAAGTGGTTACTTACACTTGGATTTGTCGATAGTTTTCGGTATGAAACTCATAGATCTTAGTCCTAGTTCTTAGAGTTTCGCTTAGTGGCAAATAAACATCAAAGGATTTGTATCCCCTTCATTATTATTAAGGTTGCCAGAAAAATAGCCTTTTGGCTTTTATTCTAAAACTTTTACTGTTACAATACACAACTTGACCTTGTGTAACAAATAAACAGAATTCTCAAATTATATTAAACTATAAAGATTGTTAAATAATAAAGTATAAGCCTTTTATAAACTTATTTAAAAAATCAAAGCAAAATTCACACACCTTTTTATTTTTATTAATAATCGATGTCTAAGTTTTTTTTTTTAATGGATGAAAACAAAAATCCATAATTTTGTTTTGTTTAAAATTGTTTAGCCTGACTTAAGACCGTAATAAATGGTATTATTGTGTCATCTACATACTTTGAGGAAATATGAGATAAAACATGTAATGCTTTTAATTGGCTGGTGAAACATTTGAAACATTTTTAAGTTGAATACAGATATATCTACCCTATATATATATATATAAAAAAAGATGTCTTTTTTTATGTCACGTTTTTTGTCATTTGAAACGTTTTGAAACTGAGGGGTTACCCTGAGTGTCGAGTCTTAAAAATTTGAGTCATCAGAATTCAAGGAGATCCAGCCTACCAGTCTGGAACACTGAGGGGGGGGGGGGCATGCCCCCCTTCCCCGGTATATATGTGTGTGTGTGTGTGTGTGTGTGTGTGTGTGTGTGTGTATATATATATATGTGTGTGTGTATATATATATATATATGTGTGTGTGTATATATATATATATATATGTGTGTGTGTGTGTATATATATATATGTGTGTGTGTATATATATATGTGTGTGTGTGTGTGTATATATATATATATATATGTGTGTGTGTGTGTGTGTGAACAGTTCTTTTGGAGACTGAGTGGGCAGATCAATCTCTATTGGTAACCAATCAGAGATAGCTGTCTCAAGATTACCAGCAATTATAAAAAGGCATCTGAGAAAGAGAGTCAGACCAGTGCAGATATGTGATAGTATTTAACACTAATGCAGTATATTGCCTGAAATAGTTTGCAAGCTGTATGGTAGATTATCTTAAGTTTATGGGGCAAAAAATACAAGTTTCTGTACAGCTTTCCTCGGGTGACCTGCTTTACGGATGCATCACTTCCACAGGGTTTTGTACATTGTGTAAAGAAAGTAGATATGTAAATTTCGTAAAAAAAATATTTTTATGCGACTCTTAGCTCCAAAAAGTTGTGGCCCTACATACATTTAGTACCTTGAATGAGCTAAGGATTTTTTATTTTTATAAGTTTTTATTCATGCTTTATCTGATCCAAAACCCTGCTGTAGAAAATAATCCTAATAGTCCAAACTGATGCCTCCAAGTTAACATCAAAGCATATCTGGAAACAAAAGTGAAAACCTAGTTTGTTGAAAGATGCATGTGATGTTTAAGCCAAGAAACATTGGAAGTTATCCCAATAAGAAAAGACTTGTCTAAATATTTATGTATTATCAAAATAGTGGTCAAGATGTTTTTGCAAGAAATAAGAGAGGATTAAGTTTTGCTATAATTCAGAACTAATCTTATCACCAAACAAGGGATAACAATATTATCAGAATCTCCAGAAAAATGCTTTTGGAGTTAGAATTGTCATCAGCAAAAAATTTACTGTAAATTAAAGACCACTGATATGCAGAATTAAAAATGCAAAGTCATTGGTTCAAACCTCATCTAGAATAAGAATGACTTCATAAGGACTTTTCAACTGAAGTCAAGTTGACAAGTCTTATGCAGGAGAAGTAAAAGCTTTTCTTCATCAAACCCCCCCCCCCATGCCAGATGTGTGTACACACAAAAAAAAACTCAAACACAATAGACATACACTAGCCTAATAGAGCAGCTTCAGCTGTAATTTTAAACAACATACCACCAAAGGAAGAATAGCAAAATATCCATATACAATTACAAGTGGAAACACCATTGTAAAATTCAGGGAAAGCAGAACATCACTTAATCTTTATAGCCCAAGATAAGCCATTTTAGTTTTTTCATGGCATCTGTTCACAATGACAATCAAGGCAAGATACCCTGATTGTCATTGACAATCAGGGTATCTTGCTTATGATATCATAAGCAAGATACCCTGATTGTCAATGACAGAATCATGTTGACAATCTGGCAAAGTAGTTAATATTTCCAGGCAGAATAAAAGAAGAGTTTTTTTTTTTTCAGTTGGTTATACTATAAATTAAAGATGCCAAGATATTACATGGTCCCACAGAAGGCTCTATTAAGGTAGAAGTGGAGGAATTTTTTGAGGCTTTAGAAAAAGCAACTAACACAATGAAAAAGGAAAAGTTGGTCCTTGTTGGGGATCTAAATAGCAGATTAGGAAATGATTGTGAGACATACAAAAATATTTTGGGAAAATTTGGAGAAAAGAGCAAAGCTAATAATAATGGCAAATATCTGTTGGATTTCTGCTCAGGACATGGACTGGTTATTACTAACACCATGTTCCAACATAAAAATGTGCACAAATTCACATGGAGAGAAGAGGCTAGGAATAAGAAAAGTCTCATTGACTATGTTATTGTTGATAGTGATGTTTTCTCCCTGGTGCAGGACACCAGAGTGTACAGAGGATTTGAAATTGGAAGTGATCACTATTTAGTCTTGAGCAGGATAAAATTGAATTTCATACTGAAAAGAATAACATGTAAGAAAGTTTTAAAGCGAATAAAAGTTGAGTAGCTCTCAGATGTGAACTATAGACTAAAATACAGAAAGATTATTGAAAAGAAAATGAAAGACTTTGAGAACAGGAATCAAACCTTGGAGATCCAGTGGCAAACTCTGAAGAAAACATTGATTGATTCTGCCAGAGAGGCATGTGGTGAGGTTGTGTGCAAGGATAAAAAAAAATCAGAACTCCCTGGTGGACACAGGAAGTTAAAGAGGCAGTGAAGGAAAAGAAGAAAGCATATCAAAAGTTCCTGGCAAATAAGTCAGCTTTCACTCTTACAGAATACAGAGACAAATGTAAGAAAGCTAAACAGTGTGTAAAACTAGCTAAACAAAAGTCATGGGAGGACTTTGGCAAGAATATAGAAAATAAATATCAAGAAGGTGGCAAAATATTCTGGAGGTTGTTGAAGAAGCTTAGGAATGGAGGAAAGAGTGCTGTAAAAGGAGTTAGAGATGATAAAGGTGACATGAAAACAGGAGAAAAAGATATCCTTGAAGTATGGAGTAATTACTTTTAAAAACTGCTAAATGAAACAAGCAGTGATGACAGCACAGTGATAAAAAACACTGACCAGGCATGCAGTCAGGAATACATATCCATACTTGAAGTAGAAAAAGCCATCAAAGGCTTGAAATGTGGAAAGGCAGCAGGAGTAGATGATATTCGACCAGAAATGCTGAAGTATGGTGGTATAAAAGTCTTACAGTGGCTGCACTGCATAGTTCAGAAAGCCTGGACAGAGGGACAAATTCCCGATGATTGGAGGAGAGCTCTCATAGTACCCATATATAAAAAGGGAAATAAAACTGAATGTGAGAATTACAGAGGTATTTCCCTACTGAGTGTTCCTGGCAAGATCTATGCAAGTATACTTGAGAAACGGTTGAGAAGAATTGTGGAAGAAAAGCTTGGTGAAGAACAAGCTGGATTCAGGCCAAATAGAGGCTCAGGATCAGATCTTCACTTTACGACAAATAGTCGAGAAAGCATGGGAATACAACAAAGATCTGTATTTAAGTTTTGTCGATTTGGAAAAGGCATATGACAAGGTGCCAAGAGAGAAGCTATTCAATACGCTACAGTTATATGGTGTCAATGGGGCATTATATCAAGCAATACTTAGTCTTTATTTGAGTTGTAAGTCAGCAGTTAGAATTGAAGGAAGTACAGGAAGATGGTTTAATGTTAAATCTGGTGTGAGACAAGGATGTACATTATCCCCTCTGTTATTCATTACCTATATGGATCACATTATGAAGGAATGTGGTATTAAACCTGATATCAAAATTGGAGATGTTAATGTCAGCTCTTTGCTTTATGTGGATGATGTTATACTTCTAAATAAATCCGCTACAAGTCTGCAAGATTCTCTGACTAAATTGAATAGCTGTTGTAATAGATATGGTATGAAGGTCAGCAATAAAAAGACAAAGACAATGAAAATAGGCAGAATCATTGAAAATGTCACTGTGTTGTGAATGGAGAACCTGTGGAACAAGTAAAACATTTCAGCTACTTAGGCACGATTTTTACTGAAGATGGTAAATTAAATATAGAAATAGACAACAGAATCAGCAAAGCTGGTATGGTGGGAAGTCAACTGAATAAATTCATATGGAATAAGAAAGAAATTAGTCGGAACACTAAATTAGCTGTATACAAGACAGTTTTCAAACCAGTTTTAACTTATGGATCTGAGAGCTGGGTCGGAAGTAAAACACTTGACCAAAGACTAGAGACCGCAGATATGAGAGTCCTGAGAAAGATTAGAGGCGTGAACAGATGGCATCAATGGCAATATCATATTAAAAATGAGGATATTAGGAAAGAACTTGACATTGTCAGCATCCAGGAATGCGTTAGCAGAGCTAATCTCAGGTGGTATGGTCACTTAAATAGAATGGGAGAGGAAATATTAGCAAAATGAGTGTTCTCTGCCAGGTTGGCAGGAAAACGACCCAGAGGAAGACCAAGATATAGGTGGATTGATACGGTACAAAGTGCCTTAGACGATAGAAATATAAGATCTGATAATGTTGGAGTCTTGACAAGTAACAGACTGATTTGGAGGAAAATTGTAGATAGGAAGTTAGTAATGATGTAATTTTTTCATGTAGTACTGTCATATCCTGTACACCCCTTGAGGGTACATGGCAGGAATTTGATGATGATGATGAAGAAATTACAGTCTTGGTTTCATCCTCTATCCAAGTGTAAGCAAACAAGTCTGCACATAAAGTCACTTTATGACTGGGCTGCTTGTATATATTTGCCTTAGTATCCCATAATACAATGCACATATCTTTATGGACATATATAATGCTATGCATTATGGGAAGAACCATTAGCCAGACTGATTTCTACCTTTATTGAGGTCTTATCAGTTGGAGCCAGACCCAGAAGTGATACCAAGGTTCAAGTAATGCAGAAGTCATATTTCCATACACAATCAAAGGTATCCACCTCTTAGAGATGTTGAAAGTTTTTTGTAAGACAAGTGATGTGAAGTCATCAGTGTCTATATACAAGTATCCCAGTTGTGAAGTGACTTCACAAACTTTGTTTGCTTATACTTGGATAAAGGATGAAATCAAGAGTATAATTTCTTTGCATCTATAACTTACAGTATAAAAGCTAATTGTTAATTGATGTTTTGCTAGCATTGAAGTTAGAAGTTAAACCCCACTATGGCTTGGAATCGGAATTTAGATGTTTGAGGTTTAGGTGATCTGAGTAGTGAAAAGTGTCATGTTAGGAGTCGAGAAATTACTGAAACAATTGGATGGTAACTGTCACCATTTTTTTTTTTTTTTTTTTTTTTTTAACAGCAATATGGAGTAATTTCAAAATTAAAAGAATAAAACAGAACGGTGACAAAACAAGGATAATCAAGGTATTGAAGGTACAAACCTCAAAAATGCCACCAGGAACAAGATGGATTTGACAAGATTGTTTTGCATAAAAACCAAACTGGGGGGGGGGGGGGTTCTCTTGAATTTTATTTGAAATGGAAACAAATCATTTATCAAGATCATCAATGCAAGATTGAAGGAAAATGTATATAATATTACAAAAGAGACCCATCTGGATGCAAAAGAGGGCAATGGGTGGAGAAGAGTTAAATAGCTTTGGCAAAGGAGCAGAATGCATAAATACTACTTAGATATGATATGCTATGTTTCCTGCCTTTATCAGTTTCATAAAGTTTTTGGTGTGAAGTTGCAATTATTTCAGGATTACTAAAAGAAAAAAAAAGTAGATGGAAATTTTAATAAAAAGTCAGTCGTTGAATTTGATTCTCATCTTGGACAGCTTTGATATACTTGGTGAACCAAGGTTTTAAATATAAAAATCAGAATAAATGTTTTGACTAGAAAAGTGGAAACAATATAATCTAAAAAACAAAACAAAAAAAAAAAAAAAAAAAGAGAATTCATACTTCAAACATCTATGACCTGAATTACTCATGGCATGGACAAAATCAGTGGTGAGAAAGATATTCTTCTGCCAGAACGTTTTTAGGTTCTAGTGC
The DNA here is from genome assembly GCF_054136105.1 of Typopeltis vanoorti. NCBI lineage: Eukaryota > Metazoa > Arthropoda > Arachnida > Uropygi > Thelyphonidae > Typopeltis > Typopeltis vanoorti. The sequence goes on along the minus strand of NC_143556.1, from coordinate 72,013,157 downwards.
ATAGTTATGGCCATGTGCAAGTACACCAACTGATTCAAGATAATAGGTTTATTACTATATTAGGAGGTAGCTGAAGCTTGTAAGATAAATTCTTTTGTAGACTTTCATATTTTCTGATATGCCGACATTGTATTCTTTGAAATTTTTTTCTGCTGAAGCATTCAAGACATCGAAAAGGATTGTCCTAAGGTCAACATTAAGCATTGCTGCAAGTTCTTCTAATACATGGATAGCTTCGTTAGTGAGACCAGGACAATGTGAGTTGTGGCAATTTGTTCCCACAGAAGAGCAAATCACAAGAGCAGCAATATGGAAAGTATTGATTAGCCTTTTCATAATTAATGTTTTAAGTATATGTTGTTATTTCTTGAAAAATTAAGTTATAAACCCAAGTTAGCATATAATCATCTTTTCATGTTTATCCTGAGCTTTTTGGTTGTCTGTACAGGAAAAGGAAGGGGATTAATTCTATAAAGATACCCAGTAGATAAACAATGATGTGGTCAAGATAAATGTGCTTGATATTAATGCTTCAACTGAAAATCATCATAATCAAAAACCATTTTTATCAAAATAAAATTTTCAACTTTTAATATGTTACCAAATGTGTTTTCTATACACAAATAATCATCACAATTAATTTTGTTTACTTTACTGAAATCAAAACACATTTTAAAAATATAGGCAAAAAATTACACATGCATACACTTACAAAAACTAAAGAACTTAGTTTCAATACCAAAAACACTGCTCAGATTATACAAAAATATACAAAATTCTTGTTCAACAGTGTAAAATAAAATTAACACAATTTGTTCTTCACCTGAAGAATGGGAAAGAAATAATTCTGATAGTACCAGTTAATGTGCAAATATATATATATCAGTGGTTCTATCAGCACTAAATAGTATTCTTAAGCAAATATGGCATTTGTTATTTATTCAAAATAAAATATGCCCTATTTTCTGCCATTTTACTTTAGAATAAAAGTTTTGTTCATATGAAAATTACCATTCTATGGCACAAATTCAATTAAAATCTAAATCCATTCTTTCAGTAATAACATAACATACTAGCTTACAATTCATTTCAAGTATGTATTGTTCTGTATACCAAAAAACCAAAATATTTTCAGAAAAATATGTATGACTGGGCAGATGTAACTAAGGGTAGTAGAGAATAGCATTCCTACTGTTTAGTCACACTGCTGCAACAGAATTTTGTTTTTATACTTGTAGCAAAAAGGTTGTCATTTTTAAATTAGTTTGATTTAAGAAACATCTTTAAACCTATTCACATAATACGGTGATCTCTCAATTATCTGATCCTTAAATAGGTTAGTGTATCAATGGACATCTGGTACAACACAATATAATTGTACCTTCAGTTACCTAACTGGCAAACTACTCTCCCAGAATCATTGCATAATTGAAGCATTACTCTTTCATTTTTTTTAAAAAACAGATACCCAGTAACTTATTATATTGAATTTTTATTCTCATTTTCTATTTTAACTGGGAAGTTGAAATGACTTCTGAGCACTTTATAAAGACAAAATATTATTCTAACAATACAAGAACCAGAAATGTAAATGTACTTAGACAAATGCAAGCAGAAATTGTTTCTAGAAAATAAAATAAAAAAATTCCTGACAAAGATAAATAAATAGCTACTATATTTAATGTTAACAAGGAAAAAAAAAAGTTTTATAAAGTAAGAGCATACCAATTCCTACTACATTCTTTAATCAACAAAAGAACACTTCTCATTGATTCTCATGAATCTTTTGAAAATTCAGCACAACAAATCACTGGTAACAAAACAAAATGGTAAAATTAGCATTATTAATTAAAATTAGTTAAATATATAAAAGGAATAAGAAAAATGCAACGATACTTTTACAATAAAAAAAATAAAAACCATTCCAGTAAATATATGACACATTTTATAAATGACTAACCTGTGTTCAAATATAATTTTCTGATATTATGTTTTATGTCATTCGGGATTTCTAGTCATTTATGTTTTATGTCGTATTATCTGTATCTCCTGCATGGTACTAATATTAAACTGTGAAAGACATTTATAATCCAAAATATATATTAGTGACAAAACCAAAAATTCATGTCAGCAAAACCCATATAGTTTTTAAATGAAATAAAATGAAGATGGAATATAAGAAATACATAAGCCTTAATCCATCCAGTGTGATGTGTTTCACATTTTTTTATTTTATATATATATATTTGAAGAAATAAATCCATAGTAGTCTGAACTGGGTAAGAACATATAAGCTGAATATTAAAAGAAAGTTGCATAACATGAAAGATGATATGCTTAACACTGGAATCCTTTCAAGTGGCATAATTCATAGATTAAGCATGACAACTCATAATAAAATAAGTACAACTGCTTAAGATCAGAATTTCATACACCTATGACATGTATAAATATTTCAAAATTTAGGTGATAATAGGGCTTCAAAATTCTAAACATTGAAATAACTTCCAGAAATGAGTTTAGTGTCTTTCCAAAGGACCTATGTTCAGCACCAACATGCTAAGCAAGACCAGAGATGCAATTTTGCATAATGGATATTTTCTGTATTCACTATTTTTCAGCTTTATTTTTTAGTCACTATTCTATTTTCTTGATAGAACATTCAGATTAGCCAAAAAGAGGTGAAGTCACAAATTATTTAAGACATACTAGGTAAAGAAAGAAGATCCTTGGCAGTGAGTAAAAACACATGAATTTTGTTGCAAGGTACAAACATGATGGCAACTCTGTACTTCTTCAAAATTCTGACAACACTGAGAAATGCCAAAAGATATAGAATCTAAATCCTTTTTTCAATGAAGTTAAAGCCTCAGTAGAACAGCACCTGTTCTACTGAGGCTTTGACTTATAATTATTACCTTACTAACATTCAGCCAATTGTTAACTTGTTTCCATCCAGCACAGTCCTTTGTATCACTGAGAATAGATTTAAGTTATTCTTTCCAAAATATTTAAGTGATAGCTTGAATTATACATACCAACTGGAACTATAATTAACTGTTTCTTACATTAAATCTGAATCTTTAAAAGCTCAGTAAGATAAATGCAAATTGATTTTGAATTCATTAGCTCCTTCCCCCATCCTCCTCATCTTTATCATAGTTAATCAACTACTTACATGAAATCCAAAGTTCTCATAATGAAATTTAACAATTAAGAAATATAACCAAAAACCTGAATTTTAAGTTTGGTGAAAACACATCTACATGATTTCAAAGAGCTTAAAGGCAAAACTCGGAAATGAGTAAATAAGTGACAGTGTACGCTAATTAATCATACAGTGGATTATGCAATTCCTCTCCTCACATTGGAACAGAGACAAGTTATTACTATGATAGAATGGCATCTTAGAATGAAACAAAAATAAAAGCAGAAAAGTAGGTAGTCACAGAAAAAATTAGGCTCATGTGACTCAGTACACTGTTCCAGTCATCTTATTCCTTTTGAGAATGTCTTTTCTAGGTAAGCAAAATTAAAATTTCTGTATTTATTCTAAATAGCTCATAAGATATAAGATTTTAAAAATTCAATTACATTTAATGCAAACTTCTTAACAATTACCAATTATATTTTTTTTTTCTATAAACTTATGCATTCAGTACTGAAATGCATAGTTAATTGGCTTATGAGTACATAAAGAACTTTTAAAGACAGTGTGTGTTTATTAATGTAAATGCTTTTCTTGGTGACCAGATTATCACTCACATTTAGTGCACAGTTTTTACCCATGTCCTAGCTCCATTAACAGAAAATGAAAACCAAATTCTAGCTTAATTTCTCAATCACTATACAGTTACATTATTATGCTCATCATAACAAAAGTAAAATTTATAAAAATAATTATAAACGTTGTACACTTCAAAGAAAGTTTTTAGACAATATTCTCCAAATTATTCATATTCGGCTATTAACACCATCATGAACACTCCAATAATAAGGGCTATGACTTCTTTCACTGACTGCCAAAATTTAGTATCTTCTAGAAGTTCAGGAATCACTGATACAGTTGCTATATAAATGAACCCACCAGCTGTAAAAGGCAATACCCAAGAAGTAGCAGCATCTCCAATTCCTTCAGCCAACAGACTACATACTGTCCCACTCAGTGCTCCAACAGCTGTCAGTAGTTGTAAAAATATGGCCTGCACAGAAATCATATAAGTTAATGATCTATTTACCATGAGTGAGAGTATATAGAAAGAATTTTGAAATAATTACTATAGCAAATTAACATTAATGTGCTATTAATACAATTAGCACAGCACTAATGCTAACATGAAGGAGCCTGAAAAACAGAAATTTGAAAACTACACAAAAAGCTTTTTCAGTCAAATTTAATTAATATTTTAAAGTTAATTTGATTAAGAAATGAAAATTTTGATGAGGTTATATGCATTCTTCCAACACCCTGTCGACAATTTTTTTTTTGTAAGTGAACTACTCATAGTAAAGTAAATTTTCTTAAAATTTCTTGGTCATCTTAACTCATTAATTTTCTTATGTGTATAATATGCAAGTAAGGAAATCACTGAAAAAAAAACAAAAAAAACAAAAATGGTATTTCATAACAATATTCTTGTATAGTGATACTATTCATTATCACAATTGAATGCATGTGTATTCAGCATGTATACTATAGATGATTTTGTTTAACTTAACTTAGTATGAAAATAGTCCAAATATTTTATTATATATCATCAGCCCCACACATACTACAGGGATTGATATATTAAAATAATATAGCAAACTAACATTGGTGGTGGTTTTTCCTTTCAGTCATTTTTGACCCCTAGATGACTTTGTAGGTATTGATCACAAAGTGTTCCTGGTGAGATTTTTTACAGGATAGTTCACCATTGCTTTCCCCCCCCCCATGTTTATCCAGGCTCAGGACTGTCATATGGCTGGTGTCAACTTCTATAGAAGCATCTTAACATTAGTGCCATGTTAATACAAGGGTAAGGAAAGAAGCACCTAAAAGTTGTAATTTTTGGGACCATTTCATGAGAAAGGCTGTTGCAGAGAACAGAAGCAAATATAACAAAAAAAGAAGAAGAGTCAATGGATCTGCAAATGAGTGACTGAAAATGAATGTTTGGCACTGCTACTGCTTGTGTTTTAACAAATTCAAGTAAGGCTAGAGAGTGATGGAAAGAAAGCAAGTGAGAGACAGTGGATGAAGTGAGCCGGCAGAGAGAGAGAGAGAGAGAGATTATTATTAGGCAACTCTCTCTCGCTTCTCTGGATAGCATGAATTTTTCTGGAAGACTTTTTGGTGCACCACCCCAACATGTAAATAGTATTTTAAGGTTGAGCAGATTTGTAGTTTGTAGCTAGGCACCTTGAATGGAAATGATGCCTCATTTTTTAGAGGATAAAAAAAATGCAAATGTGATGTGTTCGTGCCAGAATATGAGAGAAAAATATCAACTGGTGAAAAGAGAGAACTTGTTATCCTCATGACTCATGAGCTTATCCTCACCTCAATGAAGAATGATGTGGTCCATTTAAGGCACTCGCTATAGATCTTTAAGCTGGAGATGTTTGTGCAGGGTATGGAATGAGTATGTGGAATGAAAATGTATTATCAGCAAGAAATATGAAATAGATAATGGTCACTGAGAGAAAGCCATTTATGTATAGTGGAAAGATGGCAAGGAATAGAAACCTGAGGCACTCCTACATTAAGTTCAAAAAAGAGTCTGCCATCCACTATTACAAATCAACCATGGAAAAAGCTAGCCATCTGATTATACAACTTTTGAATAACTGGGGAGATGTGATCAGGACCAAAAGACTTTGCATCTAGGCTATTTAAGATGCTTTCAATTTCTTTTTACAAAAAAAAAAAACACAAGAGGCAAGTAGTGCACTGTGTGTCAGCTATGTAGGTGAATTGCATTGGTCTAAGTAGGAGTTGAATAATGATGCTAATAGTTAGATTATCTTTAGATACTGTCTTTTGAGAAGGATGATGTGCAGATTGTTGGAAAATGTATCATCCAGTAAAAGCGAGTTTTCAATAAACTGATGTTGATGTTGTTGAATTACCTGATGGTGAACAGATGAGAATAATAAAGACCGGTAATTTTACAACATCAGTTTATAGAAAACTTGCTTTTACTGGACGATACATTCTCCAACAATCTGCACATAATCCTTCTCAAAAGACAGGAATCATGAAATGTTTAATTCAACGAGCTAAGTAACTGTTCAACTCCCCATCAGTTACAGGAAGAACTCTCTACTATCAAACAGTATATGAAACTAAATGGTTTCTCCAAAAGAACTACACGTCTTCTTGACTCCTACAAACCCAACCAAAATAACAAAGAATCAATATGTCAAGTTTCAATCCCATACATTTCTGGCATTTCAGAGCCTATTTCAAGAATTCTGAGGAAATATGATTTAGTAGGTACTTATATTCCCATTAATAAATTATCCATGCATTTCCCATCATCTAAAGACAAACTCTCAACTATGTCTCTTCCTGGTGTATAACAAGTTCCATGTAACTGCTAGCTTTCCCTTTGGACAAGCAGGACATTCAATAAAAAAAAAAAAGCAATATAAGAACATCAATCTTATATTCTTCACAGCAAATCTGATAAGTTTGGATTGGCACAACATGAAATAGAGGCAGACCACAACATTCTCTGGTCTAAAACTCTCCTTCTACACAGATGTCGGTATAAACTCAAACATCTATTCCAAGAGAGTGCTGAGCCCTTACTTCATCACCTTAACTTCAATTGGAATGACTGTCTATACTTGTCAAAAATATGAGAAAGTTTGATCTGAATAACTTTTTTTTTTTTTAATTAAGGCCAATAATGATATTTACAAAGATAGATGATCCTAAGAAACCATATCTAATGATCTGTTTAGTATGATATTATAAATTTATTTTTTTCTTCTTTTTTGGATGATAATATGAATTATATAATTATTTTATCACTTTTATGATTAATCTTTTCTTCAGTGAGGCATAATGCTATTAGTGATTTAACATCACATGGCTCGTACTATTTTGAATAGTTCAATTGTTTACATTCTACCTTTAAAAAAAAATGTTGCTCAGGCCACTGATAGTTTGTTAGTTTCAAACTGAAATATTTGGCAGTATATTTAATAAATAATACTTCTTGTGTTTACGTGTGGATAATTTATGATACTATGGCACAAGTTTTCCTCAAAACTAGAACATCTATAACTTACACGTCACTATTCTGGGTCCAACTGCAGGACAGGAGAGAACATGGGAGATGCAAACAGATGCTCCACAAATGGAAATGGACTGTCTCTACATACTGATATTATGGCAAATGTGGTGCAAATCATTAACCATATTGTTAGTGACTGTCCATTGTTCTCTTATCCTGGAACTTATATTGACTTTTTTGATGTTAAACCTGAAGCTTTATTGTGGATTAAGAATCTGCCTGTTAACCTATGATGAATATTCTGTTTTATGTAATAGTTCTCCCTGTTTATTCTCATCACTTTCTATATGTACACCATTCACTAAATAAATTATTCAGAAGAATCTATCAAGATTGTAGTATATTTTGGTAAAAATATGTCAAAAGTTTACGACACACTCATTGGATGACCAAAAAGAGGTTGGCATTCATAAATGTATGCATTTATGAATGTCAATCTCTTTTTTGGCTTATGCAATCTAAACTTATAATTCTATTTTGCTACTATAAATAGCTGTTCAAAACTAAAATTGAAGTTATTCAAGAAGTGTCAATAGAGATCCTAAATACCATTTATTAAATTTCACCCAGCCAGTGCAAGATTATTCAAATTATTTTACCAATAAAAATAATCTGATTGAAACCAAAACTGAACACCATTGGCACTTTTATTGTACACATCCTAAATCCATAATTTTATTCATCAACTACAATGGAATTAGTGAAGGGTATAGTTAAAACACAATTTATCCTTTGTGTCCTGCAAATGATTCAATTCGAGATGAATTGAACTATTTGCATAAACAAACTCTAAAATAAAACCAGCCTTGGTAGTAACATCAGCCTCTTTAGTAAAGATGGACATCAATTTACTCTGCCCATGAAGTTGTTCTTTCAAAGTTGAAAGTTTAGTTCGCTTTAGTTCAGAGCCAAGAGGAAATTCTTTGCTAAAATTACTGTGATGGTGTCATAATGATATTGCTAGCATTGAATTGCACTAGTTTATTTTGTCGTTTCACAAAAAGAAACTCCTCTTCCCACTCTGGCCTAAAACTTCTGTGTTCCTCTTCATATTTACATTTTTTTATGCAACATTTCTAAACACTTGAAAAAGATTAGCAATAACAAGCACTGTCAATGAACTTGCGCACAATATGTTGAATGATACCGATAGATGAGCGCTGGAAGTGTAATTAGCATGTTGTGGTGGGCAGGCATAGCTTCTGCATCTCCACCTCCCCCTCCCCACCATCTACCTCACTATGTGTGCACACATACACACTCCCGTACCATTGCACTGGCTGGGTGATATGTTTACATTCACCTAGTACATTGAGCAGTAAGACTCAAAGGCTGCAACTCTTCTAAGTCTTACTGGAATCATTTTGGCTTCAAAAGGAAGCGCAGTTGGCCACCCCTGCTATATATATGTATATTTTATCCACCTCTCGATTTCTTAAGACTATTAAACTTATGTTCCTGAAAACTGCCCCAATATTCAAATAAACTATGGAGAAGGAAATAGGATAATTTTGTAAATTTGAAAAACTAAGAAGTTTCACTGTAAATGCATTCCTGCATTTATTCATTCTGATAGAAATGAAGACAAGCTTTATGCTTAATTGTCCACAAAAAAGCAGTTTACTTATTAGGGCCATGTTATTAAACACAATAGCAAAGTTCAAGGTGTTCCAATAAGGTACCTTTTCACTTTCATGCTAGCCATGCCAATACAAAATAGTTTTATTACCAAAGTAACAAAACGATCTGTCAATTTTTTTTCAATATCCAAATGAATATTTTGCATAATGGAGTACACCACAGGATGGTGAAAATTAGAGTTGGTAGTCAGCTGTCTTACATTTCTTATGGAATATATGGAGGTCTCTGCCTAGCTATGCAGGTTGAGTTTAATATTTAAATATGATAATCGATATCCAGACATAGTAGGATTAGGTTTTATTGAGCATAATGGAAATCCTCTGTTTGGTGCTGCTGTCTGTTGTTCAGAGCAGCACTAATAAGTTTGAGATCCATTACTTCTGTTGATTATGCCTGATATAGCCAGAAAAGACATTTTAATGACTGCTCTTTTAACGAAAAAAAAAAAAAAAAAAAAATTATGGATTATAAGTGATTTAATTTATGCCCTCAAGCATACCAGAAAAAAAAAAGAGAAAGAATTCAAAAGGAGAAGAGCAAAGCACTTGACAATATTTTAAGATTTTCATTGGAATGTCCTAAAGACAACTTGAAATATGTTGCATATTTCTAAAATAATTCCCAAATGTCACATAAGAAATGGCAGTAACACCCAAATATCACTGCACACACCTACAGGGAATCAAAATTAGTGTGCACGCACCCAGTGTCCTGAACAGATTCAGAGTGCATCTTGACTATCTTCACTGAGAAGATAGATACTATCCATCCATCCTTCCTCAGATCAAATGAAAAAAAAAAAAAAAATCTAAGTGATAAAAATAAACCCTCAAACTATTAGAAGCTAGAGCAGAACCACTCAGTCAAAATGACTATTCCTTCAATGAAATTGTCATGGATTTCTGTCAGACATACTAATGACATCAAATCCTTCTGCCAGAACAACATCCAGTTTGCTTTTGCCTGCCTGGAGACATCTTACAATAAGAACAGCACCTACCCATAAGGAATTCACTGGTCTTTGTGTACAACCATATTCTTTCAGCAAGCCACTTAGAACATACACTAGAGGTAGTTGCCATCTGCTTCTCAGTTCTATTCTTGTTATAGATGGAGTATGATTCTTATAACACTCCATCTATAATACCTAGAACTGACATTTGCCAGTTTACTTATTCAATGAACTTATTCTGAAATTGTCATTCCATGTTCTTCTAGTGAATTTAAACTGTCTATATTCTGTGGAATTGCAAAACAGAAACCAATAATAGGAATCATGGGTTGTTGAATACCCATGATAAATAACCTTTCTCTCCTAAATAGTGGATATAGCATCTACCATAAAGAACAGTCATATATTCTGAGTTGATGGAGCTCATCTTGTCTCCATCCCTTATCCCAATATTCAACTGGTAAGTAAAGGATAATCAGTTGGGTGTGATAAAAAAAAAAAAAAAGATATTATTTAACTTTTACATAGGGAATCAAATATTCTACCACAGATGCACTGACTGGAAACCTACACACCTCATAAAATTTGAGGAGTTGATTATTACAGAATCATCTATCAATGGAGCAATGCATTACATGGCAGAGTATAATATAAGCAGTTATAATTATAATAAGAAAAAAATTTTCCCTAAACCATGGCAGAATCCTAAATGCACAGCAACAAGAAAAGATCAAAATAAAGCATGGAATATTTTCTGCAGATATCAGCACTGACTACCTTACTGACTTTCAGATATACAAGCCAGATCACATAACTCAGAAAAAAATGATTTGCTTTGGTTTATGTCATCTATAACCCAATTAACCAATGCAAAGGTTGTATGGGATAAAATCTGAATATGTAGTGTAAACATATCTGATTCATTCAGATATTTACAAGATACCTGAAAATATTTATAATTAATAAATTATATTCTCATTTCTCTTTTTACCCTCTTTTACTTTGCGGTGTCGAGGGTTTATTAATCATCAGACCTACAACTGTTCACAGGATAAGGTGGTCAGCCCTACGCCCTGGTGTATCATATGTCCTGTAGTGTTGAGTTCAAGGCTGGTTTGCCTGCTTTGAAGGATGAAAAATCCCAGGATAAACTGAGGAAAAAACCCTATTGTCCATGCCCAAGACCGGCTAACTTGACTATGGCTGAGGAAGATCCTTCAGTTCCTCATGTCACCGATGGGAATCGAACCTAGGACACTCCTTCCCCAGGCATATGGTTGCAAATCGCACAGCCACTAGGCTAACTGCGCAGACTATTTTATATAATATAATATTATTTAATAATCTGCATGGATTATTAAATATAAATTATATTATAAAAATTATAATTTATCTAATGATAAATTATAATTCATCACTAGAATTTACACCTAGTTCCACAACTACTTCAACACTTTGTACTGGTCATCCCATTCAGATTTTCTACATCATGAACTAAATCCAACTTTTTCCATCCACCGATTTGCCTTATTGGCATCTACATACACCTCACCTTAATCCTCCCTATCCTATCAGCTCTAGTTTCCCTGTCATTGCATTCCCAATCTCAACCCTAGCCAGCAAATTTATCACTCATTTTAATAAGTATGCTGAAGATCAAATACCCTTCCCATTATACAATTCCTATCACTCTCAGGGAAATGAACCATTAACTATCTATATCTGCTAAAACAATCCTTGACGTCACATCATGCATTCTATCACCATCCAAACACAAACCTATTGTGATAGCTCACACTCAAAAACCCACCATCTTTTTTTTTTTTTTTTTTAAGAGAAGCTAGATGTACTTCAAATATGAATTTCACTATAGGGGGGAAAAAAAAGCTGCAAACTAGTTTTGCATGAAAACATATCTCTTATTCAAAGAGTTAAACAATGCGAAGTGTGAATACTGAAATTTAAAAAATTATACAAGTGGTTGGCTAGGTTGGCTGAGTAGTTAGCATACCTGCTGCAAGTTTGAATCCCACCATGGACACGGATGTTTGCAATTATCTTTAGGTGGGAAATGGATTTCATTGCCCAGTGTGAGACCACCACCCCACTTACTCAAGGCCTGAAATGGCTTGTTTGAAAAAATTACCATGTTTGGTGTCCAGAGAAGGGTTTCCAACTATGTAAAAATAAATAAAAAATATATATATATAAAAATTTACAAAAAAAAAAAAAATTTAAAAAAATATTTAGCTCATTCATGGTACAAATTGTAGTACATGTTTGTAAATAACCTTTTGTGGATTGGAACAACATAACAGTGCAATTTCGCCTTACAGAGAGAAATACAAACAATGCCTATTTCATATAACAAGGTGTAAAAAGCATTATCTTTGTCAAAAGGAAAACAAGTAATGTGCCAGTTAAAGCTTAAACCAAGACAAAGATTCATAGAGAAAAAAATGGCACTGTTTCATGGCCTGTGAATTTTTTTAATCTAAATCACAGCAAATTTCTGGGATATCCATAAAAAAAAATTCAGAAGAATAGATTGTATCACCCACAGACAAGTTGATTGTGCATAACATATAACTAAGTTTTCATCTCAGTAAAATTATGAACACTACAACTGTGTTAGGAATAATTACTTTAATTTCCTGATGTTTCGACCTTCATATTTAAGGTCATCTGGAGTACACACACACACAAAGACAACCTATATTACATTTAAAACAGTATGCATTGATGTTTGTTTAGGTGGCTGAGGAAAGTGTCTAAATGTCTGGAAGACATGGGATCAGATAATGAAAACATCATTATCTGATGTTTTCATTATCTAAGCCAGACTGAGTTTTAAGGTATAGGAATCTAGAACATGTTGCTGAAAAGCTTCCATATAAAAGTTAGCAATTGGGGAATAGCAGTGAGCACATAGCTGTGCCTTCTTTTTGCAGGTAAAAAGTATTTTATCACACAAACAACTGGTCAAAGAGCATTGTGATATTGGGCAGGAATTTGTTCTGTAAAAGAAGAATTTCACTGATTGAGACATTCAATCATAATAAAAGGAAAGATATTAAAACTGACTATTAAATCACATTTTTCTAGTGTGATGTCTTTAATTTTGCTTACAAAGTGTTGTGTGCTTTTAATATAGGAGAGGGAATGATCTACCAACTCCTTGAATGTTGATGCTAGTTTCTTGGCTAGATGATAATTAGGGCTGTCGATACCTTCAACTATCAGCCAAAGTGGTATATTTTGCTTGTGAATCTTGGGCAAATCATAAATTCTTGGAATGAGTGTAGTGTGGAAGTAGTTTAACTGTATCTGTGGGCCAGAATATGACTGATTTAAGTAGTAGTTCTGTTTTCTTTTTAATCCAATTGGTTGGGCTACAGTTCACAGGTTGATAGGTACTGTTGTCTGAGACAAATTTATTAATTTTTTCCAGGTATGTTTTAGTTTAAAATAATTGTGACACTGCCTTTATCAGCTCTAGTGATTATGATGTCCTGATTTGCCTTTAAAGATTTCGCAGCTGCCAATTCTGATTTGGTTAGGTTGCTAGTTATTGTTTTAGTATTATTTAAAATGTTCGAAGTTAAGTTTCTAATAATATTTTATCAGCTATGGTGGCTGGGAGTAATCTTATGCTTCTTTCAATATGGCATAAATACGATTTGAAGATTTGCTCCAGTGAACAAGTACTTAAACATTAATTAAAATGGAATCGGCAATACCATCCTGAAAATTGCTACAGCAAAACTGCTATCAACAAAATTCTTCACAAGACTCCACTTAAAAATAAACTAAATTACAATAAACTGTCATTTCATACATTAAAGGAATATCAGACAAAATAAACAGAATACAGTCATACCCAGAAGTTACGCGGTAGGTGGGACCAACAAAAAGTGCGCAAGTCGAATTTGCGTAAAACTCTAGGTATAATTTTGCATGTAATTTATATATACAAACATACAATTGAGACCAAAGGTTTACAAAAACAGCGATATTTTTTAAGAAATATAATCATAATTGTCGTTTTTGGTACATAAAAAAGGAAAGTTATTTCGATGTCGATGGTTTCATAAAATCTAATAGATTTGTCTGATGGCATAATGTCTTTTTCTTGTCATGCAAAATTTCTTCATAGCAAGCTAATGATTTTTTTTATTCCTTGTCTTGTGGCTACAATTCATTCCTCGTTAGAATCTATGTCCTCCAAAATCTGTAAACCTTTCTTTTATGATTGTTCTTACTGTGGATTCCTGTAGATCGAACTTCTTTGCTAGCTCACAAATTTTCATTCTGCCTTCATAATGCTGAGTTTTGTTTCCAAAGTCAATGTTTTTCTTTTCTTGCTAGCAGTAGAAGAATCGGACTTGCTTCTTTTGGACGACTTTATTATTTTTTATGTGATAAAATTTTTATCAAGAACATAACATTAAACAATCGCAAGGTTGTAGATTATAAAAATCGTGTATGAATGGAGACCACATGAAACACGTCAGTGCTTGTTCACAGCATGTGCGACACTGCCGAATGCAGCCGGCGCCGGAAAGATACGACTAGTGGTGAGGTGTGAAGTGGGACGGGAATACGCGTACATAAGAAACCGCGTAACTCCGGATTCGCGTAAGTCGGAATATGACTGTACTACAGAAATACAACCTTAATGCCACCTTTAAACCTTCTATAAAATGAAAGAATTTATTCAATTCATCCAAGAATCCACTTCCTCTGCTGGCCCACCCTGGAGTATACCATATTCGTTGCACCTGTAATTTGTCCTATATAGGTGAAACGGGAAAGGAACATAAACAGCACATTAAATTTAACAACTATGGTAAATCTGACCTTTCTGATCATGCCCTGAATACTCAACGTAGAATTGACTAAAAAGGCACCCGCTGTGACTCGCCGATAGCTCTTCGGCATGAAACTCTTGGATTTCGATCTGAGCTGAGTTTCGTACCCGGCTGTATAATAATATGGGATTTACTATCTCCCTTAAACTTAATTTGGCATTACCAAAACGCATAAATTTAAGGAGACCTGTGAAATTCTCATCAACCATCCTAATCATAACAATAATGATGGTCTAGAAATCCCAAGATTATTATTATTATTCAGGCTTCCATGAAGTCAAAAGACTCATCGCGGGAGGTCCTTCCTAGGAAACAAAAGTCTATCATACCACTCCTTGAGCTCAATGGCCATTCTCGCTCTCACCGCTCCATCAGGCAATGCATTCCAAGGCTCAATCATCCTCCATGCAAAGAAATCATTCCTCACCCTCTTGCTCACAGCCGCCTTTCATAAATTCCAGGGATGGCTCCTTGTCATCACTCCTTCCCGCTGTTCAACCAAGTGAAAGATATCCCCAGTGTCAACCCTGTAACCACCTTTCAACAGTTTGAAAGTCTCAATGATATCACCTCTCCCTCTTCTATCTACCAAACTCTGCAGTCCATATTCCCTCAGCTGATCCTCATAACTAACATTGTACAGTCCTGGTACAATATGAATGGTACATATTCTACCTGCATAACCTCTTAATCTAAGAGGTCTATAATTAGGACTGTAAATAATCAAGGATCTTAACTCTAATATAACAACACTCAAGTTAAATTATGGGTTATGCCACTACTTTTGCTGTATTAAAACTATCTATGTGAATTTGTTCTCTGATGATCATAAATAGAACATAGCTTTGAAGTAGTTTTTTTATATACAAGGGACATGCGCAACATAAGTTCCATTTTTAAATATTTTCACTGCAGCGCTTGATCGCAATGGTGCGCATGCATGCCGAGTTTGTTGATTCGTTAGCAAGGCAGTGCCATTTCCAGACATTTTCGCAGTTGAGTACGCTTTTTATTTTTATAATGCCTAAGAAAATCAAATTGCCCGCCGGGGCTTGGGTGTCGCACCCTGAATCCAAACAACAGTCCATGGAGTGGAGGCACACCCCATCACCAGTCAAGACAAAATTGAAGACAATGGTTTCCACTTGGAAAATCATGTGCACTGTGTTTTGGGACAGACAAGGAATTTTGGTAGACTTCTTGGATTAAGGCTCCACAATCAACATGATTGTGGAGCCTTGAGGGTTCTTAAGGGTTTGGCACTGCCAAACCCTTAAGAAATTGCATCATGCGATCCAGAATAAATGACGTGGCATGCTTACCAGGGGCACTGTTTTGATTCATGATAACACCCGCCCACACAGCTGGCTTAACAACTTCTCGCCACCTTTGGCTGGGAACAATTCCGTCATCTCCCATATAGTCCTGACCTCACACCAAGTGAATTGCACCTGTTCAAACATCTGAAATCTTTCATTGGTGGCCAGCGGTTTCAAGATGATGACAAGGTCAAAGAAGCAGTCAATACGTGATTTGCGTCACAGGCGGCAACCTTCTACGATGAAGGTATACAACTCTTGGTGCCCCATTATGATAAGTCCCTGAACAATGGTGGAAATTATGTAGTAAAGTAGTGAAAGATGTCTACTTTAATTTCCAATAAAGTTTTTTTTGTAAGTATATTTTTGTTTCTCTGACAGACCATCGGAACTTACTTTCTGGACGTCCCTCATATATATACACATACACACACGTGCGTGTGTTTATACTCCAGATGACTTAAAACGAAGGTCAAAATGTTGGGAAATTAAAGTAATTATTTGTAACACAGGAGTCTCCCTACGGTTAGATAGTCTCCATAATTTAACTGAAATGAATGCGGATCCTGTATAAAACTAAAGAAAAGGATATGACTAAGCTGAAAAATTTATTAACATTAAAAAAAAGCTATATATTATCAGTTATTAAAACTATAGCAGGAATAGAAAGCTAAATTATTATACGAGCACCTCCATGGAGTCCAAAGACTCATCATGGGAGACCCAATCTATGCACACAATCTATCATAGCTTTCTTTGAACCCATTAACAGACAAAGCACTCAACTGACTTTGGCAACTCATTTACCACTCTCCAAGCAAAAAATCTAGTCCTCACATCCCTACTGACCACACCTTTATTCAACTTCCAAGGATGACCGCTTGTTCTGGTCCCTCCCAAGTGCTGAAACATTTTCCCTGCATTTAAGTTCCTTAAAGGATTTTAAGGATAAATGTTTATCATATCCCTTTTTTTCTCCTATCAACCAGCTTCTGCAATCCACACATCTTCAATCTATCCTCATAGGGAATATTCCACAGTCCACTCACCATCTTTGTAATTTGCCTCTGAATCCTCTCCAAGACTTCATCACCAGGAAACCCAGCGGACCAGACTTGAGTACAGTAATCCAAATCAAGGCCTTATAAAGAGGAATGACAACTTCATTATCTCTACTTGTTAATGTGTTCTTAAATAGCCAAGTAATCTTATGGGCTACCTTAGCTACCTCTAAACTTTAACTCTGTTTACCACTATCCCTAAATCTCTAGTTTCATCTATTTGCTAGAGTACAGTGCCATCAATGTGATACATGGCTTGTAATCCATTTATCCCAAAATGCGTAACTTTACATTACCCATTAACTTTTGCCCATACTGACAACCTTTTTAAATCATCCTGCAAGTGCTCCACATTGCCTTGATTAACTATTATTCTACCTAATTTCGCATAATCAGCAAACAACTGAATATTTCCTTTCAGGCTAGGCTATTTTCTATATCATTTATGTACAAATTAAACAGCAATGGTCCCAGAGAACCTTATGGCCACTAGTCACCTGTTTTTGCCTCGATTCTGCCCCTCCATATACCACTTTTTGATATCTGTCCAGCAGATTCCCTCTTATCCACTTAACCAGTGTCATATCCATTCCGTTTGTTCTAATTTGCATAATAGAGTTTGGTATTCTCAAACCTTTGCAAAATTCAGCAAAATCATCATATATAGTCATTTATTTATTCAACTCAGCTGTAAAAAGTTAGTAAATTACTAAAGGCATGACTAACCTTTCACAAAGCAAAAAAAAAAAAAAAACATATCACCTGCTGACTCACAATTTTATTGAAAACAACCAATAACAGTTCCTCATGTCACAGATAAGATTCGAACCTGTAACTCTCCACTCAAAGAGCTTGTCTAAATCAACTGAACTATGGAAGCGCCACATTTTTTGTTTAGTTTTTAAGATGTATGAGATGAAGATACTGGTGAGAATGATAATGATGGATATTCTTCAATAACCCTGCTTAATGAATGCTTGAAAAAGTTTCACATTTGGTATATAGAGCAGAGTTTTGGATCACATAACCATAAGTTTACAACTTTTCATGAGTGGGATTCATATTAAACTTACAATTGCTAAATTTTATTTCAAAAAGTGGCGATTTCAAAATTAATACTTTGAAATCACTGCCAATATTTTTATTAATGTATTAAAAAATTCCCAGACAATTTATTTTTACATTCTTTTCAATATATCTGAAAAAAAAATATTCAGAGAAAACCAATATTACTAAAATTCATCAAATAAAAAGTTATAAGCACACACTTTATATTTACTACAGCCAGATTGAATAAGAATTGCAAAGTCTCCTATTTCATGTGGAACTTCATGAAGAAGAATTGTTGCTGTTGTTATAATTCCAATACTCCTCCCAGCCAAATAGGAAGCACCTATAGCTAATCCATCTGTAAAATTATGAGTAAAATCTGCTGCTAAATTAAGGTAGCCTGCTACTTTGATATCAGCACATTCTGGAAAGAAAGGAAGAAAGAAATTATGAAAATTCATATAAAACTTTCAGCAAAATTCATGATGGCACAAGCAATATCTTACTGTTTATTGAAAGAGCAACTAAAGTGATGCATGAGTACAGAATTTAACTTTTTAAATTACAACACCATATAATGATTCATTCAAGCAAATGAAACATGACTGTGGTGAAATTTTTAGAAAGTAAAATTAAATGGAATATATAATTTAGGGGGAAAAAATTTGCATCAAATCTTTTTAAGAACAATTAAGCAAAAATACAGTGACATGTATTAGATATTTTTCATTTTCAAGCTTGATCAGTGAGAGGGGAAAACAGGCCTCTTCAACAAAGACATGCAAGAGGATGAAGTTGATCCTTAGGAGAATGGATGAAAGTAGCTAGTTAGATGGTTTGTAGATTATGTTTGCAAAGAATGTTACCTGCCTTTTTTTAGATATACCTTGGACAATAAGGGATGAGAATTGTTTTGTAGTGATCTGGTGTATTGACTGTAGAAGAGATGGTGGGGGCATGTGATATTTAGTTTATTTTATGGAAAGGGGGCTTGTAGTTCCTAGCTTAAAAAAAAAAAAAAAAGTGTTACAAAAGGTACAGCTTCAAGGACTGTCATTTGAACAAATAGCCCGAGCTCTGTATGCAAGTATTTTAAGGATGTCGTAATGTTTGAAAGGTAGTAGTGTTATTCCTTATCTAAGCATCTTCTCACGTGTGTGAGAAGATGCTTAGATAAGGAATAGAAGAGAAGTGTAATGAATCATTTAGTAGTTGTCACTAGTATGTCTAGAAAGGAGGAGAGAAAGTTGTTAGCTTCTTTTTCTATGACAAAGTGTTTTTTTTTTTTTGGATGATTTCTGTTTAAACATACTAAAAATGTATCTAATGTGACTAGGCCATAGCATGTCTGTTTGTGTGGTGTGTTGAATGTTTTCTGGAAATTCCATACAAAAACTGCCTAATGGGACAGAAAGAGGATTCCCATAGTAATCCTGCCTATCTGTTTATATTTTTCCTTTCCATATAAAATAACCTAAAAAAAAGAGGGGAGGATCTGAATAATTCATAATTGTCTGAGGGGAAATGTGGCTTAATGAGGTCAGGGATCTCTGTTAAAGTTACACTAGTGAATGATGAAGTAATGTCAAAACTGACCATGATATCTGAATCTTTTAGGCCAAGATTTTCTATTATGGTTTTAAAGGGAATAGAATTTCTAATAAAGGAGAGAAAGTTGCCCATGATGGAAGAGGCGATTTAGCTAAGTGTTTGGCAAGTTTGTAGGTGAGGCTCTCTATGTCAATTACTGGATAAAAAAAATAAAAGAGAGGGTGTTTTGTGGATGTTTGAGACCACACACATTTGAAGTGTTTTAACATGGCAAAGTTTTTTGATTATTTCTTTAGAGCAAGATGCAACTTTTTTTTTTCTAATAATTTATATACTCTTTTCTTTTGAAATGTGGTAGGCTCCCTCTCAGTCTATAATCTGGTATGTAGAGAAAAAAGTGAGGATACATTCTTTGGAATGTATCCTCACTTTTTTTTTTATCTAAAAAAAGTCTGGCCCATAATAATGGTGGCATTATCCTTAGCCTTTGTTATAATAGTGTGTGTAAAGTTTTTAAGGACCAATATTTCTTTGTGTAATGTTACTCATGAGGTCTAGATTCTCTCAGAATTCTAAATGAATACTGTTAGTCACTGTGGTAGAAAGACTGTAGATACCCACATTTATCACAATTTCTAAAACAAGGACTTTCTTCAGAGCAATGGCAAAATAATGTCCTGGACTGAGGGCATTTTCTGTCAGCTGTGAATTTATTTATAATTATGTCAGTCACAGCTGTGGCAAGATCACATAGTTTGTAAATTTACTGGACTTCCAATATTTGAGCGGCTTATAATTAACAGAGCCATTCTCTTTAAATTTTTTCATCCAATTTGTAACTGAATTTCTGTGGGAGAAATTCCCTCTGGTAATGGGTCCTTAATTTCTGATGGCTGATTTTAGTTCAGTTAGCCAAAGAACACAACTGACCTTTAATTCAGCTGAGGCTATTTGTATAGTGAAGAGTTTATTAATTAGAAAATAAGAAATTAATCATTAAAATAGTTAAATTTTTTATAATTCATAATCTTGAAATTCCTTTTGTTGCATTTTGGAGATTTTTTTATTTTTTTTTTTGTATCTGATGCAGCATTTATAAAAAAATTCAAATCTGATACTATCTGGCCTAAAAGGGGGCCAGATGCATAGATATGTATAATATCTTTTGGGAAATGACACTACCCAGACCAGTTTTGACCTTTACTGAGGTACTGTTGAAGTGCTGTGGTATCTCTCCAAAACTCAGTAATCTACAAGATCACTCTTAACACCCTAACTGGCTAAGACGTCTATAGACATTCAGCAAAATCTGAATATGATTCTGTAACAACTATTGAATAACATAGATAAGAAGTGCAATTTGGTCTCGCTATTTCATGCACCACAGATGGTAGAGAGGTTAATCTCACTGAATGACCTAAAAGATCACTCCTGACCTGAATCACTCCAGAACAGGAAACTCAACAATGGCTTCACTCAGTGACAGGCAAAATCCTGCCATCAAGCAGAACCACTTTATTTCCCAAGAAGCAAGCAAGCAAGCCCAAAGGCAAACATTATTAAACTGAGATAAAGTGCAAGGGTTTCCCTGCACTTGACCTCATTTTAACGTTTCAATTAAAATGGATTAACATGAAATCACTAGCTTAGTTGTGAATATACTTCACATACTAACTTTGCTTACAGTTGGATGAAGGATTAAATAAAAATAAAATTTCTTAGCATCTTTAATTTATAACAAAGAAAAAACTTTCAACAACTAGCACTAATTCCGAGTATGTTAATAATAAAGTGAGATACCTTTTCACTACTTGTATGTTAGAAATATTATATACAATTCTGTATTACTACACCTTTAGTATCTCTTCTGAGTCTGGCTCCTGCTGATGACATTTTAAAGATGTTCGTCTTTGGGCTTGATTCCAAGGAGTAGAATGGCTCCTGGTAGGTTTTAGCCTGTCACTGAGCAGAGCCGCTGATGAGATTTTGATGACTTTAGAAGTAATCCTTTTGGCTTACTCATGGAGAGTTTGAGTGTTCTTGTAGATCACTCAGAATTTTTGGAGAGAGGTACCTCTCTCACCTTAACAGCACCTCAATAAAGGTTGAAACCAGTCTGACTAGTGGCCCTTCCCATAATGCATAGCATTATGGGAAGGGCCACTAGTCAGACCGGTTTCACTAGCTGAAATGAATCCGACTAGTTTTCACTAGCCAGATTCACTAGCCGAATCTCACTACGGGCATGGATGTTTGTCACTATCTTTAAGGTGGAATTATACACACCTGAAAGGATGTGCTTTGCACTGTGCTAAGGCAATTAGACAGTTTGGCCATAAATACTGTTACAACTTCTACACATCACTGCACTGCCCACAGAATTACATGATACCTGTTAGTAGCCTGCAAGAAATGACACCCCAAACATTTGTGTGTTTATCAGAAAAGGGGGAAGGGGAGGAGAGAGTCGTTTAGCTATACCAGGTAACATGCAGTGGGGAAGATTATGAAAACTGTGTAGCTGTAATAGCACTTAACAGCTGGTAACATTCCAACGTTGTTATTTTCGACATGCTAAAAACAATCAGGATCAGTAGGATTTTTTATGTATCAGACTATTAACAGTTATGATTCAGATGACATATCCAAATGCCAAAGAACAGGTTGACCATGCTGCGTTAGGATGCAACAGCTTGTGAGGGCTGTGAAGTCATGCCTTCACTGTAATCCTGTGAGAATGCAGAAAGTAATGTTTCAAGAGATGAACATTTTGCAGAGAATGAGGTCATGTGTATTAACTGATGACAGAGGGGTGATAAAACCAAAAGGCACTTCTCTAGCAGTACACATACAGAGATATCCTCTTCACAGATGAGAAGATTTTCACCACAGGAAATTCATTTACCTGCCAAAATGATTGGGCATATGCCCAGGATGGTTGCACAGCATGTGCCATAGCACCCAGTATTCAGAGAGGTCATCACCATGCATCACTGATGGTTTTGTAAGGTTGAATATATCAAGGGGATCTCCAAGTTGCATTTCTGTCAGAAAGGGGTCAAAATCTCTCAAAGTATATGAAGACACCATGCTGGAACATGTGGTATTGCTTACTGTAAAATATCCCATTGTTTCATTTTAGGTAGTGGACCTTCCAACAGGACTCAGTTCCTGTACAAAAGGCAAGGACCAAACAACAGTGGTTGGAAAAGAATGTGCCCAACTACATATCATCTGATTGACCATCTTGGAAGTCCTGATCTGAATCTGTTGGATTTCAAATTGTGATCTGAGCTTCAGAGGGTAGCCTGCAAGAAATGACACCCTGGCATTGCCAGTCTGAAGGTGGATTTGGAACAAGCAGTGGCAGGGTTTCCATTGGATATTGATCATGCTGCCCCCGATATGTGGCATTGCAGACTTCAGGCATGCATGAAGGCAAAAGAGACTTTAGAACAGTGAGTGCTTCTATATGTACATTACACGTTTCTATGTGCTGAACGTTATAAATGATTTACTGTTAATTAAAGGTTTATGCACTGTTCAATTTTGTAACAGTATTTATGGCTAAACTAGGTAATGTGAAGTCACTAGTCTGTATACAAGTAACCTAGTCATGGAGATACTTCATGCACAAACTTGGTTTGCTTACACTTAGGATTAAAAGAATATAATTTCTTAGCATCTTTAATTTAATAATGTTTGTAGTCCTGGATATATCCCCAAGCCAATGGCAGAAACTATTTAAGAGTAAACTAACAGACTGAGGTGTGGTGTTCACACCCTTCAGAACTAAAAGATGGCACTCGTGAGTTAAGCGCAGTGATATGTATAAGAAGAGCTCCTGATTGGGATAAGTTTTCTAGGAATATCATCATCATCATCAAATTCTTGCCATGTACCCTAAAGGGGTGTACAGGATGACAGTACTACATGAAAAAATTACATCATTACTAACTTCCTATCTACAATTTTCCTCCAAATCAGTCTGTTACTTGTCAAGACTCCAACATTATCAGATCTTATATTTCTATCGTCGAAGGCACTTTGTACCATATCAATCCACCTATATCTTGGTCTTCCTGGTCGTTTTCCTGCCAACCTGGCAGGAACACTTGTTTTGCTAATCTTTCCTTTCCCATTCTATTCAAGTGACCATACCACCTGAGATTAGCTATGCTAACGCATTCCTGGATGCTGACAATGTCAAGTTCTTTCTTAATATCCTCATTTTTAATATGATATTGCCATTGATGCCATCTGTTCATGCCTCTAATCTTTCCCAGGACTTTCATATCTGCGGTCTCTAGTCTTTGGTCAAGTGTTTTACTTCTGATCCAGCTCTCAGATCCATAAGTTAAAACTGGTTTGAACACTGTCTTGTATACAGCTAATTTAGTGTTCTGACTAATTTCTCTCTTATTCCATATGAATTTATTCAGTTGACTTCCCACCATACCAGCTTTGCTGATTCTGTTGTCTATTTCTATATTTAATTTACCATCTTCAGTAAAAATCGTGCCTAAGTAGCTGAAATGTTTTACTTGTTCCACAGGTTCTCCATTCACAACACAGTTGACATTTTCAATGATTCTGCCTATTTTCATTGTCTTTGTCTTTTTATTGCTGACCTTCATACCATATCTATTACAACAGCTATTCAATTTAGTCAGAGAATCTTGCAGACTTGTAGCGGATTTATTTAGAAGTATAACATCATCCGCATAAAGCAAAGAGCTAACAATAACATCTGCAATTTTGATATCAGGTTTAATACCACTTTCCTTCATAATGTGATCCATATAGGTAATGAATAACAGAGGGGATAATGTACATCCTTGTCTCACACCAGATTTAACATTAAACCATCATCCTGTACTTCCTTCAATTCTAACTGCTGACTTACAACTCAAATAAAGACTAAGTATTGCTTGATATAATGCCCCATTGACACCATATAACTGCAGCGTATTGAATAGCTTCTCTCTTGGCACCTTGTCATATGCCTTTTCCAAATCGACAAAACTTAAATACAGATCTTTGTTATATTCCCATACTTTCTCGACTATTTGTCATAAAGTGAAGATCTGATCCTGACAGTCTCTATTTGGCCTGAATCCAGCTTGTTCTTCACCAAGCTTTTCTTCCACAATTCTTCTCAACCGTTTCTCAAATATACTTGCATAGATCTTGCCAGGAACACTCAGTAGGGAAATACCTCTGTAATTCTCACATTCAGTTTTATTTCCCTTTTTATATATGGGTACTATGAGAGCTCTACTCCAATCATCGGGAATTCGTCCCTCTGTCCAGGCTTTCTGAACTATGCAGTGCAGCCACTGTAAGACTTTTATACCACCATACTTCAGCATTTCTGGTCGAATATCATCTACTCCTGCTGCCTTTCCACATTTCAAGCCTTTGATGGCTTTTTCTACTTCAAGTACGGATATGTATTCCTGACTGCATGCCTGGTCAGTGTTTTTTTTTTATCACAGTGCTGTCATCACTGCTTCTTTCATTTAGCAGTTTTTCAAAGTAATTACTCCATACTTCAAGGATATCTTTTTCTCCTGTTTTCATCTCACCTTTATCATCACTAACTCCTTTTACAGCACTCTTTTCTCCATTCCTAAGCTTCTTCAACAACCTCCAGAATATTTTGCCACTTCTTGATATTTATTTTCTATATTCTTGCCAAAGTCCTCCCATGACTTTTGTTTAGCTAGTTTTACACACTGTTTAGCTTTCTTACATTTGTCTCTGTATTCTGTAAGAGTAAAAGCTGACTTATTTGCCAGGAACTTTTGATATGCTTTCTTCTTTTCCTTCACTCCATCTTTAACTTCCTGTGTCCACCAGGGAGTTCTGGTTTTTTTTATCCTTGCACACAACCTCACCACATGCCTCTCTGGCAGAATCAATGTTTTCTTCAGAGTTTACCACTGAATCTCGAAGGTTTGATTCCTGTTCTCAAACTCATTTTCTTTTCAATAATCTTTCTGTATTTTAGTCTACAGTTCACATCTGAGAGCTGCTCAACTTTTATTCGCTTTAAAACTTTCTTACATGTTATTCTTTTCAATATGAAATTCAATTTTATCCTGCTCAAGACTAAATAGTGATCACTTCCAATTTCAAATCCTCTGTACACTCTGGTGTCCTGCACCAGGGAGAAAACATCACTATCAACAATAACATAGTCAATGAGACTTTTCTTATTAACCAAATAACCAAAATAAAAAAAAATAAAAAAATGGTTTTCTAGGAATAATTAAATATATATGCAAAATTGTTTGAGTAAGAGAGGCTGTAAATATTGTGTGCTAACGGTTTTATTAGTGTGGGGGATTTTTTTGCCAAAACTTAATTATGAAATCATTATCATTAGACTTAGTAACCTGCAAAAAATGGCAGAGGGATTGTCATTCCATGACTTTAATTTAGATTTCAGTCGTTTTGTTAAGTGTGAGGTCTGTTATATGCATTCTTTCAATTACATAAATGATTTGTGGATATTTGGTGAGGAGGTTGTGTGCAAAGTGTGACCTGAACAAGGAATTGATGAATGCAAATATGAAATTAATGACAGAAAGTGTTAGTAGCGAAATTGTCGTGGGGAAAATGAGCGTACGTTTGAAAGAGAAGGATGGTGAGAAAGAGAGGTGAAAAAATGTTAAAAAATCAGTAAAAAAGAAAAAGAGCGATTTGAAAACCGTAACGGATGTTAAAAACGAAAGTGAGGCGAGAGTAGCGGAAGTAAACAAAATAGAGAGAACGAATGAAACTAGAAATGGCGTGATGCAGAAATCGAAAGTAAAAAAAAAAAATCGAAAGAATGGATGATAGCGAAAGTTCGACGCATGTTGGACTGAAAGTATAGAAAAAAAGAAAATTGAATGAGTGTGAAAGTGAGAAGAGGGGGGGGGGATCGAGAGTTCGAAAGATTGAATGATAGAGAGAATTGCAAGTTGAAATGGATTGGATGAGGCAAGAAATGAAATGGATGCGAAATGAAATTAAGAAAATTCGGGTAAAAACTATTAAAATAAATAATGATGGCATCAAAGAGTTAACAAAATTAAAGAAATATTAAAAAGGTGTGCTGGAGGATAAAATGCACAAAGTATGTTTTCCAGGAGCTAAAACGAGTAGAGTGATTGAGGCAGGAGCGAGTAAAAGAGTTAACAGTATTAATAGGTACAAATGAATTTGAGAGAGGACAAAGAGTGTGTCGGAATGGATATCAAGAGGCTGCTTAGAAGGATAAAAGAGAATAGTGTGACAGGAAGGGTAGTTAGCATGTTGCCTAGGTATGACTGTGGTGAAATGAGGCAGAGAGCAAGGATTATGAATGATATGCTGGCTGAAAATGTGTGAGGAGACGGGAGCACAGTTTGTTAATGCGTGGAACGAGTTTGAGGGATGAAGTGAGCTGTATGGGAGTGATGGACTGCATTTGAGTGGTTATGGTGTGAGTCGCTTGGAGAGACTGCTGCTGGAAGGTAGAGAAGTGAATAGAGAGAATGAATCAGATCGAGTGGGAAGTGATGTGGAAGAGCGGGAGAGTAAGACAGGAGAGATTGAAGAGGTGGTTATGAATGGGGAAGTGAGTGGAATGAGTATAGAAAATGAGAGAATGGGTGTGCAAGAGGAGCAAGGAAACGGGGAGGCTCAGGGTGGACAGGGGTACACAGCATGAGAAAGGTGGATGCTCCAAGAAGAGGTGAGCATGTGTAGGCAGGAAAGGAATGGGATGACCAGGGATCAAGAGGAAACAGTTGGAATTGAAAAGGGTATTAAAATGAAGAAGAAAGGGAAATGGCCCCAGTTGAGCATGGAGAGATCACATTGAGTGAGTGGTGTCAGTGGAACTAGCTGTAGATCCAGAAATGAGCTGTTGTATTTGTATACAAATGCTAGAAGTATAAGAAACAAGGCAGATGAAAAATGGTTGCACTAATTGCGTCTATTCACCCAAAAATTGTCGGAATAAGTGGGACATGGTTGGAAGAGGATGACATCCTGACAGGAATAGAGATGGAAGGGTATGATGTGTTTTGTGAGGGAAGAAGGGATAAAAAGGGAGGGGAAGTGCTATTGATGATGGAGAAAGAGTTATGTCCATATAAAGTGGAGATGCAAGAGGGAAATAGTGCCAGTGGTTTTGAGGCAGTATGGTGTGAGATAGAGGTAAGTGGAATCAAATACTTGGTGGGATGTTGTTATAGACCAGGTAATGTGGATGGTGGTGATAATGAAATGTACAATCAAATTAGCCAAGTAAATAAGAAAAGGGTGATCATTATGAGTGATTTTAATTATGGCAATATAGACTGGAATGATGAGATGGCAACTGGAAATAAAGAAAATGAGTTTCTTGAGTTTTAGAGGGATAACTACCTCAGACAGTATGTAACAGAGGGCACATGAGGATTGAGGGTCTTGGATTTGGTCATCTCATCAGAGGATGTAATTATAAATGAGGTGTCAAATCATCCACCAATTGGTGAGATTGACCATGAGGTGATTACCTGGGTGGATGCCAGCAGTGAGAGGACCTCTGTGAGAAAAGGGTATATGTGGAACTACAAGGGGAGAATTATGAAGAGCTCAGGAGACAGCTTGCGGGTGTAGCGTGGAATGAGGAGTTAACTGGAAAAGAGATCAATGCAGCTTGGGGGATTTTCAAAAACTGTTTAGTAGATGCAATGTCTAAATGTATTCCAAGGGTGAGAAGGTTAAATAAGGTGGGTGTGAGATGGATGAATAAAGAGATTAAGCATGCAATAGAGAAAAAGGGCATTGTGGAGGCAGCATAAGAGAAATGGAAATAACCAATTCCATAAGGTCTACAAAGACCAAGCAAGGAGGGTGACTTGGTTGGTGAAGGTAGCTAAAGAGAGGTATGAACAACAGTTGGCTAATGAAGCCAAAAAGAATCCTAAGAAATTCTTTTGATATGTAGCCAGCAAAAGAAAGAATAATTATGGAAGGATGACATAGATTGGAGAAAATGGTATAAAGACAGCTGATGCAGAATGTGTAGTGGAGATACTTAACAGTTCATAAAGATCTTTCAATGGAGGGATTGAGAGCAGTTGATGATGGGGAGGAGACTGACTGTAGGTGAGCAAAAGGTGTATGGAGAGTTGAGTAAACTAGATGTTAATAAGGCTGTGGGACTTGATAATATATCACCACGTATTCTGAAAGAATGTGCCAGGGAGTTGAAACCCATGTCTGGACAAGAGAAAAGACCAACTTTATCCTCCCCCCCCCCTCCCCATTTCTTTTAGCATGCAACAATGACAGCCAATAAAAGGGGAAACAATTTTACATTCAGTTAAGTCAAATCACCCAGAACCATCCAGATTCGTTTAACATTCACCACTGTAGTTGGTTGAGCAGCTAGCATATCTGCTCTCCAACCAACAGACTGTGGATTTGAATCTCACTACGGACATGGATGTTTGTCACTATCTTTAAGGTGGAAGGACAGATGAATTTCTCTGCTAAGTACAAAATCACTGCCTACTTATTGGAGGTTTCAAGTTTGCTCTCTATAGTGAGGTTTCTGGATTACATAAATACAAACAAATAATAAAAATAATAAAAAATGTCACCCCCCCCCCCACACACACACGGTACTAAAGCACTATGCATTTACAACCTTTCATGGGCAAAAGTAACACAAAAACTGTCTCGGTTCCTAACCTCAGCAATGTTCATTCCCATCTCCGGTGTACAAAAAACTAGCCCAACTTTATTCTGAAAAAAACTCAAAATTTCAGCTTCTTCAGACACTTGGTTTTCCCTACATTATTTCTTTGACATTCTTTCTGCTAAGATTTGTGCATATGTTTACTCTGGCATACCATGTCAGAATTCTCTCTTTTTGATCTTCATCAGATAAATATCTGTCCCATTCTATAAAATTCATTTGCTGTCCGTATCACTTATTACTGTCACTAACCATTCGGAACTTTTTGATTTCCTTTCTTTAAATGTTTACACTCTCCAGTCCAACTCTTAACAGTGAGATTATTTGTCTTACAGTTGTCAATGTTCACTACTTCACTCGCTTTGTTTTCCAACTTGCACTGATCAAGAAAGTAGATGCCCAGACATTTGCTATCATATGCTTAGCAAATAATCTTGGTCTCTTCTGAGTATAATGTAGTTTTTTTGTCTTGATTTCCTCTCTAAAAAAAAAGCAAGATTCACACATCCACTCTCATTTGTGCATTTCTATAAAAATGCCAAATGAAACGACTTCTATGTCTCATTTTCATGGTTAGATTGTTTTTGGTCTTCTGATCAAATCATTTAAATTGAAATTATCACCAAAACAGTTCTTGTTCATGTGGAATGATTCATTCCACTTTAACTTCTCATCCCTTGTGTAAACCTTTTTTGTCCAAGAAAAGAAGCAAGATCTTAATTGGCTTATATCAAAATTCCCTTATTCTATTATTTCACCAAAGCCTGAAATAGCTGCAGACAATTATCAACATAACTAAAACTGATTTTGAAGGTGCTAAAAGTAGGAAACTTGCAACATGCCCAAATGGCATTTATGGGTCTCTAGCCAAAGCTATTGGTATTAACTTTTATCCAAACTTGCTTTAACATTCAGATTTTTCTATTAAGCTGGAGCGTTGGCAAAAATGTTTACCGAACGTAGCAACTGATAAACGGCAAAAGTATGATAGAAAAAAATAAGAGTATGACAGCGAGTGTAAACAAAATGAAAGAGCGAGTGTTGTATGGAGATTCCTTAATAAGAGGTGTGTTAGTTGAGAGTTTAACAAAATCGTACCAACCTGGTGCGAACGTTAAGAATGTAAGCTAATCAATTAGAATGCAAAAGCAGCGGGTGAAAGAACTGATAGTGGTAGCAGGTACAAATGATTTGAAAGGAGACAAAATGGCTATGAGTGAGGACGTGAAGGAATTGCTTGAGGTAGCAAAAGAGAAGAGCGAGAGAGTTAGGATAGCAAGTCTGTTGCCGCGGTATGACAGTGAAGAGTGGAGGAGGAGGGCCATAATTGCAAATGACTTATGCATGAATTGTGCAGGACGAGTGGTGTGGAATTTGTGGATGTGTGGAGTGAGTTCGATGGGCGAAAGGATTTATAAAAGATGGATGATTTATATTTGAATGGATTTGGTGTACGGAGACTTGAAAAGGTGTTGTCGAATGTAGTGGAAGTAGATGTGCAGAATCAGGGAAACTAGAGTTATTAAGGGGGGGGGAGAGTAGATATGCAGACGTTAGGGAGACAGTAGAGTGTATGAATGTGTGTAATATGCCCAAGCGAGTACAAAAGACTATGAATCAGAATGGGATAGTTAGTGTAAGGAATCAAAATAGGGATGGGATAAATGGGCCTCTGCAATTCATGTATACTAATGCCAGAAGTATTAGGAACAAGAAGGAAGAATTTTTGGTCTTGGTTGGCACTTCCAGGCCACACGTTATTGGCATTAGTGAAACATGGCTGACAGAAGATGATATAGCTAGTGGGATTGAATGTGGGTGTATGGTGTGTTCAGGAGTGACAGGGAGAATAAAATGAGGGGAGGAGTGTTATTGATAATAGCTGATGAGCTACAGCCAAGGAGAATAGAAGTGGTACTGCAGGATAGAGAAAAGAGCACATTTGAGG
Source organism: Typopeltis vanoorti (assembly GCF_054136105.1). Lineage (NCBI taxonomy): Eukaryota > Metazoa > Arthropoda > Arachnida > Uropygi > Thelyphonidae > Typopeltis > Typopeltis vanoorti. Next base: position 71,981,754 of record NC_143556.1, on the reverse strand, counting down.
CTATTTGGTATGAGATTGAAACTAGCAGAACAAAATACATAGTTGGGTGCTGCTATAGACCAGGTGATGGAATAGATGGTGGAGATAGTATGCATAAGCAAATAGAAGAAATGAGTGGAAGGAAGGTAATTATGAGTGATTTCAACTATGGTAACATTGATTAGAAGGAGGAGAGGACACATGGGAGGAAGGAATTGGATTTTATGCGATTATTAAGGGATAACTATCTGCGACAGCATGTAATGGAAAATACTAAGGGTTAGAGAGTGCTTCCATCTGAGAATTTGGCTGTAAATGAATATGACCACGTTGCCACCAGTTGGTGAGAGTGATCATAGGGTCTTGACTTGGGAGGTGGCTAAAGGTGTAGAATTTACAATTAAGACAGGGTACATGTGGAATTATCAGGCTGGTAAGCATGACAAGCTTAGGAGTTTGATTGGTTCAGTGCCATGGCATGTCAAACTGCAAGGGCTAGGTAGTGCATAGGAGGCAGTTAGGAAGTGTTTGCATGAGGCAATGGCTGACTGTATACCTAAAGTCCGAATAATAAATCAATTAGGGGTTAAATAGATGAATAACACCATTAAGCTTGAGGTGCAAAAAAGGAAATAACTATAGAGGGAATTTAAGGAGAAAGGTGACCAGCACGCACATGAACGGTATAAAGCCCAGGCCAGAAGGGTAATGAGTGTGGTAAGAAAAGCAAAAACGGATTACGAAAGAACATTAGCCATGCAGACTAAAGAGAATCCCAAACAGTTTTTTTGATATGTTGCAAGTAAAAGAAAAAATTTATATGGCAGAATGATTTTAAAGAATGCCGATGGTGGGAGGTAACCGAATCAGTTGATATAGTTAAATTACTGAGCGAGCACTTTGCAAGAATATATCATCCAGGTGGTGACATTGCAGGAATGAAGGAACCAATAGATTATACGGGAATTGTGGTGAATGAAGTGGAGGTGAGTAGTCTATTACAAAACCTCAATGTCAATACATCTGTATGATTGGATATTATACCAGCTTGTGTTATACGTGAAGCGGCTAAAGAATTGTCAGTGCCCTTGACCATTTTGTTTAATTTGAGTCTTGGATCTGGGTTAGTTCTGAGGGGGGGGGTGGAAAGAGGGGAAAATAGTTCCACTGCATAAAGGAGGTTCCAAGACTGCTGTTGAAAATTACCACTGACCAATTAGCATATCAGGAATCGTTGTCAAGGTCTTGGAGAAATTAGTCAAGACAAAAATACAGAATTGGATAGATGAAAATGGGATACTGTATGGGGGACAATATGGTTTTGTGAAGGGTAGATCATGCCCCAGTAACTTGCTCACGTTTTATAACACAGTGATGGCTGAACTGGATAAGGGTAATGGGTTTACATGGTGATTCTACTGGACCTTGCTAAGGCCTTTGACAGGATACCACATGGAATTCTAATCAGTAAACTGCATCATATGGGGATGGATATAGGGTTGGTGAGATGAATAGGTGGGTGGTTGATGGAGAGATATCAGAGAATAGTTTATTCAGGAGTGGAGTCCAAAAGACAGCTTGTGACTAGTGGTGTGCCGCAGGGTTCTGTTCTTGGACCACTACTTTTCAATTTGTTCATTAACGATATAAGAAAAGATCTGAGAGGAAGTGTTCACTTGTTTGCTGATGACGTAAAGTTGGGTAGAGCAATAGTGAGTGCACAGGATGTCAAAATTTTGCAAGATGATTTGGAGGACTGGGCTAAGGAAAATGGATGTCGATTTAATGTGGCAAAGTGTAAGGTTATGCATTTTGAGGCGAAAAGATTAGCAGCAATATATCACATTGGTGGAACTGTACTCCAGGAGATTGATGAGGCCAGGGATTTGGGAATGTTGGTGGATAGGGAGTTGAAGTTTAGGGGCACATCGCAAAAGTGGCTAAATCAGCTCATCAAATCACTTGGTTGCTGAAAAATACTTTAACAAGCAGAGACAAACAAGTTATTGTTCCTCTGTATAAAGACTTGATAAGATCCCATCTGGACTACTGTGCCCAGATATGGGCACCAGAGTTTCTTCTTGATGGGGAGGAGGTGGAGAGGATCCAGAGACAAGTGACCAAGATGATAGCAGGTCTATGGAATGAACCTTATGAGAACAGGTTGAAGATTTGTGGGTTGCAAAAATTGGTTGATAGGTGGAAAAGGGGTGATATGATTGAGACATTCAAATTACTGAAGGGTTTCTATAAGATTACTTCAGAAGATTTTTTG